>NW_027468630.1:16663567-17028062 GCF_046254945.1 Alosa pseudoharengus | reverse complement strand
AACCACACTCTTTCTCTCCCCTATCTCTTTCTCCCAGTGGGCCAGTAGTGGGCCGGTAGTGGGCCGGTATTGGGCCGGAGGGGGGGGGGGGGGGGGCTCCCTGACAGCCGACTGCGGCTCCTGTCCCACAGGATCTGGTGGAAATAAAGCCTGCCTGGGTGCGCAGGCCAAGTGTCGCTGCTAACGAACACGGGCACTTCATGTTTGATTCATGGCCTGGTGCGCCTCTCCTGCGCTCAACGCAACGCAGCGCGCGGAACATCACAAGGACTCGGCTGAGAAGGACTTTTATCTGGGTTGAGAGGAAAGGGTTGATGGGGTGTGTGGGATGCGAGAGACACCGGTGGCGTGGCTGCCTGGTGCACCATGCCGACCGGTCGGCACACTCCTCACACGGCACTGAGGAGAGAGGAGAGAAGAGGAGAGAAGAGAAAGGAGGAGAGAAGAGAAGAGCAAAGGAGAAGAGAAGAGAAGAGAGGAGAGGAGAGGAGGAAAGAAGAGAAGAGAAGAGAGAAAAGGAGAAGAGAGGAGAGGAGAGAAGAGGAGAAAAGAGGAGAAGAGAGGAGAGGAGAGGAAAGAAAGAGAAGAGAAGAGAAAAGGAGAAGAGGAGAGGAGAAGAGAAGAGAGGAGAGGAGAGGAAAGAAGAGAAGAGAAGAGAAAAGGAAGGAGGGAGAGGGAGAGTAAGAGGAGAAAAGAGGAGAAGAGAAGAGAAGAGAGGAGAGGAGAGAAGAGAAGGGAAAAGAGGATAGGAGAAGAAAAGAGGAGAAAGAGAAGAGATGAGAGAGAGAGAGGAGTGAAGAGAAGAGAAGGGAGGGGAGGACAGAAGTAGAGAGGGGCCGTCCAGCCCCCCAGCCTCTGGGAGAGCGGGAGGGCCCATAAGTGCACTTAGAAGCCCTTGTTCTTACAACTGTTCCATCTGTGGAAATTGCACATTTACATCTCCGACTTCCTCTCGGGGACGGCTGCCAACGCCTCCAGCTGGGCTCACGGGAGAGGAGCACTGTGATGTAGAAACAGCAGGAGACTGCAGGCCTGGGAGAGAGAGAGAGGGGGGGGAGAGAGAGAGAGTAAGAGAGTTTGCTTGTGGAAAGTGGGGCCTGTGAGGTGTTTGTTGTGGTGCGGTATTTGCTATTCTAATGCCAAAGCAGGTGTTTATGGGGAGCTGGCGGAATTCAAATGGATGTGTCAGGGCACTCTGCACAGGTGCTATACAAGTTCGCCAGCTACTTCCCCTTGGCCTGCCGGGGTTGTCAGTTACGGCCTTCCGCCATCTGCTGTGTACAGGCAGCCACACCTGCTTCTCCCAGCCAAACAATGGCATCGAGGGCTGGTCAGACAGCTCGCTGGACGCGCACTGGAGCTCTGGGGTGGAGGAGGAGGAGAACAGACGAGCTTTGTGACCTTTATGGCACCTTTTGTGGCTGGGTGGGTGGTGATGAATGTGCCTGCGGGTGAGTGTGTGTGTGTGTGTGTGTGTGTGTGTGTGTGTGTGTGTGTGTGTGTGTGTGTGTGTGTGTGTGTGTGTGTGTGTGTGTGTGTGTGTGTGTGTGTGTGTGTGTGTGTGTGTGTGTGTGTGTGTGTGTGTGTGTGTGAGTGGTGGTGGGCTCGATGGGGAGTTGTCCTGCATAGTAGACAGGCCTCTGGAGAATTGTGACACTCTTTCTTTTTGATCTTTCCCCCCCCCCCCCCCCCTCACACATACGCACACACACCCTCCCTCTGGTGTCAGACTGTGAAATGTAGTCAGGTGTTGACACAGTAGCCATTTCTCCTTTGTTCAAGTGGATTAGGAAATTATGTAAAGGCTTTCATCATCCTCTGTTGATAATGGAGGCTAATGTTTGTGTTTGTTTGTTGTGTGTGTGTGTGTGTGTGTGTGTGTGTGTGTGTGTGTGTGTGTGTGTGTTTGTACAGAATGTGTCTGGTGTAGGCAGAGACTGTGAGGGTGTTATCCTCACATGATGCATGTTTTCTTGAAACTGCTGTGTGTGTATTTCCGTCAGTATACTAACAGTTACTAGTGTCAGACATTAGAGAGTCCTTGTGTCTGCATACATGTGGACGGGCAGTAAAGAGTGAATGAGAATTGTGTGTGTATGTGTGTGTGTGTGTGTGTATCCGATATGTATATGTATATATATATATATGTGTGTGTGTATATGTGTGTGTGTATATGTCTGTGTATATATGTGTGTGTGTATGTGTGTGTGTGTGTACTGGGGGGGTTGGTAAGGTGTGAAGGTGGGAGAGAGAGACAGAGAGACAGAGAGAGAGAGAGAGAGAGAGAGAGAGAGAGAGAGAGACAGAGAGAGAGAGAGAGACAGAGAGAGAGAGAGAAAGAGAGAAAGCTACATGGTGTGTCAGGCCCTGTGGGCACACGGGTGGTTGTGATGCCCTCTTAAGTCCAAGCAGAGCCCCCCCCCCCCCAGTCCTGTGCTGAAACACATTGCCATGGGGAAGGTGTCAGACACACTCTCCCAGCAGAGAGGGACCCTTCCCTTCCTATCCACAGGCCCAGAGGTTTTTGCACATGCTACGCCCACCACACTAGCGCATGGGCGATTTGGTCCCTCCACCAAAACAGACACTAATATAGTATAACACACACACACATGCACACTTCCTTTATGCTTCACACAGCTCCCGACCCGCCTGTTATGGTTTAAAAAATGTTCACAGCCTCTCCTGGGCTGCCCGAAGCAGCAGAGCTTTTCTTTGAAAGAACTAAAGCATTTTTCACACTCGCTAGTGTACTGTAGCATTCTTAATCCAACAGGGGTGTGGGGGGGGGGGGGGGGGGTCTGTGAGATTATCCACCCCCCGGCACCACTCTGTAACCCCCCACCCCCCCTTCAGCACCTACTTGGGGGTGGGTTGGTGGGTGGGTGCTGACCACTGAGGATTCTGATAAGTCCCTAAGCTGGGGAGTGCTGGCGGAGAGGGCGCAGGCTTCTTAAAAGCGTGTCCTCCAGCAAGAGCCGGCGCAGCACAGGCCTCATCCCCGCCGCTAATCAGCTCCCCCTGCACTGCACGCTCACACACACACACAAATATACACACACACACACACACACAAATATACACACACACACACACACGCATGCGCTCACACACACATACACGCATACACACACACATACACACACACACATATACACACACACACACACACGCATGCGCTAACACACACATACACTCACACATACACACACACACACAGACTCACATACACACATCAAACATTCTGTCGGAAGTGCTCCGACAATCCTCTGCCTTTTCTCTTTAGATGTTCTGTGCTTCAAGGTCTCGCTTGTATCTGTCTCGCGCGCGGCTGAATGAATCATCCTTGGCGGATTACCTTCTGCTTTTGTCTCCTGTGCGGGTTGTCTCCTTTCCTTTCTTCTCATTCTCTCCCTCTCTTTCTCTGTCTTTCTCATTCCTCTCTCTCTCTTTCTGCCTGTGTCTTCATTTCTGTGTCTCTCTATCTCTGTCATTCATTCGCCTTTCTTTGTGGAAGAATATAACACTGCGTGCACCAGAATGTTCTCAGTGGCTCTCGGATGTCATGGCCCCTCTGAGCTGTGACCTCATCTTCGGGCGGGGGTGGGGGGGGGGGGGGCAGGGAGGGGCAGGGAGTGAGCGTCGTCATTCACCACTCAACAGTTACAGGTTACGATCAACACAAGAATGAAACAGGAGAGCACAAACTCCAAATGAAGTCTAAGCACTCTTTGAGAAAGGAGTGTTTTCATATCTCACGATAAGAGCCCGACATAGCACGTTCTCATCCTGAAAGGAATGCGAGGCTCTTCATCAGTGTGTGCGTCTCACCACTGGCCCCTCATGATGCTAGTTCTTTGAAGCATTTCTAGGCCAAGGATACAGACTTGTTTGTATAGCCTGCCAGGGATAAAAAAGGGACTCTTTAAATATGTAGGCTAATGTTATTTTCTTCTTCTTCTTCTCCTTCCTCTTCTTTCCGTGCGTCAGACAGTAACTGGCTTTGACATCTCAACACAAAGCTGCGTATTACAGCACTTACTGCTGGGTGCCTGGAAAGAAACAGACTTGTCAAGCCACTAAAGAAATAAAAGCGGAGTTGTTTTGGGGTTAGATGGGGGGAGAAATCTGTCCGACAAATGTTAGTGCTGACACTCAGAGTGGGCTTTTCTCCTCTGCCACCGCCCCCCCCCCCCGCATTCTCCACTGGGCAGAGGCCTCAGGATGATTTTCACACTGGGAGGAGAGGGAGACAGCAGCATGCCGTACCACACACACACACACACTTACGCTTACACAAAAAAGGCCTTTTCCCATCTCCCAGATGCATGCTGACATTCTGACGTGTTATTGTTTATTTATTTCCCCCCCCCCCCCCCCACAGCACATTCCTGGCACATAGAACGACATGACAAGATTTATGTCCCAAGTCCTAATCTGGGAATAATAATCTGTTTCAGGATGTAATTCACATGGTATGTCTTTTGATTTGGATTAGTTGCCGCAATCCTCTTAGCAAATAGCTCAGTAGAAGTTATCACTGACAATGCCGTCTCTTCGAGCTCCGCAAATCCACACATGCCAGCCACCCAGACCATTAACTCCTGCTAATTCTTAATCTTCTTAAAATCCCATTTCAGACTTTAACTTCCAAACATCTCTTGGAAGATATAATAAACAACCTCATGACAAAGTTCACACGGACGATGGTTGGCTCGGAGAAACACCCTCCCAATCACTCCTGTGAAAATGGTGATTTACAAGAGATGACGCAACTGCTCATGTCTGTTTTGTTGGAATCAGTTCTGATGAACCTTCCTCATTCCCTAGAAAGTGAGAGTGTAGAAAGAAGCATTACACAGTAGAAACATTGAGTTTATTTATAGTCCAGTGGGCACAACCACACTATTTGAACTTTGCACCTAATGTGTTCTCTGCAAATCAAACATAGTAGGTGTTTTTTTCCCTTGGGGTTTGATGTTTCCCAACAGCAGAGTAGAGTCTTTGTTGTGGCATGCAGCGTGGGTTCCGAGTCGGTTCCGCGTCAGCAGATGACTCCTCGGCGTAGCTGCCTGCGTTCTTCACATTCCCCCACATTAGTGTGGAAACGTTGCCAGACGCAGACTTTTATGTGTCTTTGGTTTCACCCAAATGAGCTTGAACTGGAAGCATTCATTCACTCAGAGATTTGCATGGCATTGCCTCAATACTTAAGCATGATCCAGTGCTATCAAATAACTTGAAAAAAAATACCATGAATCATTTAAATCCTCGACTCAATATTCTTTATCCTTTAAGGTTCTTTATAATTTAATAAACAGGATTAAAATCATCTTGTAGAGCGGAGCAGGCTCGTTCCACTTTTTCTGTTTTAGCCTGCACTCCGCACACAGCCTTCTATTAAGCTGCACAAGATTACAGCGCTTTAATCTTCCTGAACACATGTTGTGAAGAATAAAAGCAATTTTATTTGGGAAACTGGAGTCCAAGTTTAGCAGGAAATGAGCTTTCTCCATAATCTCATCTTTGCTTTTTCAAGTAAATGAAAAGTCATGTTATATAATGACTATAAATGTGTGTGTGTGTATGTGTGAATGTATTTGTGTGTGTGTGTGTGTGTGTGTTTGCATCTGTGTGTACACCTACACATGCATACTGTGTGACTCTTGATGAATACATACGGGTGGTGGCTCAGGTAGTTCTTGCAAATGCAAGCTGGTCTTTGATTTTTCTCAGTGGAAAATCCACCTGTTCCCCGAGTGTTCCGCTCCCAGATGAATGTGTATATTTTCCTTCTACCGGATCGGGAGGATTTATGGCCATGCTTGCTGCACTTTGTGCGACTGTGGTGCGAAGATGACGATAAGCCAAAGCTTTAAATCCCAGACTTAGCTGTCTTATCGAAAGCTGCAGGAGCAAGCTGCGTGCTTTAATGGAGTGTGAGCGTCGTCGGGGTTTTAACTGCAAATGCATTACCATTTCCTCCCCTCCTCACGCTGCCATGTTTTTATTGAGTATTTGGCAAATTAAGAGGAGAGCTTTTAAAGAATTATGCTTTTCAGCTTCAAATAACTTAAGATTTAGGCAGTTGCAATGTTGCCCCGGGGCAAATGTTTCAGATTTGAGATTGACATGGATTCATCTCCAGCCAAAGTACTGTCACTTAGTGTGGCCTATGCACACAAGTGTAAGTGAAAGCCCCCTTTTTCAATGTGTGCTGGTCAGATGCAAATGTGTTGGTAGTTTGGTCGTTTTTGATCTCAAGTCAAACCACAGAAATAAAAATGTCTGTTTCTTGACACAGTGGGGAGTTCAAAGGGGCGGTGTGTGTGTGTGTGTGTAGCGGTGGTGGTGGTGGAGTAATGCACAGCTGTGAAGCAAATCTGCTCTCTCAATTCCCTGAGTGGCTGTTTGTTTTTCAGCACCGACATTTAAAAAAAAAAATGTTTCCTGACACGTACTCCTCCTGACGTGGCACTGAACAGATTTGATGGTAAATGATTTCAATTTAATCCCTTCCAAATGAGTTGTTTACACAGATCCATTAAGCCCCAGGCACAGCATTGTGAGGGCATGCAATAGACGTCAAAATCTGGAGAGCTGAACACAGTGCCCCTCACCCTCCCTCCCTCCCTCCCTCTCTCTCTTCCTGTTTGGTATCCTAGTGACCGTTTGTACATTCATTAGCAGACCCCCCCAGCTCCTTCCCTCGGTGTCCCCATGGAGTAATATCTGCTGCTTACTTACTTGGAAAGAGTGGTAATCCACGGAGCGGCCCTCTGGCGGGAGAACCATTTGAGGTGTGTGGATAAGTAGGCATGAAAGTGCTCTATGGTCAATGGTGCCAATCCTCCTGTGCGCAGAGGCCGATAAGAACACAAACCTAGTCATTCAGGTCCGGTGCTGACCCACAAAAACAGCCATTAGCCATGGATTTATACTCATTAAGCTGTGTGAGGGAATGTGTTGGGGTATATGTGTGTGTGTGTGTGTGTGCCACTGTGTATCTATGTGTAATAATATGTATGTGTTGAATAAATGTGTGCGTGAGTGTGTGTGTGCTTGAGTTGTGTGTGTGTTTGTATGTTTGTATGTTTGTATGAGTTTGTGTGTGTGTTTGTGTAACTGAGTAAATTACTGTGTCCTGGGTCAGAGCTGGCACTGTGTGTGCTGGCCTGGTGACTTGTCCCTGGGGGACGGTGGCGCTGCCCTGCTATCTCTCCCCACAAACGCACATGCGCGCACACACACACACCGGTGACCCACATACACACACAGACACACACACACACACACACACACACACACACAGACACACACACACACACACACACACACACACACACACACAAACCCCCCAGCAACCTGGAGTGTGTCCTGTGCACTCAGGTGCATACTCATCGGCATAATGAACTCCTAGGTAGACTTTAACACTTCGCTGCCTCCTCTCAGACAAATGCCAAAACAAATCTTGTCATAATTAGCAGTAATCCAGCTCATTACAGTCAGTTTAATTATCCTATTAATAACACTTCCTGGGAGAGCTTGTTTGCTGCACAGGCAAATGTTTGTTCCTAAATTAGCAAACAAGGAGACAACAGCATTGTTCAAACACAGGCTCTGACAATGCAAAACAGACAGGATTAATACCAGTCAATGCCAAGGCTTATCTGTCTCTCACTCACTCACACACACACACACACACACACACACACACACACACACACACACACAAACACACACACACACACACACACACACACACAGTCTCTCTTCTCTCTAGAGTCCCTGCTCGGCTGAGCTTTTAAACACACAGGTAATGGGCACCCCATGCCTACTGCCAAGCCTTTTTAAGCGAGCCCATTCAGATCAATACTGTCTGTGAAATGGAATAGCATGCCTTAATTGGGATTGGTAAATCAGGGATAATGGAGATAAGTAAGAGTGATTACCATTATGATGGTGCTGTAATCTCATTCAGGCTTTTAGCAGACGGGGGCGTCTCCAGTTGCAAGGGGGAAACCAGGGAGCACACCGGAGATGACCCCCCCCCCCCCCCCCCATCACCCATCAACAGACACACACACACACACACACACACAAAGACACACACACCCCACCAACACACACACTCACACACACACAACTGCACCACCCACTCCAACATATGCACACGCACACACACGCACACACACACGCACACACACACACACACACACACACACACACCCCACCAACACACACACACACACACACACAAAATTGCACCACCCACCCCAACATATGCACACACACACACACAACCCCTCCCCATCCACCCGCCTTCATGATCCCTGAAGAGGGACCGTTTCCTGCGTTTAATGCTGATTTGACCCGCGGCCCAGCAGGGGTCAGTGTCTGGACCTGCCGTCTGCCCATGTGCCCTTCCTGATTGGTCGGCCTGGCCTTGCCAATCCCAGGAGAGAGAGAGAGAGAGAGAGAGAGAGAGAGAGACAGAGAGAGAGAGAGAAAAGGAGGAGGGAGGGAGGGAAAACAGACCCCGAGCGTGAGTCTGAGTGTGCCCTGTGCTTGCTCTCTGTCTGCAGCTAGGCCCTTTGATTAAATAAAGAGCTGAAATTAGTGCTCCTGACAGTGTTGATCCACGCGCGTTCCAACTGCCCTTCCCCTCCTCCTCCTGGTGCCCCCCCCACCCTCCTCCCCTGGCTGGGTCTCGCCCTCCGCGTCCCCCCAGAGCCCCAGACAGGCAGCTCCAGCGGGCTAGCGAGGCCGCGTGAGTGGCGTGTACAAGCTGTATAAATAAAGCATGCTCTTACAGCGCGCTGAAACACTGCCACGGTAAGCAGACACTGGCTGAGGCAATCCAGACCACATCCGCGCCTTGCCTTGCCTCGCCGGCCCTACCAGCCCTCTTATATAATAAATGACCCCTATCTGATTAACACCCCCTCCGCCGGACACCCTTCCCACCGGCCCCTCGGCCCCGCCGAGAGGCTCTAATCCTCTGCCGCAGTGTGAAACGGCTGTGCTTGTCCTCTGGAACAGCTTGGAAGGTCTAACCCAGTTGCTCGACACCACCTTGGCTAGTGTTCCCTGTACACAAACACACTTTCCACATCAATTTTTCATGGGAAATTTCTTTCGCCCCCATTAAAGGGACGCTGTGCACTTTGCACGCCGGCGACCCAAGACGCTGTCGTCACCCGATGCTTGTTTTTTTTTGTATTGCATTGCGTCGGGACCAGTCAACTGAAGGAGTCCGGGGGAATATGTTAAATTACCTGTAAAGAGGAACAGAAATTTGGCCCCTCCGCTGTTTTGCTGGCCCACTTTGCCAGCAGGGTGTCCTAGTGTTTTTTTTTTTTTTAATCTGTTTGGTTTCTACAGACACGGAAGCTGAATAGGGAGCAATCATGCATCAATGTCACATGACCCTTTGAGTGTTTACCGTGTAACCATTCTAGGTTTTCACTCTGTGTGTGTGTGTGTGTGTGTTTGCTTGCTGGTGTTAAAGGGAGAGACCTTGCTCCAGCTAACTGTAGATTAGTGAGTCATGTGGGGGCTTAGTGCAAATGGAACAGATCAATAGTTTTTTATGTGAAAAAGTGAAAACCGGCAGACATATTGAAATTCTATTATGGGCGAAGTTAATAATTCATGGTGTCTCTTTTTCACTTTGCTTCAGATGCTGCGTCTCGTACAGATGGGATTACAGAGAGCTTGGATCCTGGAAACTTATAAATGATTAATATGTGAACTGGAACTCCGCTTGCTTACAAAAGGAGTAAATAATCCTTTTGATGTGTGTGGCACCGAGCCGGGGGAGGGGAGTGTGCGTGTGTTTGTATGTGTGTGTGTGTAGCAGCGAGGAGAGACTGTGACAGCAGTGCGAAGGATACACTGAAGGCACACCAGATAAGAGATATGGAGCACTGGAGTAGACACACACACACACACACACACACACACACACACCCAGGGAGACACAGATAAACACTCACAAACAGAGCCACTCTCATTAGCACATGGTACACTCACACAGAGGCTGAGGCAGAGGCAATGTGACACACACACACAAACAGAGGCAATCACACAAGCATGTACACACACAACACAAATTCATTGTGTCATATCAAAGGGTGGTGGAATTCATTGATAGCAAGCCAAGGGTAGATGAGGCAACAGAGTTCCTCAGTGTGGGCAGGCCAGAGGCCTTGGTATAAGGACACACACACACACACACACATAGAGGCATTCACACACAAGGAGAGTGCTCTCACTAATGTAGCCACTCGCCAGGGCAAGCAGTAACACGTCCACCTAAAACTGATGACTCATTGTTCGCATGCCATACGTGTATCCGAAAGGGTAAGTGGTTCCCATATTAGCCAGGAAGGACTTGAGGGAAGTCAGACAGGCACAGGTGCAGCGTGGGAAATGGAGTCCTGTGAACCAGCGTAGCAACACTGTAGGCACTTCACTGATATCCCCTCATGGATGCTTCACTGCATGGAGAGGGAAAGGAGATACACATTGGCCCTTGGTCCAATT
The DNA here is from genome assembly GCF_046254945.1 of Alosa pseudoharengus. Lineage (NCBI taxonomy): Eukaryota > Metazoa > Chordata > Actinopteri > Clupeiformes > Clupeidae > Alosa > Alosa pseudoharengus. The sequence continues at coordinate 17,017,514 of NW_027468630.1, read as the reverse complement.
CCTCTATCTCCCTCTCGCTCTTCATCTCTCTCTCTCTCCCCCCCCCTCTCTGTGTCTCTGTCTGCTGCTAGAAGAGGGAGAGGGAGCAAGGGAAACAGGCAAACTTGGAGACAAAAAGAGAGAGATGAGAAGGAGAGAGAGAGAGGCGATGAAAGGCATGCGAGTTACAGAGAGAGAGGGAGAGAGGAGAGGTGAGGGATGGATGCAGAGGGACGACTGCATGATGAAGCTCCCCCTCTCCATCAGAGGCCTGCAGTCAGGTGTGCTCTGACAGCCACATTAAACTTTGAGAGGAGCGCTGTGGGCAGAGAGAGAGGGAGAGAGAGAGAGAGAGAGAGAGAGAGAAGAGAGGGAGGGAGGAAGAGTGGGGCAGGCTGCATTACCATATCTGACAGGGCCTGCATGACTGTTTCACCAACTGCATAAAACAGCAGCGAGGAGAAAAAAAGGAAGAGATAAAAAACACAAGAGCAGGCAGACCAAAGCCAAGCAGTGCCAGTGGAGCGCTTCAAAGTGGCAGGCGGGCAGGCGGGCAGGACGCGCCGGGGCACAGAGGGGGGGGGGGGGCAGTATGCATGGGGGCACAGAGGGGTGGGGTGCGGGTGGGAGGATGTTGTCCACAGGAAGTGTGTGTCGGGGAGTGTGTGGGGGTGGGGGGGCATGCCAGCTTTGCCTCAGGTGCGCTCACGCAGGACGGGCTCCCAGTGGAACTGCTGGATCAGGATAGCCACGAGCGCCACGCACGGTTGACACTGGCAGGAGAGTATGTGTGTGTGTGTGTGTGTGTGTGTGTGTGTGTGTGTGTGAGTGTGTGTGTGTGTGTGTGTGTGTGTGTGTGAGTGGATGGTTAGAAGGCACCACGGTGGCACAGTTTAATAGCTCAAATCTAGTGTGGAAGCTGTGTGAATGCCTCCGGTGGGGGATGGCTGCAGGCTCGGCCACAGCAGTCCCAGCCACATGTATTATTGAGAGGAAGAGCCATTTGTGGAACTGGGACACAAAGCAGGCTGTGGGCCCAATGTGGTGCATTAAAACCACCCCCTGCCCAAAGAGAAGGGCTAATATTGAGCCTCTGGCACCAATAATTACCCACCACAATATGTCAGTGCCAGCAATAGGGTCGCTATTGAGTAATAATAAAAAATAAATTGTATTTTGTGTACATACACACAGGATAAGCGATAACCCCTCACATGGGAGATAAGGGCAGTAAGTGCCATTGTAAATCGATAGTTAGTCCAGATTAAGGGCAGCAGGTGTAACAATGAATCCCCCCCCCCCTCCCCAAAGTGACCCCAAGTAACCATGCTAACATGACATAGCTAAATGGAGTATATATGGAGTATATATCTTCCTGAAGCATTGTAGCTTCTCTGGCATAGCATGGACAGTGGTCAGATAGCCTGACTACAAAGCTGAAGACTGACTAGGGTTCTTGCTTTGGCTTCAACGCAATGAAGCTAACGTCAAACAAAACAAGGCGAACATCAACTAGCATCCTTCTTGGGCCACAAGGCGAGCCAATGCAGCCTATGGACATTGATGTCAGCCCTCCAGGCAATATAAACATCCTGCCCACAATGCACTGGGGCTGGCTGGCAGGAAGCAGATGGCCAGGCCTTCTCGCATGGCGCGGGCCCAGTAGTGGCGCTGGTCGTGTTTTTTTGATGAGCTATGCACACGCGGACGCCAGAACATCTGGGCCTGCCATGTGGCACCTCCATTTGGACCGGGCCTCTTCAGCCAGCGCCACACCTCCCCCTGCCAGCTGCACCCCGCCACTGCCAGCTAAACACCATGAATTATTCATACCAGGGGTGGGGGTGGGGATGAGCCTGTGCTGGGGTCCCGCGTTTGACTTTGATTAAAAATCGAAAAGGCCATGAATATGCAGCCGACATTAGGCCCGCCGGGAGGCACTGATTTGTCAATTGTCCATATTTCATCAAGATAGAGTAACACCTCCAGGGTCCTATAATCTGAGCGAAAGCAAGGAAAAAATACCCGCTCGTTATTGGTCCTCTGCACTATCTTAATTATTAAGCTTTTCCCGGCTTAATTAATGCTTGACAGGGCTTTAGAGGGAATTAGACGTGATTGGGGCAGAGGTGTGAGCATGCTGAATGCAAAAGGCACTTCCACTCAGGCAGGGATCCACCGAGGCTGAGACAAGTGATTCACACCCGCTCAGTGCCTCGGCATCCATTAGATTGTTTTAATTAGGCTTAATTAGAGGTGCGATTACAATGATATGCTTGATACCTGGTATTAAATCATTCACCCATAAATGTTGTGTTAACATTTTTCAGTTGGGGGGCTAAAATAAATAAATAAAATGAAACAAATGAAAGGGGGGGGTGTGTTTGACTGCCCCCCCTCCACCTGCTAGGCCATGAGTCACACAGACAGGTGTCTGAGGTGAGTTATTCGAGTCGTATAGGTGCTGGCCGGCACTGCGCCATTGCAGCCACTGCCTCACAGATAAATCCAGTCATGTGTTTATTAGCGCCCGGACAGCGGCGGATGAAACTGGATGCTTTATCTCCTTCTCCACCCCCCAGCCCCGCCCCTGCTTTGGTGTTGGAGCGGCTGACTCGGTCATTTTTAAACGCCTTGTAAATTTGTCAGCGATATTAAGTGCTCATTAAAAGGTGCAAAGCCGTAAGAGAGCGTCGCTCGTATTGCAGTCGGGGCCCTGGGACTCTGCTGCCATCCATCTGGCTTAATAGCGACCAGGGCTCCTCTGCAGTGGGCAGACGACTCGTAATGGTGATGTATGGGTCAAGCTGCCCAGAGAAAGGGCTGGCCGCTGCTGGGGCCGATCCCTGGCACACCCCAATATCTCTGTAGGTCGGCCCATGTGCCCATCTTCCAGCCTGGCACGCCACAGTTGGCACATCAAACTGGAGGGGCGGGCTGCGGGCGGACTCGAGTGCGGGATCCTCCAGTTGGCGCTGGCGGAGGTCGGTCGGGTGTCTGCTCAGCCTGTTATCAGCTCTAGCAGCTGACGGCATGGCACCGGTGCCGCAATCAAACACCCTCTGCATGTGGAGCGTAAGCAGAGGAGCTTAGGCCTGGCCTGGGCGGGGGAGAGGCATAATATCAGTAATCTGAGATGAGTTTGCTGGTGGAGGGCAGGCAGAAGGGTGTGTGTGTGTGTGTGTGTGTGTGTTTGGGGGGGGGGGGGTGATTGGCCGGGTAGCTTTGATCAGTGGTCAGCAGAATATCCACATCGTTTATCGTGGGCCTGTGTGTCTGTTTTGATTCATGCTGGTCCGTCCAGTCAGCAGCAGCAGTAGTAACAGCCCCGCGCTCTCACACAGCACCGTGCGTGGGATTGATGGCATGGGCCCGAGCTGGGCTGCTTTCCCCCCGACGAGGAGAGACAGTGCCGGCCGGCCGTGCGGCTTGCGCCCATCAATCTGCCCGCGCTGATGGACACCCTCTAAAACAGCTCCCCTCGATCAATGAGTGAGCCAAGAATAATGGAATGGCCACACTGGAGGATGCTGGGAGAATGCGCTGGCGCTCCACTCAGCCACCCGCCAGCCTGCTGATGCAGGCCTGTGTCATCATAACTCTTCTTCGTAACGCCTCGGAAGATGTACAGCTCTCTTTCTCTCCCTCTGTGTGTGTGTGTGTGTGTGTGTGTGTGTTTATGTTAAACTAAAAAGAGGTGTAATATCTATGTATGCATGGACATTTGTGCATTTGTGTGTGTCAGAGAAAGTTTGTGTGAAAACGTGCAGGTTACAGTGTACATAGTGGGCTGCAAACATATAGGGGATTTAATACATTTTTGAAATAAGATTAAGCAATATGTGTAACGTGTATAGCAATGCCAAAAGAACAACGTTTTCATAAGTTCTGTGAACCATACCAGCACTCAATCCTAGTTATAGTCCAACCCCGCCCATTAAATAGTTTACTATTTCACAACACCCATACAACCGAAAGGTTGTTTCATCCTCATTTTACCTTGACTTGATGATATATGAAATGGTTTTACAGGAGGAAGAATAAAGTTGTCATTTATCCATATTGGCAAAGACTGCTGCTGAGTGGGCTGTTTGTGCTGCTGGTGATTTGTTTGTGTTCATACACTTGGTGTGTGGTTGAGGGCATGCATACATATTTCTGGGTGTGTATGTGTGTTTTAGAGGGAGATATGTGTGTATGCATGTGCATGCATGTTTGTGTGTGTGTGTGTGTATGCATTCAAGTGTGTATGTGTTTTGTGGGAGTCGGCTGTGTGCTCATGTAAGGTGCTTGTTTACTGCAGTAAGCAAAGGTCTCAGTGTGTGTTGAGTGTGGCTGTTGATGGTGTGTGGGTGTGTGTAAACAAGCTGTCTTTGTGCACACAGGAAGAGGAAGGTAGTTTTGAGGCGGTGCCCCAGGACTCTCTATCTTAGGCTATGTTTGTCCAGGGCATGCTTACCTAAAAAGCCTCTTTTGTGTCAATTTGCAAACCAAAACTCAGATATCAAAAGGTCTTTTAGGTGTTTTAGATGAGTAGATTTGAATGCATATATTTACTGTGGCTGCACTTACGCGTGTATAGATGTAGTGTGTTGATTTGGGCATGTTGAATGCTCATGGTCTATATGATTGTTTGCATACTTTTGCATGCATGTTATGCATAGTATTTATGTATACAGTTGAAGAATTTGCATATTTTGCATGCATTTGCATATTTGTACTGTATGTACATACCCAGGTACAACATGGCCCTGTGAGTGCATAAATGTATGGTAGTTCTGTGTATGTGTGTCTGTGAGTGTGAAAGATTGTTTGTGCCTGTGTATGTGTGTGTGTGTGTATATGACAGAGGGAATAGGTGTGTATGTGTGTGTGAGACTGTGTGTAAGTGGATGTTTGCATGTGGTGGGCTGCCTGCAGTACTGACACTGAGAGCAGTGGAGAGGCACCCTGCGAGGGAGTGTTTGTCTGTGTGTGTGTGTGTGTGAGGCGGGGAGGGAGGCTGCTTGAAAGCAACCCCTGTGAGCTACACCAGCATGGGGCATTCGCACCGACGCACTGCACTCTCCCCTCTCTCCGCCTAATGAGATGAGTCCTTCAATACTTTAATTAGTTCATCCATAACTCTGAGCGCAATTAATCACCACATAGAGCGCGCCCAACACAGATAAGACTGGCAAATGTTCCGGCAGCTTCCAATGGCTCAGCATGTACTACTTTAAAAATGGAGCGGCATACTGCAGCTTTCAAGCTCTGAGGTGGTTGTGCTTTTCCTCTTCAGAGAGTGGAGGGATCATACAGTATATAGAAAAACATCAAACTTCATACTTTCCTGGGAAAAAAACAAAACAAAACTCACTGAGAGGGCTATTCAGCTCCATCAGACTGTATTGACACCAAAATAGTTACATATGTATGAGTAGTTGTGTAAATAACATGTAAATGAGTCCTGGCTATATGCTGGTAGTCATAATTTGAAAAATGAAAGGTTATACATGAGGATTATTTACTGTGTTTTGTAGGAAAATAGCACATTGCATTAGCCTCTTCTTCACTGTCTTTGACTGACAGGTAAAGGGGGTACCAAACAGCCTTTGCTTCAACCCTCTCTATGTATATTGCATCTGAGCTCTGTCCAGCGTTGCCACGACACCGGGTGCAGGGTCACCCGTGCCCACGTCACCAAGGCAATGACCTTCTGTATGCAAATCGGCAGTCTGCTTTGTTAGAGGATGCAGAGTAAACATGCATAAGAGATGGAGAACCTCTAGCTCTGTTTCACACACACGCACGACTAAAATGTCATCACCTGTTAGTGTTTCTGACTCTTTTCCAAATCCTCCGCTACTCTCTGATCCTAGCTTGTAGTCAGGTTAGTTTTACTGTCATTTGTATTTGACATGGTGGGGGCCTGGCACTGACTGACATTTGTCTGTGTTTGTGTATGTGCGTCTGTGTATGTGTGTTTGTGTGTGTGTGTGTGTGTGGACTTATCTGTGGCCAGGTTATGCATTATCCTTTTTCCCTCCTCGTTTCCCTAAATCCATGCAAATGTAGGCCAGGTGTGATGGCTTTCTCATTTGCACAAATGGCTTTTGGTAGAGTGTAAGTCCCCCGGCAGGCTCTCTGATGATCCATACAGCACAGTCATGCAAATCCCCAGCCGACTGGTCTCCTATCTCACTACGCCGCACACCTTCGTTGGAATATAAATGTGCGGTTGGGGCTGCAATAACGACCCACAATGATTTATCAGCTCTGTGGGAAAGCAGAAGTCCATGCCTCCGGTTAGGGCTGGACCAATCAGAGCTCACTTTCAGTGACCACGGCCTAATCTTTCGGACAGTTAGGCAGTTAAGGGATGAGGTGATATTGTTTTGAGCCATTGTTGTAAAAGATTAACCTGCTTACATATAGACGCACGCCCACACAGACACACACACACAGAGACACACACAAACGCGCACACACACACACACACACACAAAAGGGTAAAATACAGCCTTTGCTTCTCCCCATCATCGGCGATCATAGACACAATGACATGACATGCCAATAGGAGAACAAAACCAGGCATTTATGTGAGCCGGGGGCAGTGGCGGCCCGGCGGTCCACTGAGACTGGGAAATAAAGCCGGGAGGAGAGAGCGCCCAGTAGGACTCCGCTGGCAGAATGGAGGCCCTGAGAAGCTTGGCGTCGGAGCTTGTGGCCAAGGTGGAGCTGCAGAGTGCGGGTGGAGGCTGGAGTGGCAGTTTGGTGTGGGCTCCGGGGAGCGGTGCACAAAGGCCCAGCGGGAGCTCTGTCATTAACAGGGCAGGCAGGAGGCGGCAGGGGAGAGGAGGGGAGGGGAGGGGAGGGGTGGCAGCCTCTGGTGGGGGAGGAGGGGCTGCTCCCTCGCTAGCTTGCTTGCTCAGGACGCGGCAGAACACAGGAGCTGCTGGGAAAAGCCGGAGCAGACTGCAGCACCACGGGGCCGTGGAGCCCTCAGCCATGGGGTCTCTAGCCCTCTCTCTACTGCCCCTCACTGCCCACTGAGGAGATTTCACGCAGGACACCACACTTCAGCATAACACAAATCAAAACATTCTGGGAGAAAATTATTTCGAACAGCTAATGTATCTACCAGGATGTGACTGCAGTATTTATGAAAAGATAAAATTGCAAGGTAGCAAAATGCTGAAAATGAGTAATCAGTAACTTTTGTCGTCCAACACAAGTTAGCTATACTATTGTATAATAACAGACTTTCTAATATATAACATGTGTCTGAGCGGCATTATTTAACTTCAGTAGCAATAATCCAGATATTCTCTGTGGACTAAGAGGATGAGAGTATTATATACTGCTGTTTGGAGCAGAGCACAGACTTTCTCTCACTTTCTCCCTTTCACCAGGAGCAGCAGAGACAAGAGGAGGCGCATGGAGGAGGGAGGGAGGGAGGGGGGTGAGGGGCAGGCGAGACAGCGGCGGGTTTGCATTGGCAGAATGGATGCAAAACACACATTATGCAACGGACTTCTGGGCAAAATGATCCATGAGGCTGCCACCATGCATCTGTATACAAACTTCAATTATGCAAATGATAATCCATAGCGCTGTGTGTGTGTGTGTGTGTGTGTGTGTGTGTGTGTGCGTGCGGGGGCAGGGGCGACTAACTGCTGCTTTGATGTGAGCCAGCCTTGGCTCCGCTCCTGCGGGACTGAATACCTCCACTGGGGCCGGCACCATTGTGGTTTATGGGAAAACACTCGCCAGCCTTGTCTGCTCACTGGCTGATTACAAGGGCTTAAGTGACTTCCCTTTATCCTGGTTTCTATGGCTGCCTCGTCCACCCACTCTCCCCTGCTTTTGTTTCTCTCTCTCTCTCTCTTTCTCTTCCCTCCCTCTATCCCTCCGTCATCATCTATGTCCATCCTCTCACTGGTCCGCCCCTCCCTCCATAACTGGGGCACAGAGCCTCTGCATGAATGGGCTCAATTGTGGTGTGTCTCGGCCCTGTTTCTCTAGTGTGTGTGTTGCTGCAGACTGCACTTAACCTTATCCGCTTCACTGGAGGACAATACGGCAGCTCACTGCGCACAATTGCTGCAGCTCAGGGTGGTTTTGCCCAAACAGTTAGTGCACTGGTAATGACAACAGGGGCTGCATAGCTGAAAGAGAGCATAGGGGCTCTATCTTTTGCTGTCTCCTCGCCGACAGGAATGGCAGCTAGCATACAGAAAGCTAGTGGTGTTTGCATGTGAGTAAGATTCGGCAGAACAATGCTAGCTTGTTTTTGCTCTAGTTTTCTGTTTTCCCTCGGCCCCTTTTCAAACTGTTTTAATACCCAGCCACAAGAGGAGGATTAAAGATTATTTCTGTAAATGAGTCAACACTCAGAACTACAGACAGTTTGCCTTACAAAAGAGATTATGAATATTTAAGACGGATTTCAGAAATAATTGGGGTTTGTTCTGACGCACAGTGTAGCCACTAAAGTGCAGCCACAGATTTGCTGGGTTATAATCACACTTAACCTCAAGGCCTTAGCAACTACTGTCCTCATTTGCCAATTTCCTGATAAATTATTCATTAAATCAGAGGAACAATACACTTGATCATGAATGGTACAGGGGGTACATTAGATTCATTTCATTACACTTTCAGGTAGGCTGGTAAACAAGGAACTTCTATCAAGTGCCAGAAAGTGTGTCATGCCAACCCTAATGCAAGTTTAAGAGTGGAACAGCCAGCTGTCTCTCACTCAGCAACGGCTCACTTTGCCTGCTCCTCCTTTAATGACTTATGTATAGGGAGTGTCTGCGGTTCACCTTGACAACAACCTGCTCTTGACAACAGAACCCCCACACACATCCTGTCTCATAGTGACACAACCTCAGCCCATACGCCCCCCCTCCCCCCACTGTCAGCCCTCATCACACAGCTGTGCCTGGCCTACCTGCTGAGTAATGCCGTTTTAATAGCATGAAGCTATTATCAGAGGACCCCCCCATACATCATGTACATTTACCAGCAAATTACTGGCTGAGGTCGATAATCAGTAAGCACATGAGCAAATCAATAGCTGTGCTCCAGGGGAATAATGCCGGGGTATAATGACAAGCCATTGATTTTTAAATAACTGCTCAGGTTTCAGAAACACTAATTACTCACCTCCATCCCCTGCACAGGCGTAGCGGCTGGACCATCCCTACCCGCCCGGCTGCCTGCCTCCTCCAAAGCCTTTAAATTAAAATGAAAAGCCATTAGACGTTTGTATTTACAGCCGCTCTCTCAAGCAAGCGCTCCTGGACACCAGGTGAGGTTTTTTTTACCTAGCCGGTGGGCTGCCAACCGATTAGCCCCCAAGAGAGGCCCCGTGGGGGTGGAGAGAGAGAGAGAGAGATGGAGGTTGGAGATGGATGGAGAGGGGGCGTGTGGGAAAGGGAGGGAGAGGAGTGGCGAGGCTATGGGTGATTGGAGGACGTAGGAGGAATTGAAGACTGCGGCTGAGGAGGGACGGTGTTGCTGTGCCTCATTACTCAGGCAGGTCAGGATCTGTCGTCTAGGCCGTGACACAACCAGGAGCTGCCATGGGAAATACGATCATGCTCCTTCAGACAGGCAATCAGCGCAGATTAGTTTAGCCACCCATTCAGACAAAGCTAGTATACACCTCAATAACAAAGTGCCCAAACAGCTTCGGCTCTTGTCCTTGTCCTAGAAATGCACCTATACTCACCTTTAGTCATGAAAAATAAGAAAGTAAACATATTGTTTTAGCATTTAAAAGGTTGCACAAGGTCCTTTCATATAACCTCACAGGCATGAGTCATTAATCATGTCATTATTATTTTGTACAGCAAGTACAGTAATTTCTTTAAATAATAATAAAAAATGAGAGAAATCCTGACTCAAAGGCTAAATATATTTTTCATCTTCTCTATGGTAAATCTGGAGTGCAGAGTGGACAATGTCAGGCCAGCCAGGGCCTATTTTTATTCCACAGGCCACAGGAGAGTCTGGCGGGTATGTGCAGTAGCTATCTGCTGTTTAGAGATGTCGGCATCATGCGATATTGACATCCGCCGCCATCAGATAACTTAGGTCATCCCTAAAGAGTACTATGACCCAGGCAACGTGCCTCAATCATGACCTTCCACTGGCTGATACGAGCCACTGCACCGCTGCCAAGATTGAGAGTAATATCCGCGCTCTGACTGACTGCATACGATGAATAAGTAATGGCTGGTTTGATGTGATGTCGGAGGACAGCAGCAGTCTGGCTGCGGCAGCGATTGGAAGCGACAGGCAAACCGTACATCTCTATTTACTCAGAGGAGCCACTGACTGATGCTCTGACAAACAATTATCTTAGTTGACAGCCAAGACACCGTAATTAATGAAATGTGCACTCAACAGAGTGGGAGGCAGGTGAACTGACATCGCAATCACGCTTTTTTTCTTTGTTGGTTTGTTATTCTGTTTTTCTTTAACATGGTTTGTGCACCGAGGCTTGTGCTACACCACCATTCCTGCCTTGCAGCATTCTAAAATACAAGTTTCGCCTACGTGTGTTTCGTTTGACATGAATTTCAGAGCAGCAGGCTCATAAATATAAATATACCCAATTTCCAGCCAGCAAAAAGACGACGTGCAGTGTGTTGAATTACTATGGACGCTCAGCTGACTACTCCCCCTCAGCAAAACCTGTCTGTCAACGCTGGTGATACCACAGGTGCAATGTTACACGTTCTCCTGATGCCATCCAGTTTCTCTCACAAATATATTCAGCGACAAACCTCTTGTTCCTGACAGCCGCTCTCTCCGTGGCGACGAAGGGCGGAAGTCACGATGGTAAGTGCCTTATTATGGCAGGATGACTGTTGCCGCAGTCAAGAGCGCGGGCTGTCACACAACAGCCGTCATTAGAATAAGCGTGAGAAGCTCTTGTCGTCGATGGTATCACATTTTAATCCCTACTACATTATTACTGCGCCCGGGAAGGTCAGCTCTCGGCACACATGAGGAGAAATAAACCCAGCGAAAGCTTATGGTAATTTCGCTCTCCTCTCCCCTCCCTCCCATCCTCGATTTGAAATTTCGGCTGCGTTTTATTTTTAAAGCTATTTTATACATTACCAGTGCATTAATGAAAGCCCTTGTGTAATCTGGCAGAACAGGCCTATGCAGTAGCTATGAATAATTCAACGGAGCCCTGTGACTTTGATTTCTTGTCTGGAAAGGTTTTTTTTTTTAGCTTTCATTGTCCACTCTGATGGCCTATTATCCAACCAGTAGATTGTAATCTTTCTGACCGGAATAGAGCGAAAAAGGATGACTATCCAACTTCCTTTTTGTGTTCTTTTTTAGTGTTCCCAAAAAACAAGACCTGTCTCCCCTTTCCCTTGAGCTGTCCTCTCATCTAACCATCATTCAATTTCAAAGGCAATTAATGTGAGTGACTGAAATAGAATTTTCATATCAAAAGTCTAGGTATCTGCTTGCTCCCTGCATGGCTCAGACAAGCTGAGGAGGAGATATTCATGAGGCAGTCTACCTACAGGTGAAATTCCTCAGAGCTGTTGAGTAGATGCTCATCACAGGTAGGGTTCCTGGGTTCAGTACCCCCCCACCCACCCACACATACACACACACACACACACACACACACACACATACACACGCTTGCTCATGGCTGCTGCAGTTCACAACTGTGTGAACAAGGTGAATTGTACCCTCAGCCCATGGCCAGAGAGGGAACTAAGCTTTCACATGGCGTTCCTCCAGGAAGTCAGTAAACAAGACAAGAAGTTCCTTTTTTGAGTAACTGTAGATAGTCCACTGAAAAATAACAAGGCATGCTATTTTTTAATGTTATTTCATAGCATTTAACATGCCCTTTATAAGCTTCCCTTGATGTTTCTGCCTATTTATTTTAATTGTTTATTGATACATTTTGACAATTACATCAAATGTGCCAAGCACATGATGGCAATATTTCAGATGTAGTCTGCAGACAAGTAAGCATAAATATCCTGAATTAATAGTCCACACTGGTTACAGGTGGGACCTTGCTCTGACAACAGCAACAAAGACATTTTGACAAACCGCTTCCTGTTCATTACAGAAAGCCCACTTGGCCCATAAATGTGCTCCCTGCACTCTTCACGCCTGTCTCTATGATTGCGATTTAGTTGTGCATGCCTCAACACTGCGACTCGTTGCGGTGGCACAATACATTTCATTTTGTGATTAGCAATCGACAGAGCAGAAATGACTTTTCCTGCACCTGGGACCCGGGCTCGTTCAAATCAATGCCTGTGGCGGGTCTTTAATCAATGGCCGTGTTGTAACTTGGGGGCTCATCTGTGAAGCAGGCCCCAGAGACTGAGCACGGAGAGAGAAAGCAAAGCCTCATCCACTCTCTCTGACCTCTATAATTACCAAGTCCTACCGGCCAACTCAGATGCGCTTGCACTGAAATAATTGCCTGTGGAAGAGGAGGAGAGACACTAGTGGTGGTTGTGTGGTAATGATGATAGTGGTGGTGGTGGTGGGGGGCCTTCAGTAATGGCTGCTGTGTACTACTGTGGATTCTCTCACACCTAGCCCCCCCCCCTCCCCCCCCACACACACACCTCTGGGTGTTATTTACTGAACCTGCTGTATTTTCAGGCTGGCAGGCTGGCTGGTGGGCCTGCATAGAGTGCAGCCCGGTGGCATTAATGCAGCGATCAGACAGTGTTAACAGGAGGGGCGTGGGGCCCGGGCCTGACCCTGCCACTCTGAGTGGCTGCAAGGAGGGGGTGGTGGGTGCAGATAACATCAGCCAGCCAGGAGAAGGTGGTGAGGGTGAGGGGTTGTTGGCATGAGGGGGGGGGGGTTGGGGGTGAAGGGGGGGGGTGGACACGGGTGCGGGAGAGGGGGTGGACTGGGCATGCATGAGTAGTGTACTCTGGAGGGCAGATGTATTTATCTGGGTAATGATAGTCATCTCTGGCTGCCCGGGCGCCCCTGGTCGCCACGGTGACAGTGATGTAGAGCGAGGCCGCCGCCGCTGCCGCTGCGGTAGCACAGGCCTTCGCCGATAGCATGGCAGCCGAGTCCCCGCGGTGCTCATTAAACTTCCATAGATTGCATTCCCCCGTCTCCCCGCCGGGCCTCCAAAGTGCCTTTTATTAATTCATAAAAACACATTGCACAAGTGATTGAGTCTGATGAGCACTGGAGCAGCAAAACACGAGAGATGTGGGGAAGCGCTGCACGCCTGAGCTCCAGCCCCGCACATTACCCCCCCCCACCAACACACACACACACACACACACACACACACACACACACACACACACACACACACCACCTCTCATCCCCCACCCCTCTCATCTCTCTGGCAAAACTGGCCTTGGAAAAAAAGAAAGTGCAGAAAAGAGAGAGAGAAAAAGAGAGCGAGACACAGATGTGTTGTGAAACATTAATAGCCACTGCTGCAGTTTCCCTCCGGCAGGGAGAGTAAGGGCAGCCAACACAGCCGCTGTGTTTCTCTCTTTTTTTCTCTATCCCCCTCTCTCTCTCTCTCTCTCCATCTCTCTCTCTCTCTCTCTTTCACGCTGACATTTCATTGCTGTGCAGATTACGCAGCGTAAACACGTCTAACTATTCTGGCCGCGTACTCGTCGGCCTGCCTTGTGAGTGCGATGCATGGCTGCCCTTATCAAGGCTCCACAGACACACTCCCCAAGGTGGAGCGGTGTGTGTGTTTGTGTGTGTGTGTGTGTGTGTTGGGGGGGGGGGGGGTACAGGAATGGGAAAGGGGGGTTGGTTGGTCGCCTGCCTCTCTGTGCTACCTCTCCAGAGAGCCAGAGAGGAACAGGGCCCAGATATGGATTGCTACGATTGAATTAAAAACATTAGCTCCAGGGCGAACGAATGAATCCTGATGATGGCACCAGGGGAAAATAGAGAAAATGTGTTTGGCTGCGAGGGCCTTGAAAACCAAGGCTAATGGATTGGAGAAGGAGAGAGAGAGAGCAGTGGGGTGGGGGTCGAGGGAGAGGGGCAGTCGTAGAGAAACATTGCACAAACGGCTAGTGAGAGACTGTGTTTCTGTGTGTGTGTGTATGTGTGTGTGTGTGTGCGCATGTGTGTCTCTCTGTGTGTGTGTGTGTGTGTGTGTGTGTGTGTGTGTGTGTGAGAGAGAGAGAGAGTGGAAAATGAATGGATAGGAGCCAGAAAGCTTCAAATTAACCATCATTATAGCCAGCTCTATAAATATTATCCCTCCAGCTTGGAAGCAGGGGTGGATGAGGCTTATTTCCAGAGGCTAAAGAGACACATAGTTAATAACAGATGCAGTGGGGGCAAACCTGGCTGGGGGGGTTATTACAGCCCCCACCCCACCCCATCCTCAACCCCACCCCCATTAGACCTGCAGTGGCACCAACAACAGCAGCAGCTGTACACCTGCCCCTTCTGGGTACCAAGGGCCACTGCACCCCACCCCCAACCCCCCACCCGCCCCCACCATAACACTCTTTCACTCTCTCCATTTGTCACCCAAACACACTGAACCTGGCTGCTGGAGCTCGGAGAGGGTGTTTAAGGACAGAGTCCTGTTCTCTGCACACACACACACACACACACACACACACACACACACAGCACCCTCTGGCCGCTTGGGGTAGACTCCCATTATCTGAGGATGAGCACGTCTCTTTTGAGTCAGAGTTTCTTTTTTGTAGTTTTCTTGTGTTCCTGTCTCTGCACTGCCACTTTAAATAGTGGGCATGCACGCTGGCAGGTGGCACTGAAAGGCAGCCGGCAGGGTGGGTGGGTGGGGTAGCGGAGGTGGTGGTGTGGGGGGCTGCTGCTGTTAGCTGTGCTGGCCACGGTTCGCCTGGCATGACTGCCCAAGCATTGAGTGGGGGGAAAGAAAACAGCAGCTAGCGCTAATTGGACACAAAGGCATGGCACATTAATGCCGCTTCCTAATGTTTGTCGATGATTTTAATGACTTTTTATAATTGGTCTATTTATCTGTATAATGCATTATTGAATGGACTCAGAGCAATTGAAGCTATTTTGGTGATTATAAGTAGGGTGAGCAGTATGTGATTAATATGACATGGGGATGTCGGACTTGTTTGACTTTTTCCCTCTCTCTCTCTCACTCTCTCTCTCTCTCCTGATTTGTAGTCCCACATCTACAGATTTTCATGGGTTGTATAGTTGCTTCGTGTTTGAACACATCTTACATTCACCCGCCATAGCTGAAATATGAACCAGTCAGTGTTCCTGTTCATTTAAAGGTTGATTAACAAATGAAAAGTAAACCAAATCTGCAATCATAGTATGTCTGGGAGGCAATAACAAGCTCCAGATGAAATGATCACACAAACATTTCAGATGCCGTGCTGCAGTTGCACGCACCAACACAAAGCCAAATACCACATACTTTATGTTCCCACATTACGCAAACCAGCTTACTGCTTAGCCTTTGTGCATGTGTGTATGTGTGTGTGTGTTCATGTACTTCATGTGAAGCCTGTCGCTAAGACACATGACCACACATTCCGTGGAGTGTTGACTAATGAGCAATGCGAGGGGAGAGTGCAGACTGGGTGTGTATGTGTGTATGTGCAGGCCGCGTGTATATGTGTGTGTATGTTTGTGTGTGTAGGCTGAGGTTATGTGTGTGTATATGTGTGTGTGTATGTGTGCCTGTGCAGGCCAGGTGTATATGTGTGTGTAGGCTGGGTGTATGTGTGTGTATATGTGTGTGCAAGCCAGGTGTATGTGTGTGTGTATGTATGTATGTGAGCAGGCTGGGTGTATGTGTGTGTGTGTAGGCTGGGTGTATGTGTGTGTATATGTGTGTGTGTGTATGTGTGTGCAGGCCAGGTGTATGTGTGTGTGTATGTATGTATGTGAGCAGGCTGGGTGTATGTGTGTGTGTATGTGTCTGTGTGCAGACCGTGTGTATGAGTCCGTGTGCAGACCGTGTGTATGAGTGTGAGTATGAGTATGTGTATGCAAGTTAGCGCAGGCTGGCTATGTGTGTGTGCGTGTGTGTGTGTGTGTGTGTGTGTGTGTGTGTTTGTCTATGAGCCAGTCCGGTCTGCCATCCAGAGCTGGAGGTTGGAGATGCCCAAGTCTCTGCCCTGTCATCCACTACGCTCCAGCTGTTGAGGGTGGAGTGAGGTGTGTGTGTGTGTGTGTGTGTGTGTGTGTGAGGGGGTGGGTGTGGGGGGGTTAGATGAAGAAGTGCTCCCACGCACCGCGTGTGACACGGAGGTTGGCCGTGGTGAGTGGCAGGAGACCAATTACTGTTCTATCTCGAGCTTGGTATTCTCTAAAGGGCCACAGTTCAGTCAGACAAGAAGGATGTCAGGTAGACACCTGCAGTAATCATTTTATTTTTCCAAGGAGAGAAAGGAGGGGAGATTGAGAGAGACAGAGACAGGGTGTGTGGCTGGTGATGTGTGTGTGTGCTCCCTTGTGTGGTTCTTTGTGTGCCTCTGTATGTGACTGTATGTGAATGTGGGAGAATATTAACATTTCTGTGTGTGTGTGTGTGTGTGCGTGTGTTTATGTGCTCTCTGTGTGCTTCTGTTTGTATGTGAATGTGGGAGTATATTAATGTTTTTTTTTTGTGTGTGTGTGTGTGTGTGTGTGTGTGTGTGTGTCTGTGTGTCTGTGTGTTTGCGTGTGTGTATATGCATGAGTGATGAGAAAGAAAGAGCAATGTGTGGGCAGCAAACGGAGTGTGGCAACTGTAAACAGCACTGTGTCAGCTCTTTCTGTTCCTCTCCCTCTTTCCTTCCTTCCTTCCCTCTCTCTCTCTCTCTTTCTCTCTCTCTCTCTCTCTCCCTCAGTCTGACTCTCATTACCAGCTCTTGAACACTGACTGCAAGATCGCAATCAAAGCAACAGAACAAGAGCTTGCAGATGAAAGCAGTGCCTCTCTCCCCCTCTCTTTCTCTCTCTCTCTCTCTCTCTCTCTCTCTCTCTGTTTTTGCAGAGGCCTCCATCAGGCAGCGGTTAGCCGTGTAGGGAACCTGTAGTAGCAGCACAGGAAAAATTGGGAGGACTTTCCTCCTAAAGTCCTTCCTTTTGCCTCCGCACCCACCCAGTATGCGAGACAAAGCTGTGCTTGTGTGATGACAGCCATAGGACTAAAATAATATGCAGTAATTTAATAAAATAATAAATAAATATAAATTGCAGTTTATATATGCATTTTGCGAAATTTCTGCAGCCCTGAGGTAAATACTGAAACTGTAAATACTCGACATATCCAGGACCATGCATTTCTTCATTCTTTCTAAAGCAAAATCTAATTATGATTAATTTGGTTATTGGGCACCTGAAGGCTGGCAGTTCTCTACTGTAAACATAAAGTGGTGGTAGTGCAAGTATAAGCTGTTTGCCAACTGTCAGCCACACTGCAACAGAAGAAGAAGAAGCATGTGTCTGTCAAGCTAAAATATGATAAACCAAAGAGTTTTTTGTACCTTAAAATAATGTTTCCAAAATCGTTTCAGTGGTTCATCAACTTGTAACAGGGTGAACGGCACTTCTGCATTCGCTTCACAGCCCTCTATCGGCTATAACCGCACTGTGTAAGTTTGCCTGCTCTTGCTCTATTAAAACTAGTTGCTCCTTTTTTGTAAGACTTTGTCTAATCTTTTTTTCAGAGTGCGAACCACTTACAGCTTCATCTACACATCTCTCTTTTATCATGTAGTTAAACAACTCAAAACAAATACACAATTTATTTATTTTTTATTTGCATAAAATACTGCCATGCGGTTTATTTACCGTGTGCATCCTATATTTGGGAATTACAGTACACATATAATAATAACATACAGTAATGGGTGAGTTAATTTTTTCTATATTAGATTACATCTGAATATGTGAATATTGTTTGAAAATGTGTTATTTAGTGATGCAACAGGCAAGTAGAACTATAACCAGTGGTCTCTCTCTAGGGCTCTGGTTGAGGGGTGAAGGGGACAATGTGTAGGCAGCTTTATCAAGGAGGAATGCACGTCTTGACCTTCCAAGCATGTCAAGCTTCACATGGGTCCTCCACACAAGCAGAGCATTTGGTTTTCCAAAATACCGCTGATTACAATCCAATTTTGAAAATAAAATAAAAAATGAAACACACTGTTAACTCAGAGTGCTCAGTGCTCAAATCTGCTTAGACATGTGATCCGTTAGTGGCGCTAGAGGGGTTGAGTGTCCAAAAGTGTGTCCAATTTTGAGGCAGGTAAAAAGTACAGCCAGTATTGCAGTAATGTCAGTAATATGATTAGAGCACATTTTGTGTACTCCAAAAGTAGTGATACAGATGTAACAATCAATATATATTTGAAGTACTAAAAGTAAATATAAAATGCTATGCTTTCTAGCTCTTTCTAACCTCTGATACACTATGGCTGTTGCCTTCGGTTTGAGCGTGTCAAGCATAGCCCATGTTAACCCAGGCGGGGGTGGGTAGGGTTGATAACAGCAGGTCCAGAGAGAATTTGGGTGGAGGAGGAGGTGGCGGTGCCATGTGGCGAGTGTTAGCCGTGACCTCTGCCGTGACCTCGGCCTGGCACCTCTCAGTCACCTGAGGTGGACAGCCTCGTGCCAGGCCAGCGTCCTCTGGAGGGTGCTTGGTCAGGGACCAAGCAGCGAGGCAGACAGGACAGGGCCAGGCCGGGCCAAGCGACTCGGCCAGTCTCTGCGGGCCAAAGATGTATGGCCACTGCACACTTCAGAGGGAAGCGTGTTTGAAAACAGGAGGAGAGTGAGGTGTGAAAACAGAGAGATGAGAGGGATGGGTGGCTGGAGGAAGGAGGAGGGGGGCGGGGGGGGGCAGCCAAGGATGGCCTGTGGCAGGGGAGTGGAGGGGGAAGAGGGTGGGTCATAAGGACAGCGATGGGGGTGGGGGGGTGTTTGGAGGGAGGCGGCGTAGGTTGGGATGGGGTTGTGCTGCACTAGTGCACATCAATCTGTTTAATTTTAGCTACAGATTGCCGCTGTCTCTTTATGCATGGGCAGCGTGCGTGGGGCAGCGTGAGGCAGCGTGAGGCGTGCACATCCGTCACGGGCAGCGCTAGCGCTTGCGTTAGATAGAGAGAGGGAGAGAGAGAGAGAGGCGCCGGAGCAGCGGGACCGCCGGCTCGGAACAGATGGCTGCGGGGCGGAGGTGTGGCAGGAGCCTGCGAGGTGTTCCGAGCCGGTGCCCAGGGCCTGGAGCCTGACCCCCGTCATTAGACACCAGCATCCTTCAGAGGTGGCAGCGCGCTCCAGATTGGGAGGAGGAGAGATGGAGAGAGAGAGAGAGAGGGGAAGAGAGAAGATAGCCCCAGCTCTCCACACCGAGACCTTCCACGCAAGGAGAGACAGCCTCTCATAAGTCACTCAGGCTTCTGTTAATGTCCTCCATCTTGCCTGGCCAGTGGTGCAGACAGGACTTTTTAAAATGGCACCCTAGTGGCTCAGCCTCTCTCGGCGTCTCTGTTTCTCTCTCTCTATTTCTCTCTCTCTCTCTCTCTCTCTCTATGTCTGTTTCTCTCTCTCTCGCTCTCTCTCTCTCTCTCCCTCGCTCTCTTTCCAACCAGGGCTGGTCATCTCAGTGGCGGTGGCGGCGTAATAACCATCCTCCTCTCTGACAGGGAGTATTCACACATGATGAATTCAAACACTTAAAATTCTGTATGCTTGACCATGCACACCCCCCCCCCCCCCCCCCCCCCACACACACACACACACACACACAGCCCCTCACAACCCCCTCCCCCGTTCCTGCCGCCTGGCTGGGCAGCCTGGCGGGGCTGCTGACAGGCTTGCTGTTCTGTTTGGGAGACAGGAAGGGAAGGGGAGAGAGAGAGACGGGGAAAGCGACAGATGATGCAAGCTGGACTAGCTGGGCTGGCTGGCCTGAAGAGGGATGTGTGGTCCGTGTGTGTGAGAGAGCTTTGTGCGCGCTGGCTCCAGAGCAGCTCTTGACATCCCCAAGCACAGAGGAACAAGTGCACAGTGTGTGGGAGATTCTGGCAAGTCCTGGCGGGATGCGGAGGAGGAGGGGTATGGATTGAAGGAGAGGAGAGGAGAGGAGAGGGGAGGGGAGGAGAGGAGAGGGGGTGCGGGGTGGCTGGATGGCGTGAGGAGAGCGCGGAGACAAAGGAGCCTGAAAAGCTGAGAGCGCCATCTGCTGCCCGGCTGCTTCAGAGTGGAGGCCCCCGGTGTGGCTGTTCCTGTGAGACCGCGCAGCTCTCTGGAGCACTGACCTTACATGGACACTGTTTGGCTGTTCCTGTGCCACCCAGCTCTCTGGAGCACTGACCTTACATGGACACTGTTTGGCTGTTCCTGTGCCACCCAGCTCTCTGTCCCTCTGATGGTGTTGGTACACAGTGTGGCTGTTCTTGTTGCCTTCACACATTTTGTTTGCGGACCCGGGTCCGTTTATGTCATAAATAGCTTCTATTTACCAATATCGCTTGGCAACGTTGCAAAAACGACAGTTGATTTCCTGGTTTTGGAACAGATAGCATTCAAACTGCACCGGAGTTCTAACAAACCGTACCCTAGACCACTGTTTTCTAGCAGACCCTGCAGGTTCGGTAGACTGCGTTCACATTATCAAAAATCCCTGAACTATCGGTCCAAAAGAACTCGGATCTGGACCAAACGGTCTAGTGTGAATGTGCCCTGAGACCGCACAGTTTTCTGTAGCCCTGATGAGACTCACAGAGCTTCCAAACACAGAGACAGGAACTCCTCAGTTTCCGCCTCTTACACACACAGTTTTCAGGCTTCTCTAACAGGCGTAGGAGTAGATCATTTGTTCTCAGGTTATTGACAGACTTTCCGCACTCTAAGTATTTATGGATGGATGCAGATGGCAGAAAGTTTGCGACTGAGTGCAGTTATCTTTGTTTACCTCACAGCGTGAGCATCCGAGAGTGTTTGGCATTAACACAGCCTGACAAGGGCCCTGATCTTATCTGTTTGGGTTTGTTTTTTGTAAGCAAACTGCTGGCAATGACACAAAGTGTGTTTGTGTGTGTGTTTATGTGTGTGTGTGTGTGTGTGTGTGTGTGTGTGTTGTGCAGTGTGTTCCTCTCCGCCTCAAGACAATAACTACAGTGTCATGTGTGCATTTCGGGGGCAGGCGAAGGGCAAGCGGGGGAATGGGGGTGGGAGGTGGGGGGGTTTATGGAGCTGAGTGGCCGGCGTGATGGGCGGGCAGACGGATGGTCAGGCGGGTGGGTGGGCACATGTGTGTGTGTGTCTGTGTGTGTGTGTGTGTGTGTGTGTGTGTGCGTGGGGGGGGGGGCTCCTTAGATGTCCGGCCTTGTCCAGTCAGGGCAGCCCCTGGAGCCTGAGTGAATGGGATGTGGGCAGCACTGTCAGTTGAAGTCAGAGCTCACAGGCACAGCTTGATGCTTGTCACCCTCCCCAGAGAGACGCCGCCACAGCCGGCTGCCTCCCAAATCTGCCCCTGGAGACAGCGGGGACGGCTGGTGGTGGTGATGGTGGTGGGGGGTTGGGGGTGGGTGGCATCGCCTCCTCCTTCGCCGACTCTTCCTTCTGTGTGATTTGACTAGCTGTGCCTGTGGCTTTCATAGGCAAGACAAGGCATGCACAGATCTGTGCTTCAACTGCTCCATTATCCAGCAGCAGCAGCAGCCCAAATGAAGTGTGCTCGGCTCACTCAGAGAGCGGGATGAGCCCTGAGTGATGGGCCCACGGTGCAGGCCTGTCATTAGGAGAGAGAGAGTGAGAGGAAGCGCGTCGCGTGGAGTGTTTTGGGTGGGGGAGGTGTGTGTGTGTGTGTGCGTGGGTGGTGGTGGTGGGGGGGGCGGGGGTTAGAAGAAGAGGGAAAAATAAAGGACTGCTGCTGCTGTCTCCTCACAGTGACCTCGTAGACATCACACATCCTCTTGACATGGCTTCCCATTATGCCGTGAGCAGCCATGAAAGACAATGTGGCTTCACTCTCTCTGAAACGTCCCTGGAGAGCGAGGGGGTGGGGTGTGTGTGGGGGGGCCTCTTCTCCACCTTCAAAATAAAAATAGCACCTGGCATTTACTGTATCATCAACTTGAATTACAAGCCTCGTCTTTCTCTCTTTCTCTATCTCTCTCTCTCTCTCTTTCTGTCTGTATATCCCTCTCTTTCTTCCTCTTTTCTCTCTTCCGCTCTTTCATTCCACCTGCCCTTTCTCCCAGTCTGTCGTCCATCTCCCAGGACACTAGTAATTTACCTGTCACACCTGCCTAATGAGCATGCTCGTGCAGCAGGCATGGTGATGTGTGATAATATGTGGGTGTTGTATCATGCATGGTCTGAGCTGAATTTAGAGCAGGCAGAGGTAATATGGCCTCGTTCAGCCTCCCTCCCCCTCTCCACCTCCCCACCTCTGCCTGTGGGTCTGCAAAGGGACAAAGATGAAGGGAGAGAGAGAGAGGGGAGGGGTGGAGGTGAGAGAAAAGGAGAGAGAGAGAGGTGGAAGGATGGAGAAACAGAGGCAGACAGGAGAGAGGGATAGCAAATGAAAGAAGAGAGTGATGAATGTAGAAGGAGAGATAGAGAGGAGAGGGATGGAGAAAGCAAGACAGGAGAGAGAGAGGTTAGAGAGATGATAGGAAGAAACAGATGAAAGAAAGAGGTGAGGAGAGAGGGATGTAGAAAGCAAGAGAGAGAGGAGAGAGAGAGGGCAGATGAGAGGAAAGAGTGGTATGGAGAAAGAGAGAGAGAGAGGTGAGAGAGAGGGATAGAGAGATGGAGAGAGAGAGAGAGAGTGCAGGAGCTGAGGGTGTTTATGTGCTGTAAATGACACAGCGCTAAAGCTGATGCCGACTGACAGGGACGCCGTGAGCCAGGGGTCTCTCCGGAGGCAGGAGCGACATCGGCGGCGGTGATGGGCGCTGGGGAAAGGTCAGCTCCACAGCTCTGTCCGCAGCACGGCGCGGAACAGCGCCGACCCCTCGGAGAGCGCCAGGGGGGCAAAGGGAGACGGAGCGAGAACAAATGGACACTTCACCTTTAGATTAATCACCCCGCGCCCATGTTATTTAAAGCACACTAATTCATCACACAGGTGAGGCAGCGCGATTCATCAAGGTCAACGCAGAAACCAAGAAATGGGGGTGATGAAATGGATTCCCAAGATCCTGGAGGTGCAGAACTGAGGAAATGTACCCCCCCTGCTCAGTCTAGTTATATATAGTCTCACACAAGGACGTGACGGAAATGACGCTGTCACCGTTTGACTGCTGAGTGCTACTGAGAGCCTGACTAATGAGAGCTAGTTTCCTACAACCTTCCTCAGAGGGCTGAGTGAGTGAGTGAGTGAGTGAGTGTGTGTGTGTGTCTGTGTGTATTTCTGTGTGTGTGTGTGTGTGTGCACGTGTGTGTGTGAACCACTTAGATTATCCCCTCGTTCATTTTTTAAGAATTTCATCTAGAAATAAAAAAAAAAGTTCTTATTATGATGTATCAGTTTGCAGGGTATGTAATGCCATTGTGTTCAAGGGTATTCCAATCTTTTGAAGGACCGTCAAATATTAAATGAGTATTATGTTACAATTTTCAGCAACACTTTAATGATATTCTTTATTAAATAAGTGATGGTTCTCTATCGAGCAGATCATTTAAAAATGATTAAACCATTCCAGTCATTGGATTCTGTTTGGCAGAGGTAAAAATGTTGCGTGGGCTGAAGTCTCAATTGCTAGTTCCTTGCCTTGCTAGCTCCTCCGCCATTATGTTCACTTGTTTGGAAAAGACTCTTAGATTTATTGAAAGCGTCCACCTGTGACCTCCAGCGCTCTCGAGGCTCAGACACACTTCTTCAGCACACTCGCACATGTTTGTCTGGGTGGAAAAAAGATGCTGTTATTCGGGGGCCCTCTCTGCAGCGCAGCTGGCCTTCTTGATGTGGCGCTTTAAATGGCGGTCTTTGTCTCGCCCAGTCCTCTCTCTCTCTCTCTCATGATCCATCTCTGCACTTGAGCGAGAGAGGGAGCAAAGGTAGCTGCCAGGTTTGCGGAGGGAGTGATTGGAATTCATTACGGAGAGATGATTGCAAATTCGGCGAGACGAGAGGGTATTTAATTCCAGCTGAATGGCTGAAGTGCTGCTGCTGAGCGAAAGAGTGCGGAGGTTGGCTGTTTGTGTGTGTGTAAGAGTGTGTGTGTGAGGAGAGGTTGCTGCATGTGTGTGTATGTGTGTGTGTGGATAGGGTGCTTGTGTGTGTGTGTGTGTGGAGAGGGTGCTTGTGTGTGTGTGTGTGTGTGTGTGTGGAGAGGGTGCTTGTGTGTGTGTGTGTGTGTGGAGAGGGTGCTTGTGTGTGTGCGTGTGGAGAGGGGGTGTTGAGGGGTTGGTGGCGCCTACTTTTAAAGTATTCTTCAGGACTCCTGGTGTTTTCTAGGAGTCTCTGCTCATGCCGTCCCCACCGTCAGCCATAGACTGTCTCTCTCCTACAGATCTCCACAGTCATGTAACCTCCTCAAATCACTGCTGATTCGTCATCCAGCACATTTGAACTGTTTGTTTTTCCTGCAGGTTGATTCTGAGTGTTTGTGGTTTGTTGCCCCCGGCAGCCCCCCCCCCCCCCCACCCACCCCCCGCATCATACTCCTACAGTCTTACCCACAACCCCCTTGATCCTCCTCTTGCGCCTTTGTGTGCCATCTGCGTGGTGCTGGCACACGCTTCAGTGGAGGAAGGCCTTTTCCCCGGAGGTGGGGGTCCGAGCCGTCTTTCCTGTCTTCCTGGAGTTGCTGGCGGAGCGATCTGCCCGCTGCATTTAGCCGTCGCTGAGGGGAGATGCCTGTGTAATGTCCTCCTTCCTCCTGATGGCCTCCCCAGTGCCCGCATTGCCCGCGCGCCGCTCCTCCCTCCGTCTGGGCGCGTTGGCATCCACAACAAAGCAGTGGAATAGTTGGCACAGCGGAGCAGAGCGAGGGATCTGAAGGAGGGGGGAGGTGGGGGTTGTCCATCCGCTAGGGCATTTGGCTACAGTACACTTGCTCAGGGTTAGCACAGCATGCAAAAACCTGCACTTTGTTGTACAGCATCAGCACCTCCTTAGCCCCCCCCCCCCCCCCCCCCACCCCCACACACACACACCTCCTCTCTGCGCCCTCCACCACCACCTCCTTCCTCTTCAGCCTGCCTCCCTGCAGACCCCAGCGCACATTTAGGTGGATGAAGGAATGGGGCCAGTGGCGTGCGCGCGGTGCCATCAGACGGAGCTCGCTCCTCCGTGAGCCACCTGGCCACGGCCTGCCATCTGGGCGTCCCTGCGGAGGAGATCCCTTTGGCAGGCCGCTGCTGTCGCTGCTCAGGCTCTTGTGAGCAACCTTGTAGCATCTCTCCAGGCCTCTACTTCGGAGCGTACTGCCCCCTCCCCCACAAACGCCTCTTTGTTCTTGGGAGTTGACTGGGTATGCGTGGGCCCAACTTTCTCTCCTTGTGCATTTTAAACATAATTTTTTTTCCTTACGTGTAAAAGTAAACGGTAAACACCATTGGTTTTAATTTCTAAATTCAAAAGTTCTAAATTCTAAAAGTTGCTGCACTAGCATGGCTGTTTGGATACAGTCTTGCCAAGAATAACATAGTAATGTGCTTAGTATAATGTAATGATTGATGAACTGCAAAGAACCTTGTCAAGTGTACACGAAAAGGATTGAGTCTCTCCAGTTGCCTCGTTTTTCATTGAGGAATACTTGGCTTGTTTGTACAGTTATACAACTCAAAGAGCTGGCTTGCTAGCACCCAAGGACCCTTCAGAGAGTCCTAGAGAGAGAGCTGGTGTTAGATTTATGTGCAAGTGCACACTCTCCGTTCCCAAAAGGTGGCAGGTTTCATTATTGAGACTCCATCTGGAGTGACATGAGGATGTCTTGAGATCTTCATTACGCTGAGCCGCGCTTTCAGGCCGCTGAGAACATTCCAGAACTCTTTCAGCACACTGACCGACCTTTATTTCAGCCCACCGCCACACACACACACACACCCAACAGCTCGAAATAGCAGGGTTGCGGACAGGTTATTACTTGTTAAATACCACATGAACAGCAAATAAAACGCCAGTGCATTGACCCGTCTATGATTTGGCAAGGTGGCAGCCTGGTAAGTGTAAATCTAAACGGCGTTAAACTGGGCTGCAAATATTAGGTCCCCTGTTGCTAATGAGGCGGTTTAGCCAGAGAACGCCCGGCATAGCTGGAAAGCCTCTAACTGGTCTGCTGTTAAAAGGCATTTATTGAAGCAGGGATCTTATTTTCACACTCGAGGCTAACATGACCCCCAGTGTGTGTGCATGCCAGCTGCTTTTCATTCTGATCGACGTAAGCAGATTTCTGGGAAGAAAGATCAGTGGCTGGCGTGGGCCCAGCGTGTCGGTGGTGCCCCCGGCGTTGGAGAGGTAGAGGACGCACTGGAGGAGGGCCTTCATTTCACACCTCGCCCCTCTCCCCCACACACACACACACACACACACACACACACCTCCCCCGCGCCCGCCCAAGTGCTGGAAAACACCGCTGCCAAGGCCTGTCTGCATGTGGCAGCGAGAGGTAGCTGCGGCTCTCAGCAGTATATTTATAAAAGGGCCACAATTAACTGCGTACTAATTAATGCTGCAGTGCCCCCCCCCCACCACTCCCCTCTCAAGGAAACATGGCCAGCCTCCAGGCAGGGCAACTCTATCCTGCGTTTTCATGCGAGCTGCAAAGTGAGGTTATTAATGGCAAAGAGCACTACCCAAGGAGACCTTCTGCTGATTCTCCACACTCAGCTCCCACGGGGCAGGGGGAAAGTTAAACAGGGTCAGGTTATGGACTGGCTGCCTGGATTGAGTTTTACTCTCCTCAGCGCGCACAGTTGAAAGGGTGGGCACGACAGAGAGAGAGACAGAGAAAAAATAAAAGCGGAGTTGAAATGTGTGTGCCTGGCTCTCTCTCAGGGGTCTGTGGCGGTTATATATATATATAGACGTGTAAATGCTACATATTTGTCCTTGTTGAGCACATCTGACAATGCAAATCTAATCTAAGCTAACACACCGCAGCTATCTAGCGCCTCGTTTTAGGCTTGTCCCTGAAGCCTGTCGCTCGAGGGTCTCAGACGGGCTTAATGTCCAGGCTGGCCACCGGGGGGGGGGGGGGGGGGTAAGAGGGTATGGGGGGCAGTAGAGAGCGAGCGAGTGAGCGCAGAGAGAGAGAGAGGCGGGGCGGATGTGCGGGTGCTGAAATTTGTATTGCCAAGAGGCCTGCTTGTCGCTCTCAGCAGGTCCCTGTTGTCACCTCCCCGCCCCTCCCCTCTCGACCGCATGACAGCAGAGCCCCTGTGGCAGCTGAGCCTGGTGACACTTGTCAGCAGGGAGATAGTGTGTCCACTGTGTCTGCTAGCTCTCTCTCTACCTCTCTCTCCCTCCTTCTCTCTCTTTCTCTCTACCTCTCCCTCTCTCCCTACCTCTCTCTCTCTCTCTACCTCTCTCTCCCTCCCTCTCTCTCTTTCTCTCTACCTCTCCTTCTCTCCCTCCCTCTCTCTTTTTCGCTCTACCTCTCTCTCCCTCCCTCTCTCTCTCTCCCTCTCTTTGACCCATCCACATGGCTGAAGCCCCCACCCATCCCACTTGGCTCTTGTCTGACAGCCAACATCAGCTGATTATCCCAGGCAGCCCAGCCCAGCCCAGCCCAGCCCTGCTGGTAAGAGGAGAGCACTGCCGCCACCACCGCCATGGCTCTGACAGACACTGCTCGCCATCTCTCAGATTGGGGCGACGAGCTCTGCCAAGCCGACGGTGAACTGTCCAGGGACACGCTGTTCCTGCCCCCTCTGGCTCTCAGTCCACACAACCCAACCCCCCCCCCACCCCCCACCCACCCACCATGGTGGCCCTGCACAGACAAGCTCTGTAACGATAGCAAGCCCATTAAAGATTCACAGTGGTGCTGGTTTTACATTCACTAACGGCACCTTTGAGTCGTACGGATGACTGCACCACCTTACAGGACGCCCCTGCCCCTCTAAACCACCACTGGCCACAGTGGAGGAGAGGTCTGCTGCTACAATGTTTAATTATCTCCTCGTTTTGTTTTAAGACGGTGGATGTAACAGTAAAAACAGTGACCCCAGCCTTAACTGTGGGGGAGTGTTCACCTGTATCAGCGATGAGGGAGGTTTAACAGCAGGTCCCAAAGTGGAAGTGACAGTCTCTGAGCCTGACACGCATAAAAGTGTGTGTGCTCGACCTAGCCCTCCCCTGGCCTCGGCGCGGGCGTGTGTGTATTTTGAGAGTCTTCATTCGGTTGACACCCAATCTGCTTCCCAGCACCGGGGCCCCTGCGCTGGTGTCGAGTATCGGGCTGAATTAAAGCAATGTCAACACATTCACCCTGACAGGGTTGCATTTCAGCAGCTCGAGCACCATTTTATCACCATGGAAGTACATGGCCGAGCAACTGTAGACCATGTGTGTGTGTGTGTGTGTGTGTGTGTGTGTGTGTGTGTGTGTGTGTGTGTGTGTGTGTATAAATGTGTGTGTGTGTGTATATGTGTATTTGTGTGTGTGTGTGTGTGTGTGTGTGTATGTGTGTGTGTGTGTGTGTGTATGTGTGTGTCTGTGTGTGTGTGTGTGTGTGTGTGTATGTGTGTATATATGTGTGTGTGTGTATATATATGTGTGTGTGTGTATATATGTGTGTGTGTGTGTGTGTGTGTGTGTGTGTGTGTGTGTGTATATGTGTGTGTGTGTGTGTGTGTGTGTGTGTATATGTGTGTGTGTGTGTGTGTGTGTGTGTGTGTGTGTGTGTGTGTGATTGCCTCATGTGGAAGTAGACATTGAGAAACCCACTCCCGGCCTAGTGCTCCCTCTACACGCACGCAAAGGACAGGTGGATTGTGTTTCTGTTCGCCGGAGTCTGCTTGTTGAAAGCATAGCACCTCACACAAAAACCCCCCGCATGCGTGCCATTCCCCTTGGCCACTTTTGGGACGGCGTCGGCGGCAGCGGCCACATTCACATAGCTATGTTTGCCCTGTCACGAACTTTTTAAACAGGCCACTCGTTTATAACGGCTGCTTCCTGTGCCGAGAGGCCTGATGGACATTTTCCTCGCGGTCCGACCGAAGGGCTACGAGAACAGCAGTGCTGAAATGCGCCCGGTGCCAGCGGAGTTGTCCGCCAGACCTCTCGCCATGCTCAGACAGGCGAATTTATTCAACTTGTCAGACACAGACCTGAATCGCATTACTTACAGTTGATTCCGACGGACAAATTTACATGCGGCTTCCAAAAATATCACTGTCTGAGTGAATGATTGGAAATGTCAGGAGACAGCGCTGGCTGGTGGTGTAGGGGTATGCGTGTGTATGTGTGTATGTGTGTGTGTGTGTGTGTGTGTGTGTGTGTGTGTGTGTGTGTGTGTGGGTGGGGGGGGGGGGGGGGGGTTGTAGAGAAGCTGAGGGGGATACAGGGAGGCTTGAAGGCTGAAAACGAGGGCCTTGAGGGCAACGCCGACATGCGCCCCAGGGTGGACGTGACATGCTGGCCTGGGCCCCGGTGAGGGTCTGATCTGCTGCTGAACTTCTTCCGGCTGCCCTCCCGTTCACCCCCCTGCTTGGCTCAGCGCTGGCAAGCAGACAGACAGACAGAGCAGATCAGTCACTGGCTGCTTGCTAATGGCCCCGCCGTTAAAGCTATCCTCCCGCCCGCAACACGAGCAGGCCAGGGGGCATCGGGTTTATTTTTTTAATTAGTGCTGAGAGAGACACAAACGCGGCAGGTAGCCAGAGAGAACTGAAGTGGCTGTTGTTGTCTCTCTCTCTCTCTCTCTCTCCCTACCCCTGTCTCTCTCTCTCTCTCTCTCTCTCTCTCTCTCTCTCTCTTTCTCTCACTCACTTATTCTCTCTTTCACTCCACAGAGGCTGTTTGTTTGTCGCTTTTTCCCCCTTTTCTCCCGCCTTCCCGAGTGCACTTTGCAGCTTGTTAGTCAGCGGGATGCTTGGTGCAGTGCCCCCGAGGCGGCAGCGTGAAGGTGACATCTATCACTTAGTGGGCTGGCCGGCGCGCTATAAATACGCCTGTCAGACCCCCTCCTCTCCGCTGTAGCGCCGGCCCTCTGACAGCTCAGAGAGGAAGCAGCTGAGCCGGGGAGCACTGCCGACGCTCATGCCTCCTATCTGCGCTGTCACCTCCACAGAGATCTTAATTATACTGGTCCTGCAGACACCGCCACAACACAAGCCCCTCCCTCAACTGGTCCTGCCACCACCACCATAGATAGATAGATAGATAGATAGATAGATACTTTATTGATCCCCAAGGGGAAATTCAAGTAGCAGAAGCTCCACACTATCTACTGGTCCTGCCGCCACCACCATAGCAGAAGCTCCACACTATCTACTGGTCCTGCCGCCACCACCATAGCAGAAGCTCCACACTATCTACTGGTCCTGCCGCCACCACCATAACAGAAGCTCCACACTATCTACTGGTCCTGCCGCCACCACCATAACAGAAGCCCCTTGCTCCACACCAGCTTCTGGGGGTCAGCCACTCCCCCCACCCAAATCCGTATACGGCTCTGCCCCCACCAAGCACACAGCCTGGCTCTGCCGAGTGGGCGTATGGCAGCTCCTACGCCTTCACAAATTATAGGCTATTATAGACATGTAGTCATAAATATTCATTCATATTCATAAACATTAGACAGCAAAGGTACACAAACATGAAAACTTATGTCCACTTCAACACTCTCCACACCAATCATGAGGGTGGTTTAGCATGCTGGAGATAAATGGCGTTATATGGTTATTACTCCGTAATAAATGTGGCTGTCTGTGACTCCTCAGGTGTTTGGCCAAGCTCGCAAGGCCGTCAGGTTTATTTCGGGCCCCGTGACTCTTAAACGAGAGTGCAGGCCACATGAACGTTGTAAATGGTTATTGGAAAGCCAGAGAGGCTGACCTCTGCGGTGGTGTGAAGGCGCAAGCAGCGCGTATGACTGCGGCCCCTTTTAGCCGTGCCTGGGAAAAAGGGGGACATCATAACATGGTGTGACTGATCCCTGATGGCCTGTTAGTGACGCCGCCAGGCTGCGTTGGCATTAACAGGTGCGTCTTTTGTCACAGTTACTGGCATAGCGGCGACTTAGCGGAGGGTCGTGTTCCAGGGTTAGGGTTTCAGCCGACGGGTGCACCTGTGCTTTTAACGAAGGACGGACAGCAATAAGAGGGGGCGTCCAGCTGGCTGGACGTGACCCTCGACCAAAGAGCTGGTGTGTTTATAAGGGCCATTTACAGTGTCGGTGTTAGTGAGTGACTTTGTGTGTGTGTGTGTGTGTGTGTGTGTGTGTGTGTGTTTGTGAGTGTATGTTTGTGAGGGTGTATGTGTATGGTGTGTGTGTGTGTGTGTGTGTGTGTGTGTGTGTGTGTGTGTGTGTGTGTGTGTGTGTGTGTGTGTGTGTGTGTGTGTGTGTTTGTGAGTGTATGTTTGTGAGGGTGTATGTGTATGGTGTGTGTGTGTGTGTGTGTGTGTGTTTGTGAGTGTATGTGTGTGAGGGTGTATGTGTATGGTGTGTGTGTGTGTGTGTCTGTGTCTGTGTGAGTATTTGTGTGTGTGTACGTGTGTGAGTGTGTTGAATGTGTGTGTGTGTGTGTCTGTGTGTGTTTTATAAGGTCTGATTTTTTATTAACTGCAATTAAATTATGTAAGGCCCTCTTCCCCCCTCTCCACCCTCCCATGTGCATTGCCAAGGCGTGTTTGTGTCTGGCTGCTACCTAAACAAGCGGCTATCTGCATATTTGAAATGTGACTGGCGGCAGGCAGGCAACGATCGGAATGATGTCACACCTGACCTACTTTGGAGAAGAATCACCTTCCCCCCTGGGCAGTCATCGCCTCCTGTCCTTCCTCAGCTGCCTGTCAGTCAGTTATTTACTCTGGGCATCTCTCATCACGCGGGGGGGCACCGCTGCTGACTGCCCCGAGGATGGGGAATGTATGTGTGAGTGGGAGGGGGGTGAGTGAGATGCTGGTTTTAAGCAGGTGTTGTGTGTTAGAACAAACTCAGCTGGAACACTGCCTCCGCCAAGGGGAGGATGTACGGAAGAGGGGGTGTATGTGTGTGTGTGTGTGTGTGTGTGTGTTTGGCTGTGTGTGTTGGCACAGCAGGCAATAAGCCAACCTGCTTGTTTCTTGGAAAAACAAGCCACACCTTGATTTCCATCCGGATGGGGTAAATCTTTCAGACAACAAGCCACAAGGAAAAGGAAAACCCCTTTTTCTTTTTCAGGCAAGGTTTTCAAGTTCTCAGTGGTCTGACTGCAGAACTCTTCCAGCCCAAATCTTTTTAAGGTCAATATTTTTTTGTTTTAAGTTTGCTTTCAGAAAAAAAAAAAAAAAAAAAAAAAGAAAAGAAAGAAACACAACGCCGCACAACGTCTCACCACAACATCCAGCAAACCAGCAGTAAACAACTGGATGCTGGGAGCCAATTGCGAAAGCGGAAGAGATATGTCATTTCCTATTTCAGCAAAAACATGTTGGCATTCCACACAGTGGAAGGTGTGGGTTGGGCTGAGGACAGTTATGCTATAATTAGCCAGCCGCACAGCACAGCACAGCACTCATCACAGCCGTCATCCACACTGGGAAAATCCTCTTATTTAGTGGAAGGTGTGGGTTGGGCTGAGGACAGTTATGCTATAATTAGCCAGCCGCACAGCACAGCACAGCACTCATCACAGCCGTCATCCACACTGGGAAAATCCTCTTATTTATTGCCTCGCATTATCCTGTTTATACTGTAATTATAGGAACCACCAGAATTGCCACTGCTAAACACAACATTATCATTGGGCTCACATGGTGAGAAAATATGTACACCAATGCTGATGATTTAACATGGTAATTACTAGGATTTTTTTTCTCTCTCTCTCTCACTTTGGAGATAACTAGGGAAAGCCATAGTTCTGTGATCTGCAGTGGGAATCGGTCTAGCTCTGTTGTTCAATTCTTTCTGTGCCTCAGTTGCCTGCTGCTGCATGAGATGTGAAATTTTACCCATGGTGTTTACATTCCACTGTGGGCCATGGACTCCTATGTTTGGGATTTGAGGATTGGGGTTTTTCACCGCAGTGAAACAATGCTCTTTTGTGGCCGCTGTTCAGCACTCGGATGCATACCAGAGAATTTGCACAAGTCAAAACGGCTAACGCATGAAATGGAGAAGTCTGTCTGTCTTACTGTACTTGTGAAGCAATGCCATACGTCCTGTTTCATCACCTCGCTTTTAAATCACGTTTTAGTTGCAGGGACACCAATGAGCATGGCCTTGTTGCACCATAAAATCCTTCATGTAGTTTTATAACAGCAGAGAAAAAGCACGCCTGGCCCTGATGTAGTGGTAACCTAAAGCGTCCCACGCAGATTACTACTCTGTGTTCCTCTAGTGGTGTACACATCTGCATTATAATACAGAAATACCCTGCCCTGCCAACATCTATCAAATGCATAGCCACTGTTATTGTTAAGGTTTGGACATTAGCTAATTCTTTGGGGTTGTGCATGTGTGGCTTGGCATCTATATAAAATCAATGGCTAAAAGCAGTTGCTGTTCACTGGATATCTTGTATTGGAGAACTCGCGGATGCTCTTGACCCTGGAATTAGGATGTCGTGTGGCTCCCATTCAGGCTGTTATAATATGCTACATGCTATGACGTTGGCAGTCCTTTATTCTCACCGCAGAGGCTCCGGGCTAAATTCAGCCCACGGCTCACTCTTTTCGCTCGTTGCCATTAGTTGCTATGGTAGCTAATGAGGTCTTGGGGAGGGGGGAAAAACGGTTGTAAACAAATGTTTGAATTATTATTGAACCTCATGGTTGTGTGCCCTCCACCCCTACTTCACACAGGTGCTAATCGAGTGAACGCACACACACACACACACACACACACACACACACACGCACACACACACACACACACACACACACACACACACACACACACAGCCTGAGCTCCAATCAGAGAGCAAGCAAGCAACACTTGTTCAATTACTGTGAAGGGGACTTCATGTGCTGATTAGCAGCTTCTGATTCCCCTTATTCACCCAGTAATGGTGCGGGGCTAATGAATGCGTCGCTCCTGGGTTGTGGCTCTGCACTGAGTGCGTGTGGCAGCAGCCACCGAATTAATTGTGACAGAAGGGACCAATGAATGCGATGTCATCAGCAACACAAAATCATCCGTCTGCTCCCCAGTGGCTGGAAGGAGGATAAACACACACACACACACATACACTCTCTTTCTCTCCCTCCCTCTCTTTTTTCTCTCTCCTTCAGCTCAGGGACTGGCACAGGCTCCAACTGAGCATTCTCAGGCAGGCACACAGAGAGGCAGTAAGGCCCTATGTGTGTGTGTGTGTGTGTGTGTGTGTTTGTCTGTGCGTGCGTGCGTGTGACTGAGTGTGCATGTGTGTATGTTTGTGTGAGTGTGTGTGTGTGTGTGTGTTTGTGCGTGCTTGTGACTGAGTGTGTGTGTGTGTTTGTGTATGTGGGTGTGTGCGCCGAGTGAGAACTCTTAGAATGTGAGAATGTGGTGGAGCGCTGAGGTTTGGGGGTTCCTGCCAAAATCTGACAGGGCGGGGAGGCGGGGAAGAGGAGGAGGAGGAGGAAGGGGGGGGGAGCGGGATGGGGGCTGGAAAGAGAAAAAAAGAAAAGAGAAAAGCCAACTTTTCAAAACAAAAAAGAGGAAAAGTACTGTTTATGTTCTTGCGTCTGTTACCCAGTGTGTATTGTGGTTTGGTCCCAGATAGTGGTGGTCTGGCTCAGTGTCGATAGCACAAGCCTCAGGCCTCTCCCTCTGCTGGGGAACTCCCTGCTGCAGACTCTGTAAAAGCCACTCGGCTGCGTGGCCAGGGCAAACTGTGGCTTTTGGGGCTCGCGGCTGCTTGTTTATTATATTGTCATGTACATGCCAGACAGACCATGAAACATTGCCTTTGCACGCCATTCTAATCATCCTCACACTTGCCCTCTGCGTTTGTGGTGTGGACGTCGCTTTTTTTTTTTATTATTATTATACTCGTGAAAATAACTTAATTGCCTCTCATGATTGCCAGCCACGGCGACAGCGCCCAAACACGCATTTTCCTCTTGAGTCTCGCAAGCGAAAACCACATCAGTTGCTAGGGCATAATATGCAAAACCCCCCAAAAAAGTGAACTGGCAGACTTGTCACCATCCTGCACACCCACACAGTTTTAAATCCTTCAGCTCATCCCCCGACGTGTATTAGCTCGGCTAATGACCCGCTCGAGCCTGAGCTGTTTCGCATTCACGCTTGGGCAGAGCTGAGTCTGTCCCTCATTAGGCCTTCACGCAGTGCATGTTGGGTTACTACACCCCCCCCCCCTCCTCCTCCTTCCCCTCCTCTCTGCAGCTCCTCAGGGGTGGCGGTGGCAGTGTTTGCATATTTGTTTGTGTTTGTGGCTGCTTTCGCGTGATTAATCGTGCTCACAGGGGCCATTCGGCAAAATGACTCATCCGAACTGCTGACCGAAGTGCTTTAACGTGCACTAGCTTGACTCACACGGACGATGAAGCAGACAAAGCCTGACTGATGACAGGGAGACCTGAGGTGCACATCTGGAGGGTGCAGTTACCCACAATGCACTGGGGGACATAAGGTCTGACATCAAAATAAGCAAATAGTGCACACCTTTACGGACTTCATTCTGACCATCTGGCCTCAAAGTGCTGTATGTGTGTGTACATAGTATATGTGTGTGTGTGTATGTGTGTACATAGTATATACTGTATGTGTGTGTGTGTGTATATGTGTGTACATAGTATATGCGTGTACATAATATATGTCTGTATGTGTGTGTGTACATAGTGAGTACATAGTATATATGTGTGTATCTGTGTGTGTGTACATAGTGTATGTGTGTGTGTGTATGTGTGTACATAGTATATACTGTATGTGTATGTGTGTGTATATGTGTGTACATAGTATATGCGTGTACATAATATATGTCTGTATGTGTGTGTGTGTACATAGTACATAGTGAGTACATAGTATATAGTACATAGTGAGTACATAGTATATATGTGTGTATCTGTGTGTGTACATAGTGTGTGTGTGTGTATGTGTGTAGGGGAGGGGTAGTGGAGGGTTGTTTATGTTTAATCTGTTGAAATTGATCAGCCTCTGTGCTTCTTATGTGTCATGATGATCTTTATTTGGCCTCTCCTCTCTTTATGAAAACGTGTTGGAGTCCACTGCTCTGACCACCCTGCTCCAGCCAAGGAAGCCTCCGACTCCTCCTCACAGAGGACGGGGGGGGGGGGGGGGGGTTCTGTTGGTTCACCCATCTGTGCCCCTGTCCACAAATGTTGACAGTCTGCCTCCCCAGTTCAGAAGAATTTTTACGATCGGGTCAGGGGGAAGTTCAATGTTGATGTTGCGCCCCAGAGAAAAGAAAGCGAAGGCAAACATTCTGTAGGTGCTGAGCTAACCCAAGCAACCCACCCGTCGCCGGTCGCTCCACCCGACTGCTTAACCTGCGAGCGCCACCCCTCCACACCACACCACCCCCTGTCATGGCAGGCGGCAGGTGAAGCTAGGCGAGTCGGAGAGAGCAGTGAGGTCACGCCAGCCTCCTGCTGCTTCACACGCCGTGCTACTGGCCAAAGAAAACAGGGCCTCCTTCCATCAGCATGTCCTGTACTGTACTCCAGGCCAGGCTTTACAGCTATTCAGGGAGGTGTGTGTGTGTGTGTGTGTATGTGTGTGTGTGTGTGTGTGTGTGTGTGTAGGGGGTGTCCATTCATCCACAACGAGATTTCTAAATCTTTCCTCTCACCCACACAGTTGCTTGGTGCCTGGTGTGTGGCAGCTTTGAGGCTGGCTGTGCCCATGGGGAATGCCTGCTCAGTAGAGGAGGATATTTCATGTGTTACTCCTGCAACAGTCAACCAGTGCCAAGAAAAATCCCCATTCAATAACAAAAAAGATATATTATTTTCTTTATGATTTTTAGGTGTGAATAACCCCTCCCATTAGAGATTTTGTAGCACATTACCCAGAATTCTATAGCCATAGATATAAAAATTACATTATTTTGTCAGTATTCTTCCTGCTCTTCTTGTTTGAATTGAATTTAAAATCAGTGTCTTTTTTTTGTCAAAATGAGATTTTGAAATGTCATTGTGTTTTGATCATTAAAGGAAACGCGATAACATGTTTTATTATTCCGCCTGGTTTTCAATCTCCTGTTCTATTCATAAACTTATCGGAGGCCATGCCTTTCCCCAATCAATTTGCACAAACACGGGAGAAATCACATAGCATCATGGCATTTAGAGATGCCGATGATAACACCGCTGTGGCGAGTGTGAATTATTAGGAACAAATTATTGTGCAGGCTGGTTCAATTGTTCCGTGTAAATGACACATTGTGCAACTCTGCATTCTGTGTGCCTATCTGATCCTTAACTGACTCAGAGTGTGAGTCTGAGTGACTCACATTCGCAGTACATAACGAGAATCTTTATAGAGGATAGCAGGACTGGGGAGGGGTGAGGAGCTGTGTAGACGTCGCTAGCACTGAAGCACAACGAGCAAACCCACAGATCAGAGCCTACTGGCACTCAGACAGCAATGATGCATCAATCAGACGCAATTCAGTCGGCCTCGCTCGCTCGCACGCCACTTCCTGTGTAAACAGTGGGGTGAGGGCTTTTGTTGCTGCCCCCCCCCCCACACACACACACACACACACTGCTCTCTTGCTCAGACTTCAGAGAGTGCATATTCAGCACCAGATCAAAGAGCTGAGCCGGGCTCTTTTTTTCCATATACATTCCAATGGCTCGATTAGACCACAGTGCAAGAACAAACCGCTCGAAGATCCGCTTCCTTCCTTTTAATTATTCATCAGAGGTATTGCTCAGGATGTAACCTCAATTACTGCGGGCGGGACGCTGCTCGGGCCAGGCCTGCTTGTTGTTGCCATTAACATTGCTCTGATCGGATTAGCAACAGGGCCCGCTGCCAAGGGGAAGAAAGTCCTGCCTGGCTTGGCTTGGCTTGGCAGTCGGGAGTGACCGCTGATTTGCCACATTTAGCACAATGCCCACTGCGCGGATGACGCGAGT
This sequence comes from Alosa pseudoharengus, assembly GCF_046254945.1. Taxonomy (NCBI): domain Eukaryota; kingdom Metazoa; phylum Chordata; class Actinopteri; order Clupeiformes; family Clupeidae; genus Alosa; species Alosa pseudoharengus. The sequence continues at coordinate 16,979,368 of NW_027468630.1, read as the reverse complement.
GGAAAAGTGGAGTGCATGGGAGATTTGGTGATGAAACGGCTCAGCGATGTTTATTTCGCTCACACACATACACACGTTATGGAGGTGGCAGCGGCGGCAACGGCAGTGGTGGCCATGGCTATATATCCGTCACCACGTTTTTTGAGTTGTGGTTAAGCTCTGGCGGTCTGGCTGATGGAGGTGCCTATGTGCCGTCACATGGCACAGCGAAGACCGAAGAATGAGTAATTGGACACTAATGAACTCTATAGAACACAGTGGGTGAAGCAAATGGGCCGTTCTGCCGTAATTGTCCCTTTATGCATGACTGGGCAAATATGAACAAAGGGAGAGTGGATCTGAATGACAAAGCACACAAACTGCATCTCCAGCACTTTTTTTCCACCGCGGGGACTTTCATTTCGGGGGGGAAATTGGTGGCGATATCCAGGTCAGCGGTGCGAAGCCCTTGGAGGCGGCGATTATGCAGGTACGGTGGCGGAGGGAGGGAGGGAGGGAGCGAGGGAGGCGGTGGTCAGTCGGCCGGTCGGGAAGAAGCTGTAGCAGCTGAGAGCTCTAATGAGTTTGCGAGAGCGAGCCGGTGCCCTGCCCCCCTGCCAGGCGCGCCTGCGGAGGAACAGATTGGGCGTGCTGCAGCGCGTTATGATTGCCGAGGAGATGAGGCGGCGGCTGACAGATGGCCACCTGCGAGAGCGGGGCTGTCCTCGGCCCCTACCCGCGCCACAGCCGCACTCCGCAGAGGACAACGTGACACTCACACTCACACACACACACACACACATATACACCCACACATAAACACCCACACATAAACATACACATTAATACAAATACACCGACACACATATACACACACATAAACAAACACACTAATTCACACTCATACACACACACACACACACACACACACACGCACACACACACACACACACACACACACACATAAACACACACTTGCACACAAATACACTCACACACACCAAACACAATATCCAGGGAAATAATCTCTTCCAGGGGCATTAGCTTCTGGTGTTCCTGAGGTATAGAGTAGAAAAGGTGCCTCCACTTCGTGGCACTGGCGGTAGAGTACTGTAGGTGTGCCAGGCTGCATCCCCAAAGGCTCCTCTCACACTAACACACACGCGCACACACACACACACACACACACACGCACATACATAAAACACACACAGGGTAGGTGTGCTATTGGACAGGCTCTTTAGCAGTGCCGCCGCATCCCCAAAGGTTCCTCTCACACTAACACATACACGCACATGCACACACACACACGCGCACACACACACACACACACACACACACAACACACACAGGGTAGGTGTGCTATTGGACAGGCTCTTTAGCAGTGCCGGCGCGTCCCCAAAGGCTCCTCTCACACTAAGCCCAGTATTGACGCACGCTCCTCTTCATAGCCGGCAGCTTTTCACCCCTGCCCCGCTCCAGTCAGCTCCAGTTAAATATTCCTCTCGCTTTCGTGCCACCAAGGCTGCAGCCGCGCGTAACCTTAGAGGCAGAGGCCCGGGTAACGCGACACCCCCGGCTCCCAGGCCTCGCCGTGGGCCTGGAGAAAGAGGTGCAGTGTGCAAAAGCATGAAAAGAGCCAAAGAAAAGCCTGCTGCTGCAGCTGTTGAGGGACCTGAGAAAAGTGGAGAGAGAGAGAGAGAGAGAGAGAGAGAGAGAGGTGGAGGAGGGGTGCTGCTGTGTAAATCTCTCCTTCTTTTTTTTTCTTAAAAAAACAAACACGGGCCCCGGTTCCTGCTGGCCCTCTCCGCTCGGCTGCCCGGCTAAGTGCTCATCAGCCGTTTGATGGAGTAACCTTAGAGCCACCCGGCTTGGCCTCTGCGGGCAGGCCTTGGGGCGATCATGGGAGGGGCTCTGGACGCGGCCCATTGACAAGCAGCCATCACCACGGCCGCGGCGAAATAAAACAATAAGTGTTGCACGACGTCTCGACTGCATTTGTCTTATGTTATCATCTGGAACGTTTTTTTTCCCTTTTTTATCTTTATTTTTTTACTTTCATGTGGGCAATCTTTGTGTGTGGTATGTGTGCAGGCAATCCTTTAAGCATGTGTCTTGTGTTTATTTTTGCTGCCTGGAATGGAATGTTGAGCACACCTCTGTTCTTTGTCTGGTAGAAAGGAAAAAAAAAAAAGTTGTGGTGGTGTGGCGGGGGGAGGGGGGGAGGCACTTGTGATAACCAGAAAAAGCTGAAAAAGCTGAGTGATGTGTGTGATAGAACAAGACAAAGAGCTTCCTGTGACACAGCCATGGCGTCTGTGACCGGGAACACCCGCTCTCTGAGCTCCCCGTGCAGCTGTTAAAAGCTCAGTAAATACAGGAGAGGTGACTTCCTTTTCCACCTTTTTCTTACCGCCCTCTCCTCTCCTCTCCTCTCCGCTCCTCTCTTTTCCACTCCAGTTGGTTTCGCTGGAGGCAAACGGGTCACATGTGTCAGCCCAGCATCCCCACGCCCCCCTGCTGCCATAAATATCCTGTTATGAAAGGCAGGTAATGAAAAGCTCTGCCTTGGTAATCCGTGACGGAAGGCATTTTCACGCTAGTTTAGCCGGGATCCAGGGTCGTGTCGCTGCTTGTTCCCTGCACGCTGACGGCCAGACACAGATCTCTGCCATCTGTTTGACAAGGACAGGACTGATTACATGCCAGGACTTGTGTCATTTACCGCTAAAGCTGATAAAGCCCTGCTGCCCCCGTCTTTCATTAAAAGACGATTGTTTCAATGGAGGTGCGGCCAAGCGTGCAGAGCGCAGCGAGAGCTGGGGAAGGAAAACAACAGCACCCGGCCTGCAGGCTTCTCATTAAAGCCCCAGCGTTTGCTCCTGCGGCGGCACCCGCCCATCGCTCCGCTCTTGTCCATCTCACGCCCAGCCACCCAGAGGCTGGCCACTCAAAGCTGATGTTCTGTGAAGGCCTCACTTATCGCTGGCTAAGATAGATGCCTCTTGGAGCATGGCACAGGAGATCCTGTGTGTGTGTGTGTGTGTGTTTAGGGGATAGATAGCGAGGCCTGCTGCACACACACAGAGTCAATCAGAAAGGAAGATTGAGTTTCATTGTTTGACAATCTCCTCACTGTTAGGCCGGACTATAAAATACAGACTATCTAGATAATTGCACGGCATGGGTGTGTCTGAAATCCATAAAGGGCATAACATTTTTAGGTACTGGCTGGAATTTCTTTAATTTTGTTTGCATGAGTAAATATTTAATCTTGTTAACAAGATTAAATATTTACTCATGACAATTTAAAATCACAGCATTGGTTATAAAGTATTTTTTATTGTTTGTAAAACAGAAGTAGAAATGCATAAATATACTGAAACGGAATCAAATCCTTGTCTATTGAGGTAAAACTATCTCTGCAGTCTCTCTTCTCTCTCTCTCTCTCTCTCTCTCTCTCTCTCTCTCTCTCTCTCCTCTTGCCCTGCACTCCGGAGGCTTATCCTGTGGATGGCCATTGATCAGGGTGTATTGCAGGAGACAGGGCGTACAGCGTGAATCTCTGAGGAAGCTGCTCCACCGGTACTGGCAGACCTTCCAACAGAATAGGTAATTCTGTAGCTGCCGCGATTCAAAGAGCCAGTGGATTTACAATTCAAACAAGTCCAAGGTGTCGGGGGTGTAAAGCTGGAAACACTTACTTTGTTTTTACAAGGGATTTGACAGACTACCCAAACACAGAAGCCCAGATCAATAAAAAAAAAAGAAAAAAAGAAATGGGAATGTCCTTTCCAGAATTCTTTTATTACGTCTTTCGCCTGACCAGGCCTTTGGTTGCTCAGCAATGGCATGACTGAGCCATTACCTCTCTGAGATTTAGGGCCTGGAAAATGTTACTAGCGTGGCTTCATACAACAGATGCTTGTGGGACAACAAGCCAAATTGGGGCAGTGCTGCTCGAGAGCGAAATCCAATCTTGTCTGACAGCCCTGCTTGAGGTCACGCCAAGCCAGCATTAATAACTCCTCATGGCCAATATCTACTCCGCAAGTGCAGCCCAGGGTTCCTGGACGCTCCCGCTGTCCTGACACCGTCCTGGACGCATATGGGAAATCTGACTGTTTTTGATATAACACAGCACTTTTTTGTTATGATTCATAAATGATATGTAGGTATAATGGTCGAATGATAGCGTTTCAAAAAGCACTGAAATCTCATTGCTCTCAAAGGAAGTAGCCTGAAATAACATTATCTGTCATCAGCATGATGTTCCTGCTCCTCTGTTCTACGTGTGTGTGTGTGTGTGTGTGTGTGTGTGTGTGTGTGTGTGTATGTATGTGTGTGTTCATATTTGTGTGCCTCTCAATGGAGTGTAGTCACAGACACAACATTGGAGATTGAAACGTTGATATGTACAATCCAGAAGCAAATTAAGTAGCGCAGTATGATCCAGATGGATTATCTATGGCTGTTGTTCTTTTGCTAGAGCATAATAAATCCTACTTTATACGGTAAGTCTCAGTGATATTACCATTCAGACTTCTGTTCAGCTAAGCCCATAAATGGGGAAGATTATGTTCTCTTTCCCTGTGTTATTGTATTGCCTCAGTATGGTAATTTGGTGCGTTTTAACTCTGGCTTTTGTTAGTTGGAGTGGGTGTAGCCTCCCTACACTACCTCAGGTGAATAGAAGTGTGCATATGTTTGCACTGTGCAAAGTCACAGAACCTCAGTTATGTGTGTGTGTGTGTGTCTGCCGGCTACATCTCTGTGGTACAGTATATAGGTGTTAGAGCTCAGGTTATGGCCCAAAAATTAAAAGCTCATCGGAGATAATTCTGGAAAGGCGTCAGTGCGAGCTATGCACCCCTGACACCAAATCCCTCTGCCTGCAGGCGCGGGTCGTCGGGGAGCGTGCTTTATGTACGAGAGATCTCGCAGGGGGGCACCGAGGAGATCATTCATTTTAATGGGCTGTCATGTCTGTTTTTAGGACTAAAAGAGTTCTCCTCCAGGCCTAAATTAACTGACCCAAAAATGCTGCAACAAGCTGTGAAGAGCTACAGGCTCTGAATATCACATCAGATGCGAGGCAAGAGCAAAGCAACGAGGGAGAAAACACTCCTCACAATACACGCCATCTTCCTCACAACACCAGCAGAAACACAAGATATTTGTTTATTTTTTTTTCCTTAACTTGTTTTTTTGGTCGAAGTAATGAATCAGGCGGAGTTCCTTGTTTTATTGCAGTGTGTAACTGACACCACATGACTAACCTCACATTAGCGGTTATTCTAATTTGGTGATGAGCATTTCAGTTCCAATCGCAGACAGCACATAATTCCATCAATGTGTTTGTAGCTTCAGTGTCATGATGTGGGGTCTCTGGATATATTTCTGCATCATGCATGTGTGTGCGTGTTTTGGTGTATGTGTGTAGTTGTGTGTGTGGGGGTGTGTGGTTGGTTGGGTGTGTGTGTGTTGTTTGCATGCTTTCTGGGGACACTGCAGGGTGCTGAAGTATCAGTAGGATTGGCCTGAGCACAAGTCTCGCTGACTGCAATCAGTGCAGACAGGGTGACCCTCTCTGAAGCCCGCTGTCATTACAGTGATCTCACACCCGCAGAAATCCATCCCCTGCCACAGAGTTCATTCCCCTTGGGAGGGCATCCCCCCTCCACACACACACACACCACCCTCACCAGTCACCACGATTCCCACATCACCATTAGCAAAACCACTGTGGCCTTATGTGTCAGAAGACATATATTTTAGTTTTTGAAGAGATGGTTTATTTTCTTTCCCCAAAATCCACAATGTACCATCATGTCTTCAATTCAGAAGCATTAGGCCGAGGGATGGGAATATGAAAAGTGTATCTCTGCTTTGTTCACCTAATTATATATGACTCTGTGGTGTTCATAGTACAGAGCACACTGAAAGCTGTGGTGTGGAAGCGATGCCCTTTTATTTTCATACTCTCATTTGACTGCACTCACGGTCACAAGCTATGTTGTTGATAGGATGTGTTTAGCTATTGCTGGAAGTAATTTTGGCACTAGTCCCTCTGACATTGCTCACTATGAATACATCTGCTTACTGGCAAACAGCCCATTCGACAATAAAAATGGATGTTCGGAATAGTGTATTTTCCTGTTTCAACAATCCTTTTGTAAGCACCACCTTTGTGCAATATACACACATTGGTGTAGTACATTAAGGGATGTGACATCAGTGATTATGTATAGATGGAAAACAAGTTGTTAGTTCAGGATAGCTCAGAATTTTTGGCTTGATATGGGAGTATATGAACATGTGCGCATATATGCATGCCTGAGCTGTGTGTGTGTGTGTGTGTGTGTGTGTGTGTGTGTGTGCATATGTGTGAAAAGAGAGAGTGTGTGCTCCTGTCTCCGCAGCTCTGATTACTGCTGTTTTGGCAGCTGCCTCTAAGTAATGGACGCCCGGCTGTCAGTAAAATTTGTAGCTGTCTCCTTTACAGAGACTCCTCATTCCAATCAGCAACTGTCAGGCAGCCCGGCCTGGTTATTAATGACAGCCACTAACTGCCCGAAAACTTTTCTGAGCACAAGCCCCGGGGCTGGGGAAAATAAGTTATAAGAACACGGTCCGCCCAAATGCTGCAGGACCGCTGTGAGAGAGGCAGAGGAGAGAAAGAATGTGTAGTGACACGGGTTAGCCACTGTGCGTGAGTGAGTGTGTGTGTATGTGTGTGTGTGTGTGTGTGTGAGTGTGTGTGCTTAAGGATATCACCATATCATTCACCAGAGGGAGGTGTGAAAGCACACGGTGCCTCCATAGACCTACATGAAGGAAGCTTCGCTTTTAGGTGGGTTACGTGTAGAGGTGTTGACCCCTTCTGAATGTCCATTTCTTCCTCTACCTCTGCTTCTGTTGTGTAACCTGGTTTAATGAAGTCATATGACCATTCCCAGGCATGTGTGGTGTTTAAATCCTCACATAAAAAACAAAGTGGCATTGAGTAAGGATCTACTAATAGAAATGTTGGAAAGACCACCCTAATTGTGACCGTGACCGAAAAAGCAACAGGCGTGAATGTGTGTGTGTGTGTGTGTGTGTGTGTGTGTGTGTGTGAATGTTTGTGCTTGTGTATGCTCTGTAAGAGTAGAGTAGGGCGTATTTGGGAGGGGGGTGATATTTCCAAGAGGACATGGGTCCACAGCTGCCTAATAAATCACTCACCTCCGGCTGATCTGGAGAGGGCAGCATGGCCCCAGTGATGCCCCTGAGGCGGGGCCCCCCTGGGCCTCGGAACGGGGGTGGGGGTGGAGGGTGGGGGCTGCACCTGCCGCCGTACAACAAACACCTTTCATGTCAGATCCACATCAGCAGCTCCAATGGCGCTGGTGGAAAGAGCCCGTCTCCTCTGCTTTTTGTCCCTCACCCTCACACCGCACGTCTGCAGCTCTGCAGCTGCTGCCGCACCACCACGGCCTGACCACCTAACACGCCCTGCAGCTTAGCCGCTGCTATGCTAGTCCCTCACAAAGCCTGTCAACCAGGTTAGCTAGGGATGCTACGTTAGTCCCTCACAAAGCCTGATGACCAGATTAGCTAGGGATGCTATGCTAGTCCCTCACAAATCCTGTCCACCAGGTTACCTAGGGATGCTACAGTAGTCCCTAACAAAGCCTGTCCACCAGGTTAGCTAGAGATGCTACGGTAGTGCTTATCAAAGCCTGTCCACCAGATTAGCTGGGGATGCTACGCTAGCCCCTCACAAAGCCTACCTAGTGCCTACCTAATAAACACTGCAGGTTAGCCAGACCTGCTACACTAGTCTCTCACACAGCCTGCCAACCAGGTTAGCTAAGGCTGCTATGCTAGTCTCTCTTACAGCCTGCCTACCAGGTTAGCCAGGGCTACGCTAGTCTCTCACACAGCCTGTCCACCTAACACACCCTGCAGTGTAGCCAGCAGCTAAGCCAGAGCTGCAGTGTTAATCTCTCACACATGCAAGGGGCTTGTGCCTGTGAGATGCATGCATGTGGATGTGGGGTGGGTGGGTGTAACCTGGAGTCAATTGTTTCTGTGCCTATTGAGATGTTGCTGTGATGTATAGCCGTTTGGGTTGGGGTAACTGTGGGTTGAACTGAGATTGACCTGTTCAGAAACACTCCCACACACGGCTACAGTCTTTGCACACTGTGTCCTGCTGAACAGCAATGCAGACACTCACGCATGATGATGAAATCTCCAGTCAATCTTGACTTCCAGAGAACTATGGATGAAGGAGGTGAAAAGACGACTCCCTCAGATTAAATTAAATAACTTCCTGATAAGGCCTGCATGAGGGCTTAATCAAGGGTTTTATTTTTTACAGTTATGCGCAGTTAACAGTGTGGCTTTGTAGTGTATTGAATTCTTGGGATTTCTTTTATTCCCCCTTCTTCTTGAAACTGTGCAGAGGTTGGGAAGGGAAGAAACCACACAAACCCACATCAGCAGGCTCTTCCGTAACATCAATACAGGTATGTTATCTCAGCGACACTTAAGGACGGTGAAAATGTCAGACGAAAAAAAGAGGACAAAACAAACACATTTACACATGCAGTGCACAGGCATGTGGGGACCGTGTTCATGTGGGTAGCCCCCAGGAGCACCTGGCCTTTACAGATGGCTGGCGCTGGAAATAAAATGGGGAGTGGGGAAAGCCTCAGACATTCCTGCAGTCTTCTAGCGCTGCTGTTTACCTCCACCAGGTCCTCTGTCTTGACATCCTCACTAGACCAAGAGCACACACACACACACACACACACACACACACACACACACAGATTCCCTCACAGTTATAAACATACTCATACTCGTACTCATAACAACACAAACACACACACACACACACACACACATAAGCCCTTTTGCCCACCTAGTCGGTGTCTGCTAATCAGCCATCAGATAATCGGCTGCTGTTTTGGCAACCGCACACATCCAGTGCAAAACAAACCTCTCGTGTAATAACACAAAACAAGACGATGAGAACAGGGACGACGAGAACAAGGCGAGACGGGAGCCGAAGCGCAGATGTTAATCTCATGCACTCCTGAGAACCACAGCCGTGGCCCGGGGCAACCACATGGAGGAGTCTTAGTCAGATCCTGAGCTGATGAGTGGCAACAATGGGCTGCATTCCAGTGTGGTGGAGGGGGCTGTGATGGTGGTAGCTGTGTAGGACATGGTGGTGTTTATCTGTGTGTTGGTGAGGCAGTCGGTGGAGCATAGCGGTGTGGTGAGGGCGCCACGCCTTGCTTCGGAGGAGGGCGCTCTTCAGTGGCGCTGACCCGAGCAGGGCCAGGGGAGTCGGGGTGTGTCAGCGTGTGACCATACGGCTCCTCTCCTCAGGTGCACCGTGACGCAGGAGTTTCACCGCAATCAGAGCTTGCATTCATCTCCACCCAGTTTTTACAGAGAACTCAAAACTGAGCACTCAAATAGCCTGATCGCGGTCACGGTTGCTTGCCTTCTAGTGCTGGTGGGGCTTAATGGTCCAGAATTTTAAACATTTAGAACAACAGCAGTGAGGTCAAAACGTCACACACACCTGGGCGTGTTTGGCCGGTGACACACAGATGCATGGTTGCCCGTCTGAAGCCAGAGATGCGGAGAAAAAGGGAACAGAGAGCGTGTTCAGGCTTGGCTGAAAAGTGAGAAGTGGAGCAGAACAATGTTGACAATGACATTTCTGTGAACCTCCAGGTGTTTGCGTTATTATCGTTCCTGTCCTCTTGCCCTCTGGAAGCCCATTCTTCACTGTTAGAATGTATTACCTTTGTTAAAGTAACATTTTTTACAACCCTAGTATTACAAAATGAACCAAGTCAAGTAATGACGACATGGTAGGCTTATTACATTAACCCTAAAATATATGACAGATCGCTTTGCTGCTGCTGAAAGACCAAGGCCCGTTAGCTCTGAATGCCAAAAGTTCTCAGCTCACACATAAAACTGACATCAAACGAAGTTTCCCCACCTTATAGGAGACCAGTTGTTCCATGGTTGTCACATAGTGAGGCTTTATATATTCTCAAATACTTTTGTCAGTTTTAGAGCAGCACAAAGTTCTCTTGTCCACACACAACACATTGCTATGTTATGAGCAAATGTTGAATTCATGAGCACCTGCAGTGGCCCAGGGCTCCCTCTAGGACCCAACGGACACATCTCCAACTCTGTGCTGTGTGTGAAGGGGGAGCACAGGTGGGTGTTTTCTGATACCCTGTGTGGCGAGTGCAAACACGCGATCCGGTTTCAACTCCGGACTGTGTGAGCCACTGTCACTCCCTAGCGTCAGATGAGCCCCAGAGAGTGACACACACACACACACACACATACCCAAACTCACACACATAAACACACACAAACACACACACACACACACGCTCATGCAGACAAACACACACTCATGCACATAAACACACACACATAAATACACACACACAAACGCACACACACACACTTAGGCACACACACAGACACACACACACACACACACTCATGCACACACACGTACAGTAGAGGGTAAAGAAGCCCCAGGGTTGTAGCCAGAAAAGGGGTCTGGGGCCCTGGCTTGTGTAACTTGTGGTTTTCGCTGTGTCAACATGACAGAACAGGACGGGCGGATCATACAGCCGCAGCCCCACCGCCACATCATTAGTGTGGAATGAAATCTCAACATTTAATCAGGCGGCCTACCTGCTTCCCAAACCACACCACTCCCTTCTGCACTCCCTGTGTTTTTTTCTCTCCCTCTCTCTTTTCGGTGTGTTCCTGTTTTGCGCTGAGACATAAATTACACGCTGACGGCTTTAATTTGTACAAAGTATGCCTGGCTGCCCGTGGCACCAGCAGGCAGCTGCGATAATAAGGTCAATATATATTCATTGTAGCATCACTTGATGCTTCAGATAGCTGGAGAATGCACCGCCGCCATCATTTCCAAGGGCTGCAGAGGGGAAATGATGGACAGGCTGGAGAGATCCAACCCCCCCCCCCCACACACACACACACACACACACACACTCCTCGTCCCCCCTCCTCGCCGGGTCTCAGCAGTCCTGGCCTCATCACTTATGCATGGTCTGAGCAACACTATGATTTAACTAATCATCATCACTCTTTTATCCTCTGCTTGTCAGGGGACCCAGCCAACCACTTTCATTGCTTGCCAGCTCTACATAATTGATGGTCCCTGTGTCATTCAGTTTTTTCACTCACTCACTCTGTCCTCTCTCTCTCTCTCTCTCTCTCTCTCTCTCTCTCTCTCTCTCTTTACCCTCCTTAATGTTAATAGATAAGATCTCTTGATTTCTGCAGTGAGCCGCTGCATTTTCGACACTAAAATCGACACAGTATATGCATCACTTGTTTATTGCACTGAGGTAGACTTGTGTGGATTGTTTTTTTTTGTCTCATTTCCTTTTGTGGTTGAAAGGAATTCACACAGTAGGACACATATCCAGACACTCACTATGACACAGCCAAATAGTCACATGTTTACACACAATGATAACCAATCACACAACCATCAGACGGCCTTTTGCATGCACCATCTCAGGCGTAAAATATGTATACAACAAACAGTGGCATGACAATAGTGGTCATTGTGTCATCCATCCCAAACAATGCACTGCCATGGGAATGTTACATTTCACCCAGGTAACTGTAGTACCTGTTTTCCTGTGTCGTTATTCTATGTGCAGTATAGATTTCACATACGCTTATTACTGTTTGATTTTATGAGGTGACTTTGGATGGTGATGTCTTAGGAAATCTGTGCCGTGGACTTTAATAGGTGCTTGATCCACCCAGAGCCAATGGAATGGAGACGCAGGGCCAAGGCAGCTCTGCCATGTGACATCAGACCTGGAGAAAGCTTCTCTTGTCCAAAAGAGCTTTGGAGTTAAAAGCCCTGCATGGACGCAGTCCCTAATGTCTTAAAGAGTTTAGAAGCCATCAGTATAAGTATCATGAGCAGATGTAGAAATGAGGTCAGAAAATACATCAGCGTTGTTTTTAAAAAATCAGGCAAATTGCTGTATGGAAACGTGTGCAGAGAATGACCTGGTGAGGTCACTTTGACAAAAGCGTGGCTTGCGCCGAAGCAGTCGTTTAAACGGATTTGTCAAGCGAAACGTGCACAGAATGGAATTAAAAGAACACAGAAACATCCATGGAAAAGGTTAGTTTTGGCAAGAGAGTCACAGGACTGAAAGCCATTAGGAAGCAATGAGAATTAATTTGCGGACTTCCTCCTGAAAGCCTTGCATGATTAATGAGGAGCAATTTCATGGTTAGAGCTTCAATTTCCCACAAATTACATCTATTCCCTGATGCTCCATTGTGGAATATATCAATTTTGCCAATTTTATAAACCCTCTCCCACACCTTGCTTTTGTTACCACAAGAGAGGGTTAGGCACCATTTAAGACAGACAGGGAACTGGGCTGCTGGGTCAGAGAAGAGGGCGTAGGTCACTGAGGGGTGCAGAGCGATATTAAATGGATGACTGAAGATCAACATATGTCACTGTGTCCCTATAAAGATGCCTAAAAACGATGTCCAAACGAGCCTTAATTGCGCGTGACCAATAACGCTTTCTGGATGTCGGCTGCTTTCGATCCAGAGGAACAGGACACAGAGGTGGCCATACTGTAGCTTAAACGCAAAGGCTTGTCCAAAGAAAACACTGGTGAGCATATTGTGTGTGTGTGTATGTGTGTGTGTGTGTGTGTGTGCGTCTGTGTGTGTGAGAGAGAGAGTTTTGTCATGGTGCTGCACGCCCAGGCTGATGAAACACACCTCTTGTTGCAGGTGGTTTAGTATTCTTGTGATAAAGGTGGAGGTAATCGGTAATCCAAAATGAGGTTAACCTGGAATAAGTGTTGTACTTACTCCGGTTTCTCTAATTGCAATGTTTCGATTAGCCGTTTTCTGCCATTATAGAACAGTTTACTATTACATGCATTTGGAAGAACCCCTTTACCTCAGTTGAAGTACTGAAGCTGATCTGAAGAAGGAGCTGAAACATTTATTTACAAGGTCACTTTTCTAGTGTGTGTATCAGTGGTAAATTACATCAGCAATCAGCATAAGATTGTCATGCATTGATTGAAATACAAGTCAAATGTTTGATACAAGCATGGAGGCTCACAGACATCATACATATGATGTCTTATTATATATACTGTATATAATAAGAGACCACTGCACATTCTTCTGATGTCATCCTACAGTTGCTGAGGGACATTCGAATGAGTTGACGGTCATATTCAAATTTGCTGTGGTCTCTTAATTTTGAATATGATTGTCAACTCATTTGAATGTCACTCAGCAACAGTAGGATTACATCAGAGAAATGTGCAGTGGTCTCTTAATTTTACTGTAGTTATGACAAATCACAGACAAGCTGTCTTGTCATTGGTTAGAACTATTTATGTATGATACATTGTAATTTGCATTATAAGGTGCGTTGCTGTGACATCACTGGTGGGTTTCTATGGGATAATTGATGTAACAGTGTACGAACACGTCTGATCATGTGTTACAACGAGACACCTCATCATGTGTCGTTCAGAACTAATCGTGTAAGTATCATGGTTTGATGTTTCAGGTGTTTGTCCTGAGGCCCAGGAGTGTCTCCAAGGGTACACCAGATAACATGCTATAGAACTTACACACACACACACACACACACACTCTGAGTGAGCCTCTACATTTCTAGCCAGTAATTATTTATACTCACTGACTGTCAATTGTGACTGGCAATAGGCTGACTCAGTCAAAGTGAAGTGCTCAGTCCTCTGCTTATGAGGCATCTGCACTGCTCTCATTAAAATTAATGTCTAGTCCTCTCATCACCTCACAACACACACACACTCACACACACACACACACACACAAACACACACACACACACACACACACACACTCACCCACAGTTTACCATTCACGTGCTGCCTACTCCCCCCCATGCATGGTTGGCCATTTCAAGCACCAGGGTCATTTGTGCATTCCTGAACATATTTAGACCTCGCTTGGCCGTTACGATCACTGTGGAAATTTGGACCTCCTGATATTGTGAGCGATCCGCATACAGGAAATGAAAGGAGACCAGCTGTGGGCGCAGGAGAGGAGAACACACACATCTTGTTTTTTTTTTCTTCTCGAGTGGACGAGAACACACTGGAACTCTCGGCGTGCCGTGTTTGATCTCACGAGCACACATACATTCATACACACACACACACACACACTCACGAGCACACGTACACACACACACTAACGCACACACACACACTCACGCACACACATACACTTCAGCTGTTGAGAACACACTGGAACTCTCGGCATGCCATGTTTGATCTCTCTGTTGTTGCACTCGCTGAAATACATTCGTGATATTGTTTCATGCTCTTTTCCAGCCGCCCCTCCAGGTCTCCCCTCTTCCTCCCTCTTCCCCTGCCAGTGAGCCACTGAGCAGGTTTCATGGTGGGAGGATATACTCCTGCTCGAAGGACCAGTGGAAGAGGAGCCTCTCGTCCTCCTCCTACACCCCCCCCCCCCCCCATGCACACAACACACACACACATTCAAACACACACACTCACTCACATAACACACACACACACACACACACCCCTCCTGAAACACAGTGCTGGGCCTTCACGCTCTGCTCCGCTCAGGAGAACATGTCAGGCGTCTGAAGTGGCAGGTGGGGGGGGGAGATTAGAAAACCGCAGAGGCTCATGGGGACCGCTGGAGGGACAAGGGAGTGGGAATCGTTTAGAGTTGGTCTGTACTGTGTAGTGTGTGTGTGTGTATCTCTAACCATGTGTGTGTGTGTGTGTGTGTATCTCCAGACACATATGTGTGTGTGTGTGTCTATGGGCCCTATTTTAATGGTCTGAAACGGAAGTGTCTTCGCGCAAAACGCAAGTGACTTTGTGGGCGGATCTTGGGCGCTGATGCTATTTTACCATTGACTGTTGCGCCCAACGCAAATCTAAAATGGGGTGGTCTGAAGTAGCTACATTAATCATGGGTGTGGTTTGGGCGTAACGTGCAATAAACCAATCAGAGCATCATCTCACATTCCCTTTAACAACAGGCACGCTTGTTCCATAGCTGATTGCTATTATGGTGGCGTATTTGCCAGGCGCAGCCAGGAGCGTTCACAGCGCTATAATCACTGTTCAGTTGGGAACAGTTAGCTATTGATTTTTCCTCTTGACAAAATGTAATACAGAATTGTCACAAAGACATACTTTCCGATGTTTTGGGATCATTCTCACTGAATCACGAGATTATGAATGCATGGTGATATATTTGCAATGTACAATGTAATCTAACATTACCTCTCTATAGACAATGCATATCTTCTGTCAGTTAATCTCTTCTCTCCCGTGCTGCCGCTGGGGCATTTGGGTTAAATGGCATCGGCATGCAGTTCAACATCACGTCTCCTTAAGTCCTCTAACATTTCCTAATTTATGTCATCAGTGATTCGTGAAAATGTGTACGCTAGATTTATGCCTATTTTTTCACATGGACACCACACTGATTTCCCTCGAGTGGTAATATTTTTCTTTGAAATTATGTATGGTTTACAGAAATGGGAACTACATTGTATAGATGAGAGGAGCTAAGTGTGCGTTGCGCAGCACAGGCGGCCAAGCAAGGGCTTCGTTTAAGTTGACCTAACTTTCAACTCTGCACAGTATCCCATTAACTGCGTGACAGTAGACTATTTACAATATTTTCTGTAAAGCAGAGTTTGTAAACACGTTATCATCAACTTAATTCACGCACAACATTTATTTGAGCAGGAGAGAGAATAACAATGAATGGATGCAGCAACTACAGAAATTGTACAGAAATTGTAACCATACTTGCTGCTTTCTTGTACTATCTGTTGCTGGTTAACAGCACATGAAAAGCTGATTTAAGCTAATTCACTAACTCAAGACTTCAAGGCCATCATGGATATAAAACGTTTTTTGAAAATAACGAAAGGATGGAGGGAACATAGCAAAGCTTGGTGCTTAAAACCTTACACAACGGTAAATTGGAACAAAACTAAAAGTAACTTTAGCCTTTATAGGGCTGTAGCCTATAAAGTTGTCCAGATTAATAGGTCGTAATTAGGCGTTGTTGTAAAGATATTGCATGTAGATGTTGTACTATATAGGCTACTAAATATTTAGGTCACCAATGCACGAACAAAACCGGGAAATGGACAAATATTATCAAGGCTTTGAATGTTTCCGTCTGTGCACGGAGGTGTCTGTAGATTGGTGTGCAACGCATTCATTCATGCAGGCCTGTGGTCATGCATGCGCCCTTAAAATAGCATCTGCATTTTCGCCACAGACTTTAGACCAGGGAGTTCCTGGTCTGTGGCGGAATTGTTTTCTGAAACTGCAAAATATCAACAGTGAACGTTTGCGCCGGAACACGCCCCGTCTTTTCGCTGAACCGCCCCCGTGGGCGCAATCGAATTCCCTAATTTACAGGCATGTACCTCTGGAGGGAAAATTCCAATATGCGCTGACTGCAAAATAGGAAAGACAAACGCGCGAGTATACAAAGTCAATTGCGCCCGCACGGAAGATAGAGCCCTATGTGTGTATCTCCAGACACATATGTGTGTGCGTGTGTCTGTGTGTATGTGTGTGTGTGTGTGTGTGTGTGTATCTCCAGACACATATGTGTGTGTGTGTGTATCTCCAGACACATATGTGTGTGCGTGTGTCTGTGTGTATGTGTGTGTGTGTGTGTGTGTGTATCTCCAGACACATATGTGTGTGTGTGTGTATCTCCAGACACATATGTGTGTGCGTGTGTCTGTGTGTATGCGTGTGTGTGTGTGTGTGTGTGTGTGTGTGTGAAGCACACCCTAAGCAGTGTCCAGCACTTGTCATCTCTGAGTGAAATAGCTGCTGTCAAACCCGGTTGTGGAGATTGAAGGCTGAGTCCTGGCGCTGGTTTGGGTGCGGAGCGCTCCATGGATCCACTCTTCAATTATCTCGCAGCTCCAACGTGGTCCTGTGGGCCAGCTCAGCGCAGCGCAGCCTGCCTGCCAGCCCTGGGCACCGCCTCAGCGCCTGGCACCGCATGGTACCCCCCCCCAACCCCCCCTACCCCTCCACCCGTCGCTCCCCCACTCTGCCATAAGGCTCAGATGCAATGGGCCTTAAACAAGCCCCAGGCTTTAACACCGTAATGGAATCCCTTCAAACAGATATAAATGATGTGCAATCAGAAAGGGTAGATGGTTGGCAGCCTGTTAGTACAGGCATGGGAGGAAACCTGGCAGTAGTTTGGGCTGCGACTCGTGGATATGCCGTGTCTGGCCCTGATGAGGTAGGCCTGGGGGCGGAGACGAGCTGCAGTGGGGAGATGTGTTCTGGAAGCCGCCTGAGGATGGAGAGAGAGAGAGAGAGAGAGAGAGAGAGAGAGAAGGATGGTGCTGTGAGATCACACAGATTCTGGGGCTGGCAGTGCAAGGCATGCTGGGAAACATGGAGATGTTCAATTTCGGGGCAGAGCGTAGTGTGGCTTGGGGCCACAAACCTGGAACCCAACTCTTGGCTGTCGGGCCCAAACACGGTTGCTCAACTCGCAGGATGAATCATAATTCAGAAAGACAGCCAATTAACACTGGGTCTGAGGGATACATTCATTTCTGTGTTTCCTTTGGCAGTGGTGAGAGTTTTAGAGTAACTCTGGCCTACTTTATTAATTGTTTTACCCTGTAGATATTGGCACGATGTGACGATTTGTGTGGGAGAACACCACAAAAGCGCTTTACTTGTTTTCTCTCTTTGCCTAGTATAAAATCAATTCAACAATAACACTGAATATGGATACATTCATAAATTCAGTTTGTTTAGAAAGTATTAGAAAAATGTAAATAACCACCGTTATAACTGTGCCCCCCTTCACATTTCCATTCTAATGATGAGTCTGAATATAGCCCCCATGCACTGTGTGTGTGAGTGTGGCTGAGAGAGCAGAAACTGTGGAGCCTGGTGCACACTGTGTACACGCACAGATACAAACCACCACACACACACACACACACACACACACACACACACACACACACACACATACTTTCAATATTAGCCCCAATTGTTTGCTTCCAGCCTCGCGCTCACGTTAGATCATCGACTGAGCCCAGAGCAAACACGCTGACAAAAGGCTGTCAGTCCAAGGGTTAAATAGTCTGTTTGTCTTTTTCTTTGTTTTGACTGGTGAGATTAAACTCTCCATAAACATTTCCCAGCTGCTTGCTTTTGTGTTGGTCCCAGTCAGCCACACAAGGGAAGATCTACAACTGCTAAGCCCAGACACCTTGTTTGTCCCAGGGTCTTTTATTTAGCTTGCCCACACAGACAGACACCATCCCCCAACACACACACACACACACACACACACATTCTCTAACACCCCCCTGCAACCACACACACACACACACTCTAACAACCCCGTCCCACACCCCCTTCCAACCCACACACACACACACACACACTCTAACAACCCCCCTTCTAACTGACACACACACACACACACACACACACACACACACACACACACACACACACACACTCAGAGTGACAGGTAAACACAAATGCCTCCCTAGAAGCCAGAGTTCACCTTTGTAATGACAGAAAGTCAGAGGCCATTGATCTAGACTATCAGAACAACAACAAAGTGTGTCCTTGAGGCCACCATTGATCTCAAGGGCAGTGAACCCTTCCTAAAACACAGTCCTCAGGAACAGCACACAGCTTCCTGTTAGTTAGCAAATTTACAACTCCTTGCTTCCACGGACATGGAATACAGGAAAGTATTTGTATAATAGGCTGACCCTTCTTAGCACATTAATTCTTAGCACCACAAATTGTAGACCAGAGGGATTTGCCCAAACAAGGGTTTGGCATTGTTGACGCAACACAGGATAATGGTAAGAATTTCAAACAAACAATAACCTTCACATGAAAAAAAAAGAATGTCTTTCTTTGTCAAACAAGGAAGCGCCCCAGGCAGAAGTTAGCAGAATTCCTTCAACTTTTTTCCCCCTTTTTTTTTAACCGTGACTTTCATTGTTGTTGCTTCTTCGCACGGCCAGGGTTCACAAGGAGCGTACACTTAGCACATGGCTACACACATAGCAACCCCTCCTACTCGGTGTGTGCTCTGCTAATATTGACTTTGCAGCCCAACACTACCACTATTGAGTTTGGCCATTCAAAGTAATGTTTGACTAGCATTAGACCAACAGTGAAATAACAGCTCAGGCCGGGGATAGTCCCCTCCAGGTTATGTGCTTAATGGGAAAGCAGAGAGGGAAGTGATGATGGCATCTTCTCACTCAATGTCACAAAGAGCAGGTGGCTAGCTGTTTCAGCAGCATGCTGTTTCTCATGTGAGTTAGCAATCAGAGATTAGCACAGAAGTGAACAAGCTCTTGAGGAGTAGCTCGCCGATTTCCCCAATAGTAACATAATCTCTGCAGTTGTCCTCATTGAACTTAAGATCAAATGTAATTTTTTCCATGAATTGTTGCCTGAATTCGCCTAAAATGTCTTGATAGTGGAGCCATGACCTTGCCCCAGCGAATCGTTGGTCTGAGTTTGCTTTTCCATCTCGCTGATAAAGACTCTCATTGTTGTTTAACCAGCAGGTGGAAGTCACAGTGCAGGGAGGCCATAAAATTGTACAAACAATTTAATCAGCTTCTTATCACCTACTACAGAGCAATAGTGAGGGCTGTATGCACTTCCTAAAGCAGTAACATTCTGTTAATAAAGCTATCAGTGTTTTCAGTATTTATGACAAGGTGACAGAAGAAAGAGGGATTGTAGATGGAGGGAAAGAGAGACAGCTAGACAAAGAGAGAGACAGTAAGAGAGAGAGAGAGAGAGTGCGTGAGAGAGAGAGAGATTGCTTGTCTCCTGTGGGAGGTGCTGCCATCTCCTGGACAAACCACAATCTCCAGCTTTAATTGTTCCACAGTAATTTGCTGTTGCTGTTCTGAGTGAGGGGTGTTGCTTTTAATTACCCTGTTTTCCCAACGGCCGTGTCGGAGGCCACAGGCCGCCTCTTATCTTTCCCCTCCTGTTGCTTTCACACACACTTTTCAGAGTTGAGTAATTATCAGCCGGCCACTACTCTTGCAACACACACACACACACACTTACACACACACACACACACACACAAGGACTGATTATGGTTTTTAGGGCTAAACGTTTGACCCTTGTATAGTGGCTCCTTACTTCCCCTTTTGTGTAAGAACATCATGGGAAAAAATGGTGGATGTGGTTTTAGTTTTACATAATACTGCACACCTTAGTGTAATAACATGAATGTCTTGGCGTCATAGCCACGACCACCCTTCATAAACGCTGGCCAAAGCCTTCATACAAGTTCAGCTTGCAAATGTACAGACCAATCCCTCTTCAAGTGCAGGCGGCTGTGAAGGTCTCTGTGAATGACACATTGTAAATGCCTGCCAAGAGCCATGATTATATTGTTTGTCTAATTCCATCTTCTTCTGTAACGATCCCATTTGCTTTGACTTGGCTGGATGTTTCAGGCAGCCCTCATTGTGCCTTTATTGAGAAATTATGCCTGACTCTTTTACAGTTTCCAACAAGCCCAAGTCAATAAAATGTTAGGTAAATATTAGTTTTGGCAGGGCGCGCGGAACATATCAGATCAGTAAAGTCATCGGCTCCATTGATTGGTCCACAGATTCAACCTCCAAAAAAAAGGGGGGAAAAAAAGATTCAGGGAATGAAAAGTCTGTTCTCTATTAGTCTGTGCTAGGAGTTTCAGCAAACACGGGTAATACTGGGCAAACAAGGTTATTGGAGAAGGTTCCCAGCGTCTGTTAGTTCAGCAAACCCAATTCTGCGCAAACAGCTTCAAAGAATGTGGCTACCTCCACATCACCTTTGATGTGGGTATTGATCCCGCCGAGTTGTGTGGGAGCGAGTGGTGGTGGCGGATGTTCTGAGGGGGATTAGCAGGGCACAGGCCGGGTGGAGATGGAAGTGCTGCCGGAGAGCGGCCGGGTCCCTAGGGCCCTGGCAGCTGGCTCTGCCTCTGATCAAACACACTGTGCCCTCTGCCCAGATCGACCCCCCCCCCCACACACACACACTCCCCCCACATACACACAAATACACACACCACCACCACCACACACACAGACACACATATACACACACATCGCCGCCACCACCACCACACACACACACACACACCGCCACTGCCACCACCACACACACACACACACACACACACACATACACACATACCACCACCACCACACACACCCACACACACACACCACCACCACAACACACACATACACACACACATTCCAAGAGTCTCCTGCCATGGTGTAATGTGGTGCAAGTGCAGGGAGGGTGCTGGAGGAGCGGTGGGGCGAGAAGTCACAAGGAAAGAGTCCTGCTTTTATGTCTGGCCCAGCATCCCAGAGCCCACAGCCAGAGAGAGGGAGAGGAGGAGGAGGAGGAGGAGGAGGGAGAGCAAGGGGCCGGGGTTCATGTGAGTCATTCCGTTCTGATGATTACGAGAGGGAGAATTTCTTTTTTTTTCATTTGGAGGTCTGAGCTAACTTAACACACACGCGATCAGCTGTCATGGACTTTATCGATCTCCAATATGTCGAGCCTGTGGCAAAACCAAGATGTCTTTCTTAAGCGGCAGCGGTGATGAACACAAAACACTGCAAATCTCTCATTAGCGGTGTGACCTGGAGTTTTTTGTACACGATTTGGGGTAGACACTGGACGCTAATAGCTGCTTTCCGAGATATTCAGCGAAAAGGAGACAAAACAGCTTCTATCTGAAGAGCCAAGGCTAGGGGCTCCAAAGAGCCTCCTGCATGAAAAGAGCTCTTGAAGTTACTCTACCTTCCCTGGGCCTGGTAAACAACGTTAATGCATTGTCAGTGTGTGTGTGTGTGTGTGTGTGTGTGTGTGTGAGAGAGAAAAAGAGAGAGAGAGCCACAAGCCACAAACAGAGAGAAAGACCATCATTAATATCCAAGGCAATGCAGAGAGAGACAGAGAGGGAGGGAGAGAGAGACAGAGAGATTCTACCTATTCTAATTTCCATCCATTACATTCAGCACACTATCCTGTGGAACATTGGACTGGGGTTGACCTTCAGAGCTTCTCTTTTGATCTAATTACATCTGACTCCACATTCACAATCAGTCATTCAGGTCATAAGCACCTGCAGGACCCACTGTTACGACTTAATGGTTGGTGGTTCACTGATAATGACACTGTATTGTCCATTACATTAAAACTCGGATAGTGCTTTGCATACAGGGCGTGCAAAGCAAGCAACCTGGAAAAAGGTCAGGAAGGCCTAACTTTTCAGAACATGTACTATGTCAAAAACTTTTTATTCTGACTGCAATTAGGAAAATATTTTAGGACACACACACATACACATATACACATATATATTAAACTTGTGAAGTTTGAGCCTCCTTAATTAAGGAACTACTGGTAACACTTTACTTGACGGGTGAGTTCATAACACATTCATAACAGCTGTCATAAACTGCACATAAAGCATTCATGACTGTTTCATGAGACATGACTCAACATTCATAACAAACCTTTCATGAATGTGGAAGTTAGAACAACGACAACTTGTCAAAATAAAAGTCCAACAATCGCAAAGCAGCATTGCCGTTTTTCTCTCCAGCTTTTTTAAATATTTCATGAATATCTTATGAAGTCTACATCGAATGTCACTTTACTATACAAGTTGTGAAGTATTCGTAATCACTGAGTTTAACACTGGGAGGTAGGCTAAACTAGCCTACATTCAGCTGACCCTTATTTGTTACCCTGGAACGGTTGGACAATGAACATTCCCAGTAGCAAATGAAAATATCTGCAAAGGTTACATCATAAAACAAATAATGTTTTATGAAACAAAAATTATTTCCTTGACCATGTTCTGTCTTTTTGGCACTGGAGTAGCCCATTGACTCAGATGTGACGTGATCAGGTAAGAGGTTCAGAACAAAAACGGCAATACTGCTTTGCGATTGTTGGACTTTTATTTTGACAAGTTGTCGTTGTTCTGTCTTCCACATTCATGAAAGGTTTGGTATGAATGTTGAGTCATGTCTCACGAAACAATCATGAATGCTTTATGTGCAGTTTATGACAGCTGCTATGAATGTGTTATGAACTCACCCGTCAAGTAAAGTGTTACCGAACTACTTAATATATCTAACTAGAGATCATTATACATGGAGTTATAAACTGACTGACGGAACTTTGGTCTTTGCAAATGAACTGACCTAAAATCTCAACTCAAGGGATACAGCTGTTATGATAACTTTATAGATAATCTGTGTCCAGCGCTGATTATTTTGAGCAACACTTGTTTATTACTGTAGGTTATGATTTGACGTAGATGAGTAATATTCTATCAAAACACTTTGAAGCCCTTATGCTTATCTTATCACCACCCAGTCTTGGACACAGTGTTGTAGTTGAGTTATGACTCAAGTAGGCCATTCCAAACGTGTCTCGTATCTCCACACTTAACTGCACCATTTTTTTACGATCAGTGAGCTCACAACTCAAACAACACTTGAAACATGATGATGCTACTCCTTGCTCAGACAACCAGAGATAAATAAGTCACATTTTCAATGATCTCCATATTCCTACTCCTGGGACTGCTGGCGATGGGAATGTGAACATCCCAAGAAGTAAACGTTTTGCAACCCCCCCTACCCCACCCCCCCACACCCCAGACGTGCAGCCAGCGATAATAAAATAGTGAACCTGAGCAGGAGGCGACGGAGGCCGTGGCCGCGGCCAGGTTTCTGGGCTTTTAGTGTGGAGGTAGCTGGAGGAGCATCAAAGCCACGGGGCCTCTAAATCACATTACATGTTTTTCTCCACGTCAGAGGAGAGGGCCGCCTCAGCGCTGTAAGCTTGTTTAGTTGCTCGACTGCAGCTCAGCTCCGCGGCGTCCAGACGTGCCACTAAATCTTCGTCCTGGTGATGCATGTCTGGACACGGCAGAACAAGGGTGGAGGGAGTCGCAGGGCTGTTGCAGAGCGGAACACAGAACCGAGTAGAACAGAACAGAACCATCTCATTCTGGGCCTCCATCTTTTCCACTCCCTTCTTCTCTCTCCCTCCTTCCTGGTGAAGTGTGCAGAGAACAGTATTCTTGTTCGGTGATTGGCTCTTTGGACGAGGGTAATTGTTATGTAAAGCCCCTGAAAGCCAACATGTTTGGGCAGAGGGGGGGGGGGGGCATGCTCCTCTGAGGGTTTCGCTGTGTGTGTGTGTGTGTGTGTGTGTGTGTGTGTGTGTGTCTGTGTGGTGGTGGCAGTGGTGGTGTGTGTGTATGTGTGTGTGTGTCTGTGTGGTGGGGGTGTGGGGGGGGGGGGGTGGGGTTAGTCTTCAGAGGGTCTCACTAGGGTCTTAATGGGAGCCATTGGAAGGAAATCGGTCCTAACCAATTGTCATCACACACAGATTATTGCCAGTGAGAAAAAGAATGCTGGGTGGTTGGCGTGCTCTGGGCCCCGCTGATCCACACACTTTTACAGCTGCACGGAGAGTAGCCCGTGCCAAGGAGAGAGGAAAATATCCAGCCTACTTTGGCTGTAATGATTATACCACAACAATGAACTTCCAATATTTTCAGTGAAAACAACCCAGGGCTTTCACTGTTTCTGGCAGCACTACAGTGGAGGGCCTCGAGTGCCGTTGATGAGCAACCAGCTTAACGGCAATCATGGCGAATGTATTTATCTTTTATTGCCTGTGATTGCAGAGCTTGCGGGACGCTTTATCGGACCAACTTTGGAAGTGTAAAAACCTATTAGGTGAACC
Source organism: Alosa pseudoharengus (assembly GCF_046254945.1). NCBI lineage: Eukaryota > Metazoa > Chordata > Actinopteri > Clupeiformes > Clupeidae > Alosa > Alosa pseudoharengus. Next base: position 16,954,421 of record NW_027468630.1, on the reverse strand, counting down.
GCCACAAGAATCTAGAAGCTTCCGACCGCGGCTCACCCACTGGTATCTGGAGGAGAAGGATGGCAAGGCCAGTCAAATGGCCTACTGGACATAATAACTTGTTTCACGGGCATGTGCGTTCAAGCGCTGAACATTCCGCTGTGCGGCTTGCGAAAGGCCAATAGCAAGCTTAGAGCAACAAAACCAGATTAACACATTTTCTCACCGAACACAGGCACCCCTTTGTGTGGAACAGGGATCCGTCTCCTAATCTATTTATGGTGTCTGTGCTGTGACAGCAGCTGAATTTGGGCCGCTATTGAGATGAAACCAAGCTCCTTTTTGGGCATTCCTGTGTATGATTAGGGTTTATTGAGTTTGTTGATATGGACCGGATCAGGGAGGACTCGCTGCGTGCCAATCCCACTAAACACCTTCACAGAAATGGCACAATGCTTTCCCAGATCTGATTGTTCTGCACAACTGCTGCCAAGGGAAAGACTATACTAATTGGCTGCAAACAGATCTGGATGTCATGCAACTATGTAACAATGTTTCGCTGTGATTCCTTGCCCATCTTAAGGCTTTTCTGCCTTCAAAGCGCTCCGACCAGTCTGTGCTGAAAGTCCTCCATTCATGCATATCAGGCGGAAATCAAAGACACTGACGGAAAAGTACACAAGTCGTCGTTGCTTTGGCGCAGTGCAATCCTACTTACAATCCCTCTCTCTTCGCTCACAATGGGCAACACGATCCGCAGGCGCTTTTGTTGTTGTGAGTCCGGAGAGAAAGTCAAGCCCCTGGTGAGCTTGGTCCCAGGCTGGCATAAACGTGGCTATCTCCATGTGGGAAGAAAAAGCTTGAGGTAGTAGAGTATAAGGAGGTGAGCCATCAATAGAGCAGCTGAATGCTGTGGTTGTAGAGACAGCTCTATGATGAATAGCAATCGCCTAATAGTGTTCATCTGCATTTCAATGTGTCTCTGTTCCGACACATTAGCTCCCAGGCAGTTGTAGCCCTGACATATTAAGATGTAGAGCGCAAGTCTGAGGCTCCAGGCATTTGGCTGTCGGTAATGCACTTTCCTAATGTATTATTTAGAGAGCGGCCTGCTAATTGAGTTTTAATGTCAGCGAATGCTCTCCTGCGTGTGTTTGACCAAGCAGTGAAAGTTAAGATCCTGATAGATGATAGCTTGCTAGCCGCTTGCGGCTGCTCCAAAGGTCATCGGCGGCGGTGGCTGAACCGACGCGAACCTGCTGGTCTCGGCGGAGGCGCGGCGGCATTTTCACACCGCTGTCTCAGGAGGCCTGCTGATCGCCAAGGCAACGCCGCAGAACAGAAGAGCGGGTGGGAGGGCAGGTCACAGCAAAGCGGTGTTTGCTAATGGACGTGGTAACGGGTCTTCATGTGTAGTGTTCTTCATCCATAGCCACAGGCCTCTCGGGATGGTCACATGACGGAGCGGAATGGGAGAACATACTGATCTGCGCTGGGGAAGCGTCTGCCATAATGCTCTTCATATTATACACATAGAGGTTGAATGTACTTCATTGCAAAGGCAGCTATATAGCATCTTGTGCTAATTAGTTTTTAAGTGATCATTTTTAAGGAATATTTTCATAATTATGTCAGACTATTGCATAGACAGCAATATTCATGCTTCATACTTCATGTTATATATGCATATATACTAACCTTACTACTTAATGACACTATTTTAATGATACTTTTACCATATCTACACTGCAGATACCAACGCTGAAAATATTAAACCACATATTCTTATACAAATATGTAAATTCAACATTATTCAAAGAGCAACGTGGGTCCTTCCCTCTGGTTTTAATGCGCCCATTCTAAGCGTCCTTAAATTTGCATTTTAAATGCTGAGCTAATATGTGTTGTTGCTCTGCGGGTCTCATTAGTGACACTCCTACTCTGAATTACTTTGCAAGTCAGCCCCTGCCATAGCAGGAGGTGCAGACCAGAGAAAAGAGAAGCGCGAGTCTTTATGGGAGCTGTTCAGCCAAATCACAGATAAAGCGCGGCAATAATTTATTTGAAAAATCCAGACCGGCTAATTAACATTGTGAATCGAAGCAGAAAGCCAGTATTCCTCAGACAAGTTTAATTGCATTGTGCACACCACAATTTAACGGCCAACATAGAGAGATGCTTCAGTTCCAGTGGGCAGAATAGCTGTCTGGTTGTCCCTCCTCCTTCAAGACTCTGATCTTTTTTGTATAATCAAGCTTAGTTTTACCTGAGCTATTTAATTATTTAATAGACTTAAATGAGTTTTTCTTCTGAGGTTAATTATGCAGCATGAAATTCAATTTTCTTGTGAGCTGATTAGCTTTTTTAAATGTTATAACTTTGGGAAAAGGTAAGTAATATAATTAGCCTACATACACTTTTTATCAACTTCCCATTTGAGATAAAATACACCTCAAAAATTAGCATCAGGAAGGGTGTTAGCAGGATGGGTGACAGTTGACAGCGCCTCAAAAATGAGGACCAGGAATCAGGATGGGTGACAGTTGAGAGCACCTCAGAAATGAGGACCAGGAATCAGGATGGGTGACAGTTGAGAGCACCTCAGAAATGAGGACCAGGAATCAGGATGGGTGACAGTTGACAGCAGTTTGTTGAGTGTGTGGCAGTGCTAAATGTGTGTGGGGTGCCAGCAGCCTGCTGTCTGGTGCAGAACTACGGCCGAGTGTTCCTGGGCATCAGTCTGGAAGCTGATCGAGTGTGACTCAGAGCCTCAGTGGCTCACCGCTCAATGTTTTACAAAAAAGAAAAAAAATAAGAAAAAAAAAACAGAGAAATGCACCTGCAGGACCCTCAGGCTTACAGCAGTAAGAGTGTCTGATAAAGTCACCTGACATCAGCCGAAAATGTGTTCAGCTCTCTCTCATCACCATCGGAGGCCGAAATGGGGCTCCACGGACCCCAAAGAGTGCTTCATGGGACAGGCCATCTAAAATTAGACTCCATTCTCTCCATCTCTCTCTCCTCTTCTCTGTCTCTCACTCTCTCCAGCCTCTCTCTTTTTGGCCAAATGGAAGTGAATCTGTCTCCTCTTGACAGGAGTTTTGAAAATCTGGAGTTTTATGACACCTCTAATGTTCAGCCAGCCTTCCTGGCGCCCCTGGCGCTGAGAGCAAGTGATTATATTGTAGTGTGGCTCATCAAACACTACACGGTCAAAAAGCAGGGCACTCGATATCTCAGACAAGTGAGTTTAATGGCTGCTCACAGCACTGAGTCCTTGACCTTCTCCAAGGGGCCTCTGTGTTAGTCACTCTCCAGCAATTTTGAATTGAAACAGAACCATGGCAGCAAGAGACAGAGAGTTAGAAAGACAGAGGTGGGCAAAAAAACACAGCGAGAGAGAGAGAGAGTGAGATGTTTTTTTTGTTTTTTTTCACCTGTCTCCTCCAGCCAAAATGGTGGATGCTAGCCACAGGGGAGTAGGCTGGTGAGTGATTCTCTCAGCGCCATTTCTGGCGGAGTTGTTGGTCGCCACAACGTGTTTCTCTGGCTCGGCGGCTTGACCTGCCCGCTGTGAGGTGACTGAAGGCTCCCTCATGCGTGCGGCCCCGGCCGACCGCAAAGCTTTTCCACTTCGGAGGGCCGGGTGTCACCAGAGATACTGCTCCGACGCTCACTCCCCCTCCCTGCCACCCACCGGCAGTGCATCAAACCACAGACCACATGGCAGGGAAAAATAATCCATCACAGCACCCGCCTCGTGTGTGTGTGTGTGTGTGTACGTGCTCAAACTGTTTACGGCTGCACAGCAAGACCAGAGGAATCAGTTGCAAACAAGACGCTCCATACTGACTCCATACTGAATAAACAACTTAAGGAATTAAGTCGAGGTAAAGACGTATGATTGCATATATGCAAGGGAACGGCAGTCTCTCCTAGCCTGGCTCCGCCCTCCTACGTACTTCCGCTCAATTTTCATTTTCCTTCAGTATGTCAGTACAAATGAAACGTACGAGAGTCTGGGAGGACCAGGCTAGGTCTCTCCACCATCTACTCCCAGTTGTGTGATTCTACTTTCATTACTTCCTCAAACAGCCTTTCGTTAAACTGCTGGCCGCATGCACTTCAGCACTGTTTATCTGCGGCATCACTCCCCCCCCTCTCTACCTCCATTCAACCTTGCAATTTGCCCCTTCCTCATTAGTGACTCTTATCAAAAATTATTATTATGGGGATATTGATGGAACCTCATTTCTCAAGGACCACTCCTTGCATCTGAAACATTTTCAGGTTCTGCAAATGAAGCAATTAAGATAATTGACTGTACAAGCACCATTAACATAAGCGACTCAGCAGAGCGCGATTAGATTAATTACTCTAATGGAAAAAGCCGCCCTCACAGCCATTGTTCCTCATGTCCCGCGGTGATGCCTCTTTCCGGTAGACAGTGACCTAGCTGGCGACAGCCGAGGGATTAGAGACCGACTGAAGGGCGGCTCTGATGGGAGCTGCAAACAGGCAGCACTCCGCAACCAGTTTCACCTCATCATCCTTTCATCAAGCACACATCACAGACACAAACAAATAAAAACAGTACACTTTGGTGTTATTTGCCCTTACACAGTGTGACAACACTTTTTTTGACTTTACCAACAACTTTGACTTCACCGTTTGATTGCCTTTGCAATACTACTCGAAAAAAAAAATACTTTTTCCATTTCTTGCCAGCATTGAAAATTGACCTCTTAAGTTCTTTTTTTATCATCATGATACTAAAAAAGAAAAAAAGCAATTTTATTCTATCCTTGTTCAGTAAGACAGATTATGAGATTGGGGAGTGGGTTTTATCTTTCATCCCACACCGTGACTTCTTAGCGCACCATACCAGTGCAGGGGTGCCGGTCAGTGCACAGATTGCACTGGATCTGTTAGTAATAGAGGGGCCTTAAGCCAGGGCAGACTGGGTGACCCCTCTCCGGCCCGAGACCCTTCGTGCGCTCTGATTAAGTCCGCTGGCAGGCTGGCGGGGGCGGCGCAGCGTGGCCTGGGTGTCCAGCAAGAGCCTCAGGCCACTGGGCTGGGTAAGTGGATTGGCAGGGGGGCTTATGGGGGTCTGTAATAAGGACTCCCATGTGTTCCACTCCAGTGGGCAGCCAGCAGAGAGAGCACATTTCTCATTTCAGATACCACACCTCTAGTTATAACTAGACACACATACACTCTCTCTCTCACACACACACACACACACACATACACACACAGAGACATATATGCACACACACACATACACACACACTCTCTTTCTCTCACACACACATGTGCATGTACGCACACACACACACACACACACACACACACACACACACTCTCTCACACAAATACACACACGTACACACACTCACTCACTCTCTCTCACACACACACTCCACTGAGTTCATTATGGTGTTTTAGCATCTGAAGCGAAACACAGGAGCTCTCAGTGTGAGGAGCACAAATCTCACTCTATTCCATCCCGCTGCAGCTCCTGCTGGATCCCCTCAGTCGGACGTCCTGCGTCAGAGCCCCACAGAAGCGGCCACTCTTCCCCCAGCCCTGGGCCCTCTCTCTCTCTCTCTCTCTCTCTCTCTCTCTCTCGCTCCCCCTCATTAAAGATGCTGTTGTGTGGCCTGTGTGGCTAAGCCACGGATGTGTTTTTCCCGACCTCTCAGCCATGTTTCTTGAGTCTTGGAGCTCTGAGATGTCCGCACTCTCGCTGTGCCAAGAGGCAGGTTTTACAGCAGCAGAGGCAGGAATGCCTGTGTGCCTGTGCTAACACTCCGCTAATGAAAAACACACACGGCGGCAAATTACAGTAGCAACACAGCGCTCAGCGGGACAACAAGTGAACGCTTAGCCCTGGTTTAAGGGCCGGGGCCCGCCTACTCGGCTTTTAGTGTGTTTGCCCTCCGTAAAATCCAGGGGGAGAAAAGACGGCTCTTTGTGTCTATTACAAATAAAGAGGGGCTTACGCTCAGCGGGTCACCCAGAAATCAGGCATTTGTTTTCTGTGGAGCGAGTGGTGGAGGTAAAGCTCGTCTTTGGAGGGGCAGATTTTTTGCATGTAGGGGTAGAAATTGGGTAAATATTTTTGGGGAAGCTGGCCCTATTTTGGGGGAAAAAAAAGAATGTCGGCTCTCTTCCCTCGGCTTTCGCTCACAGGCGCGGAGTGGCTGGTGGGTTCTTCGGAAGGGAGGTGGGGCTGGGGTGGGTGCCACAGGACTGACCAATGCGTTTGTTTATTTTTCCCATGCCCACCGCAAATTCCAACATTTCCCCTCACTGAAAGGATTCATGTGTGCCGAGGTGAGTGGACGAGAGGGGAGGCGGGCAGAGGACGGTGCATGCGTGCGTGTGTGTGTGTGTGTATGCGTGTGTGTGTGTGTGTATGCGTGTGTGTGTGTGTGTGTATGTGTGTGTGTGTGTGTGTGTGTGTATGTGTGTGCGTGTGTGTGTATGTGTGTGTGTGTGTGTGTATGTGTGTGTGGAGGGAGGAGGGTAAAGGTAGGAAAATATCAACAAGTCGTCATTTACATCAGAACAAAAATAAACAAACCCCAGAGAGGGGGAGCTGCTAAGGAGTTTGGGTTTCGGCACCAGGAATCCATCTCATGTGGCCGCAGGCGAGCTGCCAGCCCAATCTAATATGGATTTATATACAAAGAAAGTGCCTAGTTTAACATAATGAATATTTAATCATGCATGGGCTCTGTAAAGCAATTTCACACTAGTAATTGAAAGCAGACTTTGTTTATGACCAAAAAAAAATGAGAGCTAAACTGTTGACCCGGAGGGGCCTGAATATCTCACGCTGGATTAAATGTTTACACTGTTGGCATCCACTCTCATAAATGAGGCTAAATGCCGGTGCTGGATCAGTGGGCGCTAAGGCTGGCTGATCCCGGCTGTCAGCGGGTGCTCTGCTTACACACCTCGACACTGCAGCACACTCAAGGTGGCCTGGCTAGGTGATGTCCAATCTCAGTGTACACACACACACACACACACACACACACACACACATACACACACACACACATACACACAAACACACACACGCACACATACACACACACACACATACACACAAACACACACACACACACACATACACACAAACACACACACACACACACATTCACACACACACACATTCACACACACACACACAGAGCACAAACATTCACACATACATGCAAACATCCACATGCAAACACACAATTAGCTCTTTTCTCTGACGTCTGTTTGCCAGCTTGTCAAAGGCTTCTCTGTAAAATGGTTAAATCTCTTCAGATGTTACAGGTTGGTATGTGTGTGCATGTGGCTGTTTGGGAATGGAGGGGTCCTGTCAAACTTGCCGCAGTATACACAAGAGATGTTAGCAGTTCATTTATATTCCTGCTGTCCATTAGTCACAGGGGATACAACATTAACAGATAATACAGAGTAAAATGGAAATTGACTTGGCATACTGTAGCTAGCCTCCCCTCATTTCCTTGTACATTGTTCAATTTCAAGCAAATAATAAAAAAAAATATTACAAAAAGATGATAAAAAAAAGAAATGAACCATAAGCGGCTTTCACGGACAGTAAGTGTTCACTTCATTTCCAAAAAAATATAACAGGTTATCAGGTTTATTTTGTGATTCCCAGCAACCTTAATAAATCCGCTTAACTACGGCCTAACAGCTTCGTTCTCTGCAAATCTGTCCCCTGTAATAATATGCACCAGTGAACACAGATTAATTTAATAACTCTTTAATATTCTCCATAAAAAGTGACCAAAGAGACCACAGCATATGGGTATTAGCACAGAATAGAATATTGCCACAGCAGCAGATTGAATATTACATAATTATTAGCGATTTATATTCCATTCACCTGCTTTTACTGTAAGACCATGCAGACGGACTGAGTGAGCAGTGTGGAGTGACGGTGTTATCAGGGGCTTTCTGAACTGTCAAATTGGGAAGTGTTTGAATTTCTCACGCTGTTTTGCTGTGCTCACCACCACTTCTCTCAGGGCAAGTAAACTCCGACACTGAACTCTGTTTGGGCATATTTCTACCCTGTTGTTAGGCAAGGATATGAGATAAAGATCACAGATACAAACAAACCAATCTAATATCTGATACTGTTGTTCTAAGTCCCTCTCACACTAACGTGACATCTGAAGAGCATAATGTCTTTGGATTTGTTTTACAAATCATAAAATAAAATTATTTTTTATTGAATTTATAATTTATATGAATTTCCCCACAGAGTACAGAATGTCGTATGCTGTCATTAGTGTGATATGTAGGCCTATCTGAATTGAAAGACTGGTGTTTCAGTTAAATCACAAAGACAAATGACATATGTTAGCCATTAGCCCTGAAATCAGGACACAACCAGACATTTGACAGCTCACAAGCACTCAACCCATGCTTTGGCTAGCTCTAAGAAAACAAACCAAGTCAGCTACAGCCTATTTAAGGCAAATTGCCTGCATTTGTTTGGTTGATTTGACCACCTACAGCTTGATATTAGCGTTTAAATAAACAGTTGAGGCAAGTCATTTATCATGTTACTGACATCTCATGGCTTCTGTGGATATCACTGTGTTTTTAGGACTCTTTGGTGATCAACTCATTCTGTCATTCTGATGAGAGTAGTACACACATGCACAGAAGGCTGTTTTTTTGTGACTACCTTCAATGATTCCTTATGCACATAAATGGTAGCCTTCATACAGACCATGACAAATTAACATTTTCAACCTCTCTATATAATCCATAGTGTCCATATACTTTACACAGGTAGGCCTATGGTAAAAACAAAACCGCTACTTGATGGCTGCAGTGCAATTGTTCTGCAAGTGCATTCCCTTCGGATTATGAGACATGGAGAATCAGAACCAAAGTGTAAATTAGGTGAGCATATGAAGACATACAGTGGGCCTGTTTATCTTGACGACATGGTCCCTACATTTCTGGACTGGTTTTTGGAAAGTGATGGTCTATGGGAGAAAGCCCAGGAATTATGCCACCGTGAGGGTTTTCTTCCTTCCAACCAGAAACATGATCACTGCACATATATACAGTATGGAGGACCTCTATGGAGACAGGTTGTTCAAACATTAGTATTACGCCATCTTGACTATTGTTCTGTAATTTGGGCCTCTGTCTCTAAGATTGACTTAAATAAACTTCAAATTGTACAAAACAGGGCTGCGAGACTCGCCCTTGATAGATCTTACAGATCAAATGTTGACCAAATGCATTCTGAAGTGGCCTAAAGTTCTTGATAGGTTATCCATTAGGTCCTTGATATTTATTAAGAATGTAATTTCCACTCATGTTCCTAGAGCTCTCTTCAATGAAATTGGTTTCTGCTCTGATGCTCATTCATATGGTACTAGATCTGCAATAGCAGGATGAGTTTTACTACCACACTGTAGAAGGAATGCAATGAAGAAAACAGCCTTCCATGTCTTTATGAAATTCACTCCCTTTGCAAATTTGTGTGGTAACTGGAAAGAAAGAATTCAATGGGCTAATTAAATCCTATTTTTATGCATGTTAATTATGAACTCTGGACTCTGACTTGGTACTCACTGTATTGTATTTTGTGTTTTTATCTGTAATCGGATGTCACTGCTACTCTTCGGTATTTGAATGTACAATATGTGATTGATAATTTATTATGTGTATATTCTAATTTTTAATTGGACCCCAGGAAGACTAGTCAGCCGTGGCCTACTGGGGGCAGCCGTGGCCTACTGGTTAGCACTTCGGACCTGTAACCGGAGGGTTGCCGGTTCGAACCCCGACCAGTAGGCACGGCTGAAGTGCCCTTGAGCAAGGCACTTAACCCCTCACTGCTCCCCGAGCGCCGCTGTTGATGCAGCCATCTCACACTACATTTTGGGGGTGGTGGTCCAACCCAAAGCACAAAACTTCATAGTGCATGATGGTCACGGTGGCTAGTTGGGACAACTACTGTATCTGTTGCATGGAAATGTATAAATGAATCTAAAAATGATACCAGTATTGCTTAAAAAAACAATTGCTTCAAAAAGAAGCACATTGTTGCATACCGTCTTTTTACGTAACTGTTAGCTAACCTTGATGACTATACTATAGTTATACACGTCCGCCCACTATACAAGTGAAACTTACAACATAGATAATAATGTAGCCTTCAGGAAAATCTGATTGACTGATTCCTAAATTAGCGATAGATAGATAGATAGATAGATAGATAGATAGATAGATAGATAGATAGATAAATACTTTATTGATCCCCAAGGGGAAATTGAGGAGTCAAACAGATGCAATAGGAGGGATAGGTCAGTGGTCCAAAACAAACTGAACTAAGCTACTCACGCAAATACTTGATGGTGGACACACTTTTATTAGCAAATTTTAACATATTTAGGAGTCATTGACAGACTAATTATGATCTACAAACTGTATTTGGGGATTTCATTAGATTTATTTGCATATCATATTTATGCATGAATCTTTTTTTGAGAACTAATGCTGCACAATTTCTGCACACAACATTATGAATTATGTAATATTATCCCTAAGACTAAGCTCACTCTAAATTACTGTTGATAAGAAAACATGAGGGGTCGAGAAAACACCAGCCACAAGAGCCACTGGCAGCTGAGCATACACAATCCACCACAAATGCACACACACACACACACACACACACACACACACATTTCCCTTCCTCCACTTCAAATCCCTTTCACCACACCCAAACACCACACTCACACATAATCATGCCCACTGTCACTCACAGATTCACACCCATGCCAACCGATGTTGATTTTTTTTCCAAGTGCTGACCGCATTTGATTGACACTAAGCCGGATTTGGTGTATTATTTACCTACATTAGTAAATACCGTCCCAAATCCAGTGAGATTGTCTTTTTTTAGAGCCATGTTTCAAGTCTTTTTTTTTTTTAAAGGCATCCTTCGTATTATATCAGTAGGAAATCCTGTGGCGCTTCCGTAACGACCAGGGAGGGGGAATCATTATTTATTTTTTTTAGGCTCAGCATGGGCTCAGTTTAACAGGTGAATGTCAGCTGAAAATGAGGAAACAGGACGCAACTTAACTCAACAAAAGCCTGCGAGGCTGCCTGTGTACTTTGAACACATGGTGACGGCTGAGCAAACAGGCCGTGTTTAATTAGGGCCAGATAGGACTGGAAACGGCCGCTGAGGAGAGGTGGGAGGCCATCATGTCTTTTCCATTACAATGGTGTCACAGCTTGTCAAGCACAAAGTGAGGGTCAGGCAAATACAGACAAAGCCATCGCTAAGCACAAACACTGTCTGCCTCAGCTCTGATGAATGCTAGAACCTGGTCACTGGAAATGCACTGGAATGCAGCCTGGGCTGGCTTCGTTGTTTACAACTGGCCATTTGCAGTGACATTGTAGTGTGGAGCAAAGATACAGAGAACCTGCTTTCCTACATGCCAACCATGGAACTGTTTAGTTTATAATTACCAAGAGATATTCCCTAACCCTTAGAATGTATTGCAAGTATGCCTATTAGCATTGTTTATCATACTTTCTCTCTCTCTCTCTCTCTCTCTTTCTTTCTCTCTCTCTCTCACACACACACCCTTACTCTGCTCTAAATAGTATTTTATAAATCCATCATAACTTCCCTGCAAGTGCACTGACACATTTATAACATTTTGAGTTCTTTTTATGATGTTTTGAATATTATCGTTTCTGAGCCCTCACCCCAGGGGAGAAATAAATAAGATAAAGAGTTAATCTTTTACATTTACAACAATGGCGCCAAGTACGTGAAATATGACCAATTGCATGCTCCAACGCAAACAGCAGGAAAACAAAGATAAGAGGGTATTTAAGCTACAATTAGTAAGTGTTTGAGCACAACGGCCATCTAGAGTGCCGTGGAGCCCATGTGATGTTTGCTCGAACAGTGCTTAAACGCTGCCTAGGTAAACACAGTGGAGGGAAAGGTCAATATTTTTACAGGCAGTCGTGGAAACACAAGACGAGAAGAGCTGTGAGTCAACTGACAGCTGTTTCCTTGTCTACTTACTTTCTGAAGGGATTGAGACAGGGCTGAATTTATGTGCGCCGTATTTGCTGATGCGGGTCATCAGTCTGGAAAAGTCACTGTAAACAAAAACTAAATATTTTAGAATCGCTGATCCTTATTATTTTGCATGCTGTTATTTTGTCAAGACATGTTTGCATACTGCTCATGGTATGAGTGAATGTGACAATACACACCGCTGTGAGAGTCTTAAACTTTTATTCTCTGCCCAAGTGTAACAAAACAAAATTTTGTTAAAAGCACTGGCAAATGTTGTTCCATCCTTTATCCCAGAATATGACATGATTCCAGAGATTATTTAAACACCTCTATTTCTGTACTACACAGTGAAAAAGGGAAAGAGGGGTTGTCAAAGTTACTAAACCATAAAACATGGAATTACACAAACTAGTCATGTTTCTCTCTAACACACAATGTTATTACGTTGACCTAACATATTTTCCCTCAGCAATGAATTTATCCAACAGAGTCATGTAAGATGATAGTGAAGCCCCTTCGTAACTTCTGCATCAGGGAGGCAAATGATCACATAGGGTTCCCTTAGTGCCACCATGTCCTTGTGCTCCCATAAGCCTTTGCAAAAACATTGAGATAATCAAGCAGCTCTCAGCTCAAAGTTTTCCCACATGTTTGTTAATGTTAGTTAGACACCAGTAGAATTTTGGAGCTGGGTTGTATCTTATGTCATGCTTTGAAATGAGCCATGCTTTGTTCCCACAATGAGTACGTAGGTTGAGAATGCACAAGCTATCAGTGGTTCAAATATATGACTTAGGAGATATTCAGTGTCTGATTTCTGCGGAATATCCTAATAGGGAGATAAGAACCTAAGGGTGTGCAATTTAAACTTTGGCAATGCTTCAGCAATATTGTGTCTACATGCCTACTCACAATACATGTCTCAAGCTGTATTACGCATTAATGTTATCACGTAGATTTCACCATAAGCTACATTTAAACTATTTCATTGGAATTAGTTGGTCACGTTATGTCAACAGGGCATGAATCAATTGTATAAACTGTTTCTTTTATGTATTAATTTCAATTAGTTACATTCGATGGAGTATTTTTTTTGCAGTGTATACTGAGTGAACCTGACCATGAACATGTCTTAATGAAATTCATTTTTTGTAGTTTGTTGTTCATGTGTGTGTAAATGTGGGTGTTTTTGCACGTGCGTGCCTAATGCTGAACTGGAGAGACCTTATTACAGCTTACTGTAGACTAGAAAGTCATGTGGGTCTTTTCTTGACTGGAAATGGCTCAATAGGTTTGGATAGGAAACAGTGAGAAACGGCAGACAAGAACAACAGAGGCTCTCTGTCAACTTGCCCTGGAGTAAACAGACATTGAATAAACACTGGACAAATAGCCGGAGTCCTACTGTGTGTGTGTGTGTGTGTGTGTGAGAGAGAGAGAGAGTGTGTGTGTGTGTGTGATACTGTGTGTAGAAACATATGACATCAACCTGCATTAAACTAATTCGAATGTTTTACTTGAACACCCGTACAGTTCCTTCTCCTTGTTGTCCTCAGGCCTAGGTGTTTGGGAGATGAACAATGTGTTGTCCTCAGGCCTATAGGTGTTTGGGAGATTAACAAGGTCCTCAGGCCTATAGGTGTTTGGGAGATTAACAAGGTCCTCAGGCCTATAGGTGTTTGGGAGATGAACAAGGTGTTTTCCTCAGGCCTATAGGTGTTTGGGAGATGAACAAGGTGTTTTCCTCAGGCCTATAGGTGTTTGGGAAATGAGCAAGGTGTTGTCCTCAGGCCCATAGGTGTTTGAGAGATGAACAAGGTGTTGTCAGTAGATGTCACCATGGAATAAATGAAAGGGGGAAGTGATGCCAGCTCTCTCACCAGAAGAGGAAGCTGCTGATCACACCCTAGGGATGTCCTTTCAGTGGAACCCTAAACCGGACATAGATAAACTGGGAAGAGTGACCAGGGTGAGAGTGGCTTCTCCTGACACCTGGCCCAGCTTTTCTCCTCGCCCACTATGCTGTGAGAAGTGGTGCCAGCAGAGGTGTGTGTGTGTCCTTGTGAGGGTTGTGATGAGTTATACTCTATGTCTTCACTAGGAAGAAGTGATTGCTGAAGTGATTTTAAGAGGCTTGATTTTTAGGTTAATTGATCAAGTAATACATATTGGAGTTTCTGCCATGTCTTTCCTTATGCTGTTTTCTTTAGATTTGCAGGTTACATCATGTAATGCCTGCAATTTCACACACATGAAACAAATTGAGCAAAAGGTTAAAGGTTAGAATAAGGCTTTGAATTTGAGTGAAAATTCATAAATTAGTCAATAAAGAATGTATAACATTTTATAACAAGATTATTAGAACTCACCATCAACAATGTACACTGTAAAAATTATAAGATCCTGGAGGAACTTTGAGGGGTTCTTCAATTTGAAACTGTGGGGGAACCTCAAAAGGTTCTTCGAAGAACCTTTAAAGAAAGGTTCTTTGAAGAACCTTTTCAAAGGTTGCTTGAGGAACCTTTTGAAGTTCATTACAGAACCTTCATTATTATTAACCTTTATTATTATTATTATTATTATTATTATTATAATGTATTAACCTTTATTGTTATTATTATTTTTATTATCAGAATGTGGGATAAATGTACATGAAACAACAGATGTATTTAAGCAAGAATTTAATCAAAAGCGTCAAAGCATGTCAATGGCAAAATATTAGGAATACTGTACATGAAAGGATGGACAGAATCCTTGTGAGGGTTGTGATGAGTTATACTCTATGTCTTCACTAGGAAGAAGTGATTGCTGAAGTGATTTTAAGAGGCTTGATTTTTAGGTTAATTGATCAAGTAATACATATTGGAGTTTCTGCCATGTCTTTCCTTATGCTGTTTTCTTTAGATTTGCAGGTTACATCATGTAATGCCTGCAATTTCACACACATGAAACAAATTGAGCTAAAGGTTAGAATAAGGCTTTGAATTTGAGTGAAAATTCATAAATTAGTCAATAAAGAATGTATAACATTTTATAACAAGATTATTAGAACTCACCATCAACAATGTACACTGTAAAAATTATAAGATCCTGGAGGAACTTTGAGGGGTTCTTCAATTTGAAACTGTGGGGGAACCTCAAAAGGTTCTTCGAAGAACCTTTAAAGAAAGGTTCTTTGAAGAACCTTTTCAAAGGTTGCTTGAGGAACCTTTTGAAGTTCATTACAGAACCTTCATTATTATTAACCTTTATTATTATTATTATTATTATTATTATTATAATGTATTAACCTTTATTGTTATTATTATTTTTATTATCAGAATGTGGGATAAATGTACATGAAACAACAGATGTATTTAAGCAAGAATTTAATCAAAAGCGTCAAAGCATGTCAATGGCAAAATATTAGGAATACTGTACATGAAAGGATGGACAGATAGATACATAAACAAATATATAAATAAACAAATAAAACACAGGCTACATAGATGAAGGCATGAATGAAAACATCTATTAAACAATGCTATTAACAAGAACACAATTAACTTCCTAATCTAAATGAAATAGTCAATAAATGATTGATTGAACTATTGAGTATTTAATGTAGAGTATGAAATTTGACATCCGAAATACGGCAATGGGGATTTTTTCTTTTGTCTTAATATCACACATAGACTGTAAAAACAACAATGTCTTGTTCACGGCCTTTGGGTATTCCATATTGAAAATTAAATAAACTGCTAGCAATGCTCCAATGCCCATCAACACATCTTCTGGTGTTACGACGTCTTGTCCGTCCATGCAAAGTGTAATGGTGGTGTCTTCCTCAAAGGGGTTGCCTCTCATGCATAGGGTAGGTGTGGGTGTCTTGGATATCTGAAAAGTACAGAATAACAGTATTTAGAATGGGGATTGGTGATATTCAAGCCCATTGGCAGGGGAAGTTTCTAACAGTGTCAAATGACTGGTACTCTTACCTTATCCACAACGTATGAGCCTGTCAGGATTGTCCCCAAACAGATATGGCCGCTCTGCTGCAAAGAGTCCTGAATTTGAACAATATACTGGATAAGTCTTATAGCAGTAATAACATACTTGTAATTCCATACAGTTTTATAGCAGTAATGACATGAAGTGTAAATCAAACTTCTTAATACCTTTGTATTTGTAGGTTGTCTCCTCACAGGCCTGATTTAGTGCAGATTGGTACTTAGGTCAATGTTATGCAGGTGCTGAATTTCAGAGAAAACCTTTAAAAAGATAAGAACAAATTACATGTTTGCTTGGCAGAAGAACATCTGAAAAATAATTTGCAGTGAACTAAATGCCAAATGTTAACTCACAGTTCAAATGTGGTGTAAAGCTGGGTATTCAGTAAGGATTTCCTGTGTGGAGTGGCGTTGAATAAATGCTACTCTGTCACTGATTGTTCTCCTTATTCTGTTTTCAATCGTATTTAGATCAGGGTTTACTTTTTGTCTCAATGTCCTGTAAATGTTACATTCAATTTAAAGTAAAGGTCAATTTGGTTAAAGAAATGTAATAAGTAGTAATATATGGTGTTTAATCATCATCTGAAAACTTACATTGGATTTGGATACGCTTTCATCACCAAGAACATCTACAACCTGTCAGTGTAAAAAGATCATCAGTGAACATATGCACACGCACGCACACACACACACACACACACACACACACACCATACACCATACCTGAACTACAGTGTTTGCATCCTGGGTAGCAGATATCTGTGTGAATAGAAAAAAAAAAAGTGTGGTTTCCCTCACATTGGATTGAGTTTTGTCCTGGAATCAAACTGCAATAAGGATCACAGTGAAGTGTAATTCTGAAAGCTTCTGCTTGAGATACAGATGCATTTTGCTTTGTGAGGAAAAGGTGACTTGCCTGTGATGAATTTTGCCTTTTCCCATACTTTGCTCGATGGTATCCAATTTCAGGAAGGCTCAGTGGGATTCTTTCCTTCTTGAATTTGTTTTTAGCATTCCCAACCAACTATAATATGAAAGGTATATAAACCAATTAGCCTAAAGGAAAATTCAAATGCAATGCCCTGGTTTATACAGGTGTTAAGCAACATACCAACAGAAGTGAAGAGTGTCATAGGCATACATGATTCAATTGCATCTGTAAGTGAGCAGACTACAACAACCTGAATACCCCTGACAGGAATATCCCATCCCATTATCCCTACTTGTTAGGTGCCCTAAAAAAGGACCCTCACTACAGCCAGTAGGCCTAACTGTATGTTTATTACTTTAATAATCTACTTACATGCATATCCTGGTCCTGTGCGATCCCGGAGGAAAGGGTGCTTAGATACAGCAGCAGCACAAATGTCATGATACTGGATACCTTTGAAATTAAACATAGAGATGGAGTAGCCTATATTTTAAATGACTTAATGATTTAAATGACTGGTTGTTGTTTTGCGTGAATGCAAATGAAGAACAGTAAGTAAAGCTGTAGGCTACCTCATGCTACACACTTACCACATAGAAATTGAATCAAATAGGACCTGTATAATCTGTGTGCAGCAGTATGAACGTCAGGACTTCCTCCATTAATGTTAGCTTTCATTTCAGGAGAGTTGGAAACACGGGAAGTTGAAAAGTCTGTGCTGAAGGAGTAAAATAGACAATATTTGGCTAACATTCAGTTTAAGCATAGCATACAAGCCAAGGCATAATGCTATCTTATAACTTTAAAAAACTAACGGTAGGCTAAATAAGGCTGCTAAGCTCTAGCGTTATGTTAACAAAAAGTTAAGGTTAACGTTCACGAACGGTGACACGTTGATCTTACCTTTAGTTGTATGCTATAGCCTATAATGAGGTCATGGTTAAAACGTCTCGTTTCCATTTAATATGTAGAATATGTATCATTTAAGGTATAGTTTCTGACAAACGTCAACATTAAAAAAGCTTGAGATAGGGCTGTCTAAATGTTGCACTCACCTCCTGTAGTACGTTGACTCAACTGTCAAATTCTGTTGCCATTTTTAAAGAAGATTCCACACGCGCGTCATCGCCTCGAGCAACACCTGTGCGCCCATCGAGTTATCCGACCGTGTTCTGCTGCTATTTTGGCATAGGCAGTAGGCCTAGCCTATGCTCGTCTAGTTTTTCAAAATAGTTAATTACACACAATTAACAAAACACCACACAAGTAGCTGAATGCTTCAGATCTTTTGCGCAATTAAACACTAGTCAAACTATAGGCGATTACTCATCAAAACTCTTATTTTGTTGTCATAGCCTATCACAGGCCTAGCATCATATTATCTGATTAGGTTAGCCTATGTTTTGAACCAGTTAGGCCTAGGCTACACAGCAATATAGGCCTGTAAAAGATAAATTCAAGAAAATTATTCTTTCTCAGCTGGAGATCCTCCAGGAACCTTGATTAAATTGGGTTCTTTGAGGAACCTCCTTTCATACTGAAAAATCGTTAAGGTTCTTGCAGAGACCTCTAAGAGCATCAAGGCACGTTTGAGTTCTCAGAAGAGCCCCTGGGTTCTTGGAGTAACATTGAGGTTCTTCAAGGAACTATCCAATTTTTACAGTGTACATGATGCTAAATCCAAATAATTTACACCAGCTATACATTCTAGAGAAGTTAAACATTGCCACACTTGAAAATCAGCTCAGAATAAACAATAGCATACATTAGCATCCTTATTGCAGTTGCATGAAGATGAATATATATATATATATATATATATATAGTGTAGAGCTGTTAAATATCCCTGTGACATTGTCATGAGTGTACTACTTCTTAATGCAATGCTAGTTCTATCACTTGTCAAGACGCAGAACTGCATCAGTATATGTTTTCTTATCTAGACTATAGCCAAACAGTCCAATCCTCATGACATGGGTCGGGAGGAAAACAATTTTGTAGGAAAGTGCTGCCACCTGTTGTTTGAAATAATTACTGCAGCCAGTTATATTGTGTGTATTTTACTTTCAATTTGTTTGACATATGAATAATGTGAACTTCCCATAAGAAAATCATTTCTAAAAAGTAACCTCCTTCATTTTTTAATTAGTTTCTCATAAACAATAAGATTAAAAACTAGGCTTTATCTCTTCTCAGATATCTATACCATGATAATATCATATGTCATGCAAGCTATCAGAGGCCCATCTTTGAGAGCTAAAATGGTCCTATGAGCACTTGTCTGTCCATTAATTAATCTGTCCATGTCTCATAACTCCAACCCCATAACCAGTAACTGTTAAATACCTGCTAGTCTGGGGATGAGGGGCACGTTTCTCAGGGTAGACTAAACGTTGCAAAAGTTGCATTTTTGACTAAAAATGTTAGCCTGGCAAGCCAGACCCACATTAAAATATAGGGTCTGGGCACTCACTGTTCACCGTTCGCAGTGCTCAGTCCGAGGTGCGGGATAATCAGTTGTCTTTCAAATTCCCTCTGCACGCAATATAGGACCGCAATAGGATATTTGTTTTCAAGTAGCAGGGAATTCAAGCCAAACCGTTGCAACTCTGTCATCAATCATTATGTTAAGCCCAACAAACGACTCTATACACGATTTCAATGCCAGATTAAGTTTCGATTTCTGGAGCTCACATTGTCAACGGAGAGTTGCTAGACTAGCCCTGGCAGCAAATGTAATTTGCTGCCGCTAGGGGCGCGTCTAGATTTCTAGGCTATAAAAATGTCCCATTTTGTGTTCTTTCTTTTTTTTGTCTTTGTCAGTTATTTTTTGTGCCTGCTTAGATATCTGGCAGACCTTGAGCACATGCCAGCTCATTCAAGCCTTAATTAAGGACCATTGACACTGGCCATTGGAGAATGATTATGCCACTGGCCACTGGAGAAGGATTATGTCTTTCTTATCAGAATGGTTATGTACGCAACATGTCATAGAGAGGAAGTACACAGAGAAGACACTAATAGCAATAACAACTAACATTGCTATTATATCACCACGGAAATTGCTGTCCTAAAATAACCTCTATCTGCTGGTTGTACAATGAATCAACCAGAAGCGGACAGAGTACACAGCTTCATTACTTGAGTAAAAGTACAGATACCCTTTGCTAAATTTTACTCAAGTACAAGTAAAAGTACAACAGTCAGATGTCTACTTAAGTAAAAGTACTGAAGTACTTGTTTTTAAAAGTGCTTGAGTATTAAGAGTACAATGGTACATTTTTGAAATATTGCATTACTACTGCCACAGTGCTTACATTTATGTCCAGAAACGTCCTACATGGAGTTATGAAAAATGTTAATGTTAATACCTTGGAGAATGTAAAATGAATTGGAACTAAAATCAAGTCATTTTCATATTTTTACCATGTTGCCAGAGATGGGCAGTATTTCTAATACATGTATTTAAAATACGTATTTCAAATACAAAATACTATTTTGTAATTGAAACACTTGAAGCGAAAACTATCATTAACTTGTTCAGAAAATTGAAATAGTCTGGCGAGGTGGGGCCACAGGTTGGCACATTCCCGGGATGGACCTGCTGCGTCTTCATCCATTGTTTCGTCCATGGTTTTGTCTCTTATCTAAATCTGACCATGGAGTTGACTTTGGCGGAAAGCTGAAGGTGATTGCTGATAGGCTGTCCCAATCAGTGGTGCCTGCACAATCCAATCACGTTTGAGAGGGAAACAACAAATTGAGGGTTTCGGAGATTTTTCTTTTTTCCTTTTTTTTCGAAGTAGTAACGGGTACTCACGGTTATGGATAGAAATGTAGTGGAGTAAAGAGTACAATAATTGCCTCTCAAATGTACTTGAGTAAAGTCATGAGTACTCCCCAAAAATGATACTCGAGTAAAGTACAGATCCCTCAAAATTGTACTCAAGTACTGTACTCAAGTAAATGTACTCCGTTACTGTCCGGCTCTGGAATCAACTAAAATATTTTCAGTTCAGGTTTTAGTGGGGCGATTAAATGATTAAAAAAAAAAACTGTGAGTGCTATCCTTTATTTTTAAAGTTTATTTTTGATGCTATTTTTGTTGTGAATAAACCAAGGTGTTGAGCGTGTTAGCCCATTTTTTTACAGTTCAGAGCAGGTGCAATGTCAATTCAGACCCGTGTTAGATCTTAATTTGGTGCTACAGCATTCTGTGTAAATAATTTTATTATACAATAACACATTTTTTTAATAACCCATTTGCTGAGGACCAAAAGCAGGGATGTAGTGGTAACATAAGAGGTGGGTAAACTATGAATTCTGTGAGGTGGACTGCGCCATGCGGTATCGGATTTTAAAAAAAGGCATTCAGAACATGTTTGATGATGGAGGTGGAGGTTATTGTCCAATGTTTATAACAATATCAGTGGTATTAAATGGTTCCTAGAGTGTACATATTGTGATTTGTGGATAATACAGTGTGATGTTATCAGTAACATATACTGTAACTCTGAAATATGCAAAGCAAGACAGTCTATCTTTTCTAACATTATCAGTAGAAGTTCAAATAACACTTGTATTCTATCAACTAACTGTTGATAAGTTAACAAACCCCCCCTCACAATTAGTGCCTAAACTTCTCTCAACTAATAAATGCAATCAGTTTTCATCTTTTTTTAAAGATAAAATTGACAAAATCAGACTCAACATATCTG
The DNA here is from genome assembly GCF_046254945.1 of Alosa pseudoharengus. Lineage (NCBI taxonomy): Eukaryota > Metazoa > Chordata > Actinopteri > Clupeiformes > Clupeidae > Alosa > Alosa pseudoharengus. The sequence goes on along the minus strand of NW_027468630.1, from coordinate 16,932,686 downwards.
CTCAATTACTAATTCACCAACCGGAACTTCCAGCTACAAACAGAGGGAAACTTAACTTGATTTCACAGAAAAGTGGATCCACCGCGCTTCTGCGGCATTTACATCTGGTGCATCAGACGAAGATCGGACCGTGTAGATATACTAAAAGTAAAAATTCGGAGCAGCACAGATGTAGTAGCTATAAACTTTTATTAAGGTGCACAAAAGGGACTAATGTTTCGATGCTTCATGCATCTTCTTTAGAGTCCTTCAGGACTTTACTTTTGGTAAACTTAACTTGATGTCAGAGTTCAGCTTGATACAAAACACTTGGAAAAACCAGTACAGGTACTCAGCTCTTCCACATGTGTCTTAGACACTCTGCCTACCAATTTCCTCAAAACTGTTTTTATAATGGCAGATGTCTAGCCTGGGTGCCATTCCGAACTTAGTCCCGCCCACAACATTTGAGGTCGGGAAGTTCAGTCTGGCATTGCTCCATTGTGGAGCAAGTATGCTCGCCCTAGATCAGGCGGACCAATCAAATCGGGCTTTACGATGATGGACAGGTGAGCAACAGCACCTGGTCTATCACGTCACCTGAGCACGCTTAGATTAGGCTTATGTTTGAAACAAAAACGCTGTGGCTAGAAGGATACATGGCTTTTAAGACCCCATATGGAAAATGCATATTATTGAATGAGGTTTTATCACTGAAAACGATTATTTCTGAAAACTTTGGCCAAAGTTGAGATGTGGGAAAACTCGTGGTTTCACTTTCATCAAGGGAAAACAGCGCTGTTGCATTGCGACATGTTCCCTCGTTCGTTTGAAATCTCTGATTGACCATCTGTTCGAGGGATTTGCGACAGCCTTTCCCAGCTGTTTAACATGTTTGTAGCATATCAGTGTTCAACGGAATTATTTTTAAAAACGGAGGGGATATACTGTAGGCTATCAGTTTTTTACCTATAGCCTACCCTACTACGTATCTCTTAGATTTCGCTAATGAGTGTTGTAGGCTAGGAGTTATTGACGGCACTTACTTTTACAAAAGACCAGAAAACAATGTTAAGGCATTTGTGGAGAAGAAGGATGGTTCGTGTGTTTTCTTCCTACACCTCACGGTAAGCTATTTCGTTGCTCTGATTGGTTAGGTCTATCCAATTGAGTGAATTGGCATTCCATTGGCATTCCCCCCCTGTATCGGTTGAAACACGCCCCATAATTATGTTCCAATGGAGCAGTATCAGACTCATATTCTGACTAGAATTGAGTATGACTACGTCAGGCTAGCAGATGTCCTTCAACTTGTAAATCTATCACTGCTGTCTGGCACTTTTCCTAAGTCACTAAAAAAACGCTGTTGTAAAGCCACTTCTCAAGAAGAATAACCTGGATGCCTCCATGCTAAACAATTACAGGCCCATATCCAATCAACCTTTTATTGGCAAAATGATTGAAACGGTAGTCTTTAATCAACTAACCACCTATCTAACATCAAATGGGTATTTTGATTACTTTCAGTCTGGTTTTCGGGCAAATCACAGCACTGAAACAGCAACAGCTCTCATTAAAGTTTTCAATGGCATATCTCAACACAGATTCAGGTATAGTGCAGCATTTGGCACTGTTGATCACAATATTTTACTACACAGACTAGAACACTGGGTTGGAGTTATCAACTGGCTAAAATCATATCTACAAGAAAGGAGATTCTTTGTTGCCATCGGAAACTGTACCAGGCGTTCTAAGTGCACATAATGCAATGTCAGACACTCCGTATTGTAAGTAAAGTAAATGTAGCATGAAAATGACCTCATTTTAAGGTAAAAGAACTACATTGTGTGACTTTAAAGCTGATTGTTCTGCACAGTTCTGCTGATGGAGCAGGTTCTCAACTGTTCCTCCCTTTGACTCTGGAATGTGCAGATTAATGTAGTTAGACATAAGCCTTCAGATATTAAGATTGGCAAGGTCAAAGTGATATTTCTTTAATAAGGGTGTGATTGTGGTTTCTCCCATGAGAAAGGTCTGCATTGTGGATTATAGGTATTAGTTCTCCTTGATAAGTAGGGTCATCGCTGGGAAACAGCTCTTAACTGAAGTCTATAAGAGAAGGTCCAGGAAGCAGCAGTCAGGTTTGAGGCTCAAAGTAATAGTGTGCTGTGATGATTCTTCAACATGCATGGCATAAATGTGTGAAGTCACGGTGGTACTTCAGGCTTATTATCATGCATAGCTACTGTCTGTGACATTACAGTAGTATAGGTCTATGAATAGATATTCTCTATATATAGGATAGACCCTTTCAATCTGTTGCTAGAGGATTTACGGTTGAAATGTTCATAACAATGCAGATACTTTGAAATGAAAATGAATTGGACTTTAGCGTAATGTTCTATAAAAACTTGACTTAACATAAAACTTGTCCCCAAGTTACCATTAGCTCAATGTTGTTTTCTGTGCCTCCGGAAATGCCTTATGAATGCACATTTTGAGGCCCAGTGGCGCAACTGGCTGGGGCACCTGCACCGTACGCCGGTGATCCGGGCTCGATTCCCGCCCCGTGGTCCATTCCAGATCCCACCCCGACTCTCTCTCTCCCACTCGCTTCCTGTCATTCTCCACTGCCCTATCAAATTAAAGGCATAAAAAGCCCCAAAAAATATACAAAAAAAAAAGGAATTCACATGTTGATAGAGTCTATACTGTACGCCTATGAATATACTTGCCCAATTACCCCCCCCCCCCCCCAAACACACACACACACACACACAGTAATATATTTTCTTTGGAACTTTTGCACATTGAATGACCTCTGTGTATGAAATGCGCTATATAAATAAACTTGACTTGACTTGACAATACATGTTTACTGTGTGCTTCATCTTCTTGTGACTTTCACTCTTGTATGGAAATATGCATAGAAGCCCATGAAAGACAGAAGAGCTTTAGGGTTTGAGCAACAGTGTGTACATGATGTATCCAAACATCATATTATGACAAAAGTGTTTATAATATGAGGTGAATGTTTGCTTTAGAGATGTGTTTATGACATTTTGAATGTTGTGTGCCATTTTGCTGGAGATTTGAGGCATTTTGCATTTTGTGTGAGCAATTGTGGGTTTTGTGTGTAGAGATTTGAAAAATAGACACAAAATGTGTGTAAACAGTAAAAAAAAACTGTAATTAACTGTAAGCAGGGCAATAGTGTAATTCAGACCATTGCAATTACAATATGTCACCACTAGATGGCTGGAGAGTGCAATGACTCCACTAAGAGTCTGAGTAATGAGTAATAAGTAGCCATGAGAGCTGGTCCTGTGTAGGCATGCTGAATATTCAAGCTGTTCATGTCCAAATTAGTTAGTAGATGGGAAGAATGAGGAAAGGAAAGTCAGCATAATAACAGCCAAAGAGAAACAATACTGTAGATTATCAGTGTAATTAATTATTAACCCTTCAAGGGTGGAAGTATTTTCTTAAGAATTGTGAAACCACAGTTGATGATAGGATGCAAAGTTAATATTTTCTGGCTAGGCAATTTATTGAAAATATTCAGGCCATACAATCTCTGTTTAATCTTCAAAGTACCTTATAACTTGTTTACAGAATAGCACACGTAAGTCATAAAATGATATTATTAAATGCTATAGCACACCATTTTATTGAGAGTCATACCAGTTCTATTCGACACTGCCTTACTATACGTGTTGTCCTCTTGTCATGCTTCATAGTGTACGTAGACACTTAAGGTTAAGGTTTTTTGGCAGATCAACACCTTAGCAGAGTAAGTTTTGGCTGATCATTTATCATCAGTCATTCAAGAGTTTATCATTGTGTGAAATGGCATTTTGGTTGTGACTTTGATGGGTGATGACAGTCACCTGAAGGAAAAACAAAGATATACTGTATGAAAATAACACTCAACTAGCCAATGTATGACTTGGCCCCATTGTCTAAAAGTGCTTGACAATCAAAATCACAAAAGCAATTGTGCTTGTTTTGATCAAGATATTTACTATGCCTATGATATCTAGAAAAACGGAAAACATCAAGCATTTTATATGTGTATCTGTGCAATATGAGAATGTAACATTTATTTTGATAGCCTACAACATCAGGGAACACAATCCAGTCAATACAATTCACCCATCAAAGTTTTCTGGCTTCAACGCAACACGTTAAATATTCTGCAGACATTCTACATTGCTGTCTTTCATAAATAATGTAATAGATTTTGGATGTGTATTCATAGCTAAACTAAACAAATCCAGAAATCTCTAAGTGCTTTCAGAAATCGCGGAGCTGAAAGCAGCCCCTGCTCCAGTCACAGCATCTTCTTCATGTCTTGCTTCCTGTCTTCACAGTCATAACAATACATCATAGAGCACTGAGGGGGGATCTCTCTCTGCTGTCATCACAGCGAGCAGGTACTTCAACATTCTTCATCTTATATGTCACAAATTGAAATCTCAAAAAAAAAAAAAAAAAAATAATAATAATCTCTTAGACTGAGAGTGGAAAAGTTTGGCACTGGCTGTAGGGGTGGAGGTCTCGGTTAACCAATAAAAAAGATCTTTAGCCACTGCATAAATTAAACAGCTTTTTGAAAATTATATCCTGAGGTGGTTTTGTAACATAACCTCTCAGTGTAGTGCATAGTCGAGGTTGTGAAAGGTCGTCAGACTCCTCACAAAGCACTACTAAGTCTTTGTTGTTGAACTGGCCCCAGTCCAATATCAACAGGCACTCACACACACACAGCCACAAGTGCTTTCAGTCTCTGCTGCAGCCTCGGGTTTTTCCGTTGGGGCATTGGGCTTTCCTGTTGGTGGGGCGCCACAGCAGGCAGAGGGTGAAGAGGTAGATGATGACCAGGCTGATGGAGACGCACAGGGCAGCTGCTCCAAACGTCCCCGAGAGTGTGATGGGCGCCGAACGCTCCGAGAGCCACTGGCGCCGCAGACGCATGTCCATCTCGATGGCCTGCATCTGGAAGTGGGTGCCGATGATCCCAGACACGTGGAACAGCTGGTGGCTGTGGCCTGAGAGGGACAGTAGCGCAGTCAGTACGTTTGCGTGACACTCGAAAAATTGTGTTCGACAAAAAACAAACTTTTTAAATGCATGTAAACATGTTAGTCCGACTGAAATCGAAAGTTTTTTCAGCCGGACTAACACACCCAGATAATGTAATAGAAGCTTGCCTAATTCCTACATGTATACGCTCATTCGAACTCAAATCAACCCGGACATGTGGAACAGCTGGTGGCTGTGGCCTGTGACAGTAACACAGTGAAAGTCTTCAATCGACGAGCTCAGGCAGAACAGCTATAAGAATTAGGATTAGGCCGCATTGCTAGACAGCAGAGAGTACCAATGTACCAAACAAGTGGCACAGAAACACTTCTAGACTGGGAAGGGGATGAATGAATATGCATAACATGTATACATCATTTTGTAAGTGCATACAGTGTGATTTCATGTGATCATACTGTATACATCAGACCTGTCCGATGCTTGTCAGGCAGATGGCTAGTGTACTAAACAGATTTGACTAAACTGAGATTTCAAGGACAAACATTCTTCCTCACAAGGTGTTAATGCCAGTCCAAGAAACACATCTAATGTTTCTTTTAATCTCACTGTGTGTGAATGTGTGTGTGTGTGTGTGTGTGTGCGTGAGTTATCAGGGAGTTGGCTGTTGGCTGTGTCACGCTGTACCTATGAAGTCAAAGCGTCCTGGAGCCAGGCGCTCGGGCAGGTGAGTGGCACACAGGAATGCAGTGAGGAACGCCAGAGTGATGTGGCGGTAGTGCAGCGCGTTGGCATCGTTAACCGTGCAGCCTTCCCCCGAACACAAAAACAGCTGCACAGAGAGAGGGGGGGGGGGGCAATGTCATTGCTGTAAACACTTTAACACAGTCACAAGACATCTGACCATGTCTAGGCATTCTTCACCTACAGGAGGTTCCCAGGAAGTTACAGTACACAATGTGGGATTACCATAGAATGACTAGAAATGAGTAGAAATGCAATAGTCTCTAGAGCATAGACAAAGACTCACCCTATAGAAAAGGGGAATGTTGTCAAACAAGTAAGGGAAGGCGAAGGACAGTATGCGGATCAGCTGGCCCAGCTTTGGGCTTTGGCACTCAGGAAATCTAATGAAAATAAATAAGGACAATTTCATCAGCATGTCCTCCAAGCTGTAGGGAGGCTCTATTTGATTCTTATTGATAGCATTCATTAGCTGGCAGCCACTGGCAAAGGTTGTGTGCATTTGGCATTCATCGTCATGGCACAAAGCACTAACACACCATCCCCTGTGTGCAATGGAGTTGTGGAACTGATAGGGTAGCCACAAACTAATTCAATGGATGGTCCGGACCACAATTGTGTCGTTGAGTTTAACACAGACATGCACACCCAACACAGATAACCCTGGCAACCTTTGTCCTTGATTATTTTTTTCTCTACTTCAGAGTATTTTTTTACATTTTTAATGGCAGAAATGGTAATTGAGAAACATTGAGAGCATTTTATAGAGTTATTTCCTAATATTATATTTGCAAAAATGTAACAAATCTGTATATCCACAATAGTTTGCAGAATCCCATTATGAAACAAATGTTAACATTTGTTATGATATGTGAAATACAATATGTGATGAATTTATGTGAATGTGGCTCCTTTTGTAGCCTATCTGTGAATGCTGTTGACTTAAGAGGAAAAGTTGGTTAGACGTCTTCTCCAACAACACCCAGCACTATGCAGCAAGCATTGCAAAACACTCTCTACACACACATTCTAGAATGTTACGGTATTCTTACATTTCATTTACTGTACTTACTTCATTTCATTATCATTTACCTTTTAAGGGTGTCATGGTTATAGTGGAGAAATGGTAAGCCAAGCCTTAGGATGTTAGCAGTTAGGAGAGGAGAGAAAGAAACAATCAGGCAACCACCAGCTGTACCACTACGCCACAACAGGGCTCATTAATGCAAGTATGATACAACAATCTCTGCACACTGTCTGCTTAATTGTGTACACTCAGCTCGTTAATGGGGCAGTTTTATTTATGATTATGCAGGAATAGGACAGAAGCTTCGAAGCATTGTGTTCACACATCAGTTGCCGTTCTCACATCTACATCACGAGTGTCCAACCCAACAGCCTTCGCACATTACATGATACAGGCCTCTCAGTCACTGCGTGGTGATTTATTACTCGGACTGAGTGGGCACCCGACTCACAGACTGGCTGTTGACTCAGAACTCAATTCATTTTATGCATAAAGAGACCCGAAGCATTCCCAAATGTTATCAGCCCACACTATTCCAGGAACACCTGGTACAACGCCTATTTGAAGGCAGCCTGTTAGTGAAGGAGGGAGTGTAGTTTTCTTTTTTTATATTACCTGGAGTAACAAGCCATAGCGGTGGAGATGATTGTGTTAAAGACGGCAATGGAGATGAAGTACTTGTGAAAGGTACTATTTAACCAGCCATCTGGCATTACGTAAGCAGAGTATGTGACAGCCGAGCCTGTGTAGTCGAGAGAGAGAGAGAGAGAGAGAGAGAGAGAGAGAGAAAGCAAGGAAGGGGATGACATGACGGCATTGATGGAATTATATGGAGTTTACTGGATGGATAATGGAGAAAGCAGACATGTAATTTCTAAAACAAAAATGTTATACACACATGGTCACCTTGCTATCAGCTGAGGTGGTGCAACACAGAGAGAGAGAGAGACAGAGAGAGAGAGGGGGGGGGAGAGAGACATAGCTGATCTGATGAACCCACCTAGACTGTATAAGCTGATGGCGCCATAGTCGAAGAAGAAGCAGATGTGGCGGGCACTGGTGGACATGGTGCTGAAGGTGTGGGCACAGCTGGAGGCCAGCGGGTACACGCAGCAGGACACCAGGAACACCAGCAGCGGCCAGGTGTAGGCGTCGTGCCACACATCCTGCATCAGCACCACCGTCAGCAACTTCCACAGGAAGTACCTGCAAGAGGATCGAGAGGACTTATAGCTGCAAGGACTAGCTAGCATATCAAATGACAAGTATTACAGGGTGGGGATGGATGTGCTTTATATCAGAGACATACATGGGTCCAGCATGGAGCCAATCAAGTTTCTCCATTTCAGTGGAGTCATGCCCATGTGATGTACTATATTGTAGGTGCTAAATCCACTACTGGTCTAGTAGTATAGCCTACACTTCAAGATTTGTATAGTAAAATAGCCTAGCCTACACTTATTTTTTTCAAATTATTCAAATACATACGAGTTGTGCCAAATAATAGTTCATATTCTATACAAGAAAAATAAATATTGTTATTATTATTAAAATAAAGATCTAGCTATTCCTAAATTAACTAGTAGAAACATGACAGATTATTCAACTAGGCCTGCTTCTGCTGAATTGCAAAAGCAGCGCCACACAGGGGGTCTTTGTGAAGAGAAACAAGCAAAAGAGGAAAAAAGCAGCCTGCTGATCTAAGACAATGTTGAGAAACCACAGGGGAAAAGGTAATGTGATGCCTGTCGGGTCTTAATAACAACATTGAACTGCCCTTAAAACACAAATCTGAATGAAAGTAACACAAAGGAGAGAATTGACCTGAAAGGGTTTGTCAGGAGCTCTGTTTTTAAGTAGCCTATGTCTAATTCGGTAATCAAACCAAGCTTATCGGTGGTAACAGATGCTTGCTTTGCAATCTCCTCCGCAAGCAGCAGGCTTTGTTTCCACGTTACATTGGTGAATGAGCCAGGGGCTGGTTATGCAATGAAAGATAATGTTTGCAGCTTGCCATCTCTGTGTCGGGCTGTTTACTAATTACGCGAGCTCCTCGGAGAGTCTGACAGGCAGCTCATTAGCGCTGACAGGAGACCCGCGCTACAACAGCAGGGCCGCGATCTCTCCGAGGATGCCGACAACCAGTCAGCTCTCAGCGTGCGGAGGGAAAGAGTCTTCCACTCGGGAATATCAATGAGCAGCCCGCACCCGCAAAACACCTCCACACACTAGGCCCTACCACCGGCAAACAAACACAATGCTGTTGCCATGGCGAAGAGACTTGTTTCACTACAGCTTGAAGAGTTCTCAGCCATCATCTTATGGAAGATGACAGAGCTCCTCACGACATAATCATCTAACAGCTGGGGTGCCTACCCACTGATGGAACAAGCAGACAGTTAACCTCAATTAGGTATGATTATGTCAAAAGAGCTTGTTTAAGCTTGTCCCATAAGCACTCTGACACAAAAAATTACATTCTGTTCTGTTTGTTCTGCCTCTCACTACCTCATACAGTAAACCCAAATGGTTGGAGAGAGCTTTGATGGAGGCTAGAGGGCCAACCAGCTTACCATGTGGGAAGGAAGTGTGTCCAGATATTCAGCGTCTCATTGGTCAGCTGGAAGAGGCTTAGGACGCAGTCAGTTGCTGAACTGCGAGGATGGCGATAGCCTGAAATGATGCTATCCTCCTGGAATGCCTTTGGAACACAGGGACACATTTTATAGGCCTACACACTTTAATCAAGTCCATGTCTAACCTTAACTATCTGTTAAAGACAAAAACAAATAAATCAATAAATGCTGAATTATAATCTTCAAAAACACATGTATGTGTAGATATGGCTGGTTTTACGTACAGCTTTTGATGGCACTTACTTTTGGCACTTGATGGACGGTGAAGACGCGAGGTAGTCTGATGAGGCTAAGCATGGTTAACGACAGGTGGGAGACGGTGTTGTCGTGGTGAAGTGCAGTGCCGTATGAGGAGGTGAGTCCCTGTGAGACGCAGTACCGTGTGAGGAAGTGACTCCAGACACTGGAGTTGCCAGACTGGCCCAACCCCGCTGCTCTCCCAGAGTCTACCTAAGAGTCTACACACCCGGGGCACTCCTCTCTTTCCACCCACACACACACACACATACACACACCTGACACTTGAATGAAAGAGTTAACAAGCATGTGCACTCGCTGAGAAACACACCCTCCATATAAAAACATATAAAAAACAGAGCAAGCACGCACACACAGTCTGGCTCAGAGAAGTGTCCCAAACTAAGTAGAAAAAAAGTTTGTTGTCACAAGAAATGTATTGGCAGGAACTCTAAGTGACTTATAAAGCAATGATGATGAGGTAATGAAATGCAAAGGTAGAGCTCAACGAGTCCAACAGGTTTAACCGAGAGGAGAGGATCCCACCCCTACTTAGGAACAACAAAGGCAGCTCAGCATCATGGCCCTTTGAGACATGTGCCACTGACATTGAGGGGAAGCTAAGGAGGGGGGGGGGGGGATTAGTGGGACTACTTCGCAAACAGACCGCAATATTGCAACAGTGGTGCTAGTGTGTGTGTGCGTGCATGAGTTCGTGTGAGTTCCCAACTCTTTGTGTGTTTCATCCCTGCACCACTGGAGGCCGAGACAGAGGTGTGAATGAGTGAAGTGTGTATGTGTGAGTCATCCCAACACAAACATGGCTACCTCCCTCCCTCCTCCGCGTTCCTTGTATGTTTAACGTTGGTGTGTCCTGTGCAAGGGCCACGCATCACGCTCCAACCCTACTCCTCTGCACAAAGCCAGATCCAAGCACTACCTTCTGTTTTTTTTTCTCTAAAGCCTTAAATCACAGAGGTGCAAACCTACTCGTACGTCAAAGAGACATGCGATCACCTCAGGACGCACATTAGATGTAATTTATCTGAAGTCAGCAAAGACAGGAGTGGAAGAATGAGTTTCGGATATGGATTCACAGTATATTCAAGGTTCAAGAAGATTCAAGAAGCTTTATCGTCATTCATTTTCATGTAGAAGCGAAATTGATACCCCCCTCCCCCCTCAATAAATAGAAATAGTAAAATAGGTATCAGTCTAACAGCAGATGGGAAGAAACTGTTCCTCAGTCTGGTTGTCTTTGCCTCGATGCTGTGTAGCCTCTTGCCTATTTATTTGTGCTGTGTATTCTAGGAAATGAGCTACACCCAACGCAGGACTCCTAGGCAGCTGCTTGAGTGACATGCTGCTTCTTGCACTGTTGCACTGTTGGACTTACTTCTCACTCTCATAGAGCACCTTACCATGCATACAGAATCACAGGCTTAGTCCCTGCCCTGTCACTGAAAGCGCCTAATGCTTAATCATCCTTAAGCACACTATGTGGATATTTGATTTAGTTTTATTTTGTATATTTAGTGTTTCAGTATTTTTTTTTTATCTTCTACTGTTTTTATTGTTCAGTGGTGTTTTTTAATATGTATATACTTATATTACTTTTTCTGCTGTAAGTGCATGTTGTGTGTAATGTCTGTATGCTGCTGAGACCTTGAATTTCCCCTTGGGGATCAATAAAGTATACCTGTCTATCTATCTATCTATCTATCTATCTATCTATCTATCTATCTATCTATCCAACCAATGTGTGTGAAGAAGAGACATGACAGGTCCTTCCTGCTGCTGTCAGACTCAGGACCAGCCCAGTAGGCCACACAATACATTAGAACTGTTTTGCTGTTAGTAATACATCAAATGTGCGATAATAGGATGCGATAATAAATGTGCGTTTTTCTCAGTCGCTTTGGTGCTTTTCTCACATCACTATTACAGTTTTTCTCAGTCGCTTTGGTGCTTTTTGCAGATCAGAATGAAAATTCTCATAACTATTAGTTCAACCTCCACCACATTTAGTCATTTGTGCACATCATAGTAGCAAATTCTCCTTCCTCTGAACAAATTGAAAATGCTTTTGGACATGTATCAGTTGCTTTCATACAATTCTCTGCTGTTTTTTAACATTATCATTTGCTTATGTCATGTCAGTCAAAATGAACTATACTTATGGATACTGAATAGTCGTTCCCTATAAAACTAATAGTCTTCATTTCATTGCTTGAGTCATTACATACAAAATTGTTGAACTAGTTATCAAATTCTGTCACAATGCTGTAGAATTGCAAAGAGCATACAGTAAAAATGTACGTATTCAGTGTCTTGTACTCACTTACTCCCCTAACTACAGCAATGTGTAACTTTACTGTAGTTTTCAAATGGCTGTACAAGTAGTGTATAGCGCTGTCTTGAGCATGTTCAGGTAGTGTCACCTTTTTTTCTGCCCTTTTTTTGCATTGGAAAACACAGAGAGAACTGTCATAATGAAAACATGACAAAGCCATTTGACTATCTTGTTCATAAACGATGGTATCAAGACTTCTCATTTTGATGACACTGACAGTTTCATTGACATGAATACGTGCTTTTGAGGAATGGACTATTCATTTTGAGCAAGTGACATGCTTTTGCAGGTCATCCACTAGGTTTTGCAGTTTGCACTAATTGTTTTGAGAAATGCACTAACTGCTGTGCAAATTTTAATAGTGATGTGAGAATAGCACCAAAGCGACTGAGAAAAACTGTAACATTTGCACAGCAGTTAGTGCATTTCTCAAAACAATAGTGCAATCTGCAAAACCTAGTGGATAACCTGCAAAAGCACGTCACTTGCTCAAAATGGACAGTCCATTCCTCAAAAGCAAGTATTTATGTCAATGAAACTGCCAGTGTCATCAAAATGAGAAGTCTTGACACCATTGTTTATGAACAAGATAGTCAAATGGCTTTGTCATGTTTTCATTACGACAGTTTATGCTCTCAGTGTTTTCCCATGCAAAAAAAGGTCAGAACTAGGTGACGCTACCTGAAAATGCTCAAGACAGCACTATACTTGTACAGCCATTTGAAAACTACAGTAAAGTTACAAATTGCTGTAGTTAGGGGAGTAAGTGAGTACAAGACACTGAATATGTACGTTTCACAGTTTTACTAATACATCAAATGTGCGATTTATTAGTATCTCTGTGTTTATTAGTACTTCAGATGTTAAATCATCTTTTTAGTATTTCCCTATTTATCCTTTAATCCTTATATATGAGTGCAATACTTGTGGGCAGCTGAAAAAAACCCTGTTGTTGTACATCTGCATGTCCAAGAAGTGTGCAGTAGTGGCGATCCTGCTGATGTGTTGTGTTGTTGCTGTTCATTGTGCGTGTCCTATTTCTACTCCTACTACCCCTGCTATCACCTTTGCTGTTGTAACAATGCAAATTTCTCCATTGTGAGACTATTACCTTATCTTATCTTATCTTATAACACACACAGGAAGCCAGTCAACATCCAAAGCCCATAGGACTGACACAGCTTTACTACGACGGCCTCGAATACATTTTTTTGTCACATTCAGCGAATATAGCCTCGTGCTCCACTTAGTTGTCCATCCTGTTAGTCAGCTATTTGTACACAGCCCAGGGGGGTATTCCAAGTATGAGATTTAGTGACACACCTGGGTAAGAAAACACAGAGTAAGTGGTGGGAACGGCTGAAGTGCCCTTGAGCAAGGCACCTAACCCCTCACTGCACCCCGAGTGCCACTGTTGTTGCAGGCAGCTCACTGCGCCGGGATTAGTGTGCTTCACCTCACTGTGTGTTCACTGTGTGCTGAGTGTGTTTCACTAATTCACGGATTGGGATAAATGCAGAGACCAAATTTCTCTCACGGGATCAAAAGAGTATATACTTAATACTATACTTATACGTAAACCTCCTACAACAAAGCATTGTTTTGTTAGGAGAATGAAGCCATACAGCTCTTCTATTAGGAGATTTACCACTTACTCTGAGTTAACTTACCCAGGGGGGTATTCCAAGTATGTGGTTTAGTGACCTGGGTATGTTACAGTAACTCAGAGAAAGTAATAAACCTCTTACAACAGCCCTATGACATTGTTTTGTTAGGAGAATGAAGCCATACAGCCCTTCTATTAGGATGTTTACCACTTACGAAATAGTATAGTCTTACATATATGTTAATTTTGAATTTGATACCACGTTTCAAAAAAAGTTGGGATGGCGTAACAAAATGTGTGTAATGATAAAGAAAACAAAAGGAGGAATGTTTCACAACTAATTAAGGTAACACGATTGGGCATGAAAAAGAACATCCCAGAGAAGCAGGGTCTTAGAAGTAAAGATGTAGGGATAATTCATCACTCTACGTAAACCTGTGTGCACAAATGATGAAACAATGTAATTTGAATGCTTCTTAACATGAAATTGTGAAGTATTTGGGGAGTTCATCATCTACAGGACATTATTATTAAAACATTCAGAGAATCCAGAGAAATCTTTGCAAACAAGGGAAAGAGCTGAAAAAAACACATGGGATGGCTGTGGTCTTTTGGACCTCAGATGGCACTGCATCAACACCAGACCTGTTTCCAGACCTGTCATTGTATGGGCTCAGGAAAACATTTGATAACCATTGTCTATGTGCACAGTTTGATACTCAATTAAAAAAATGCAGCCAAAATTGTAACAGCCAAAACAGCCAAAATTGTATTGAGACATGATACAGAAAAAAAACACCCATCTTGTCTGGGCCTGAGCTTGTTTAAAAAAGACTGATGTAACATGGAATAAGATCCTGTGGTTAGACCAATCAAAATGTGCCATTCTTTTTGGAAATCATGGACTCATCTGGGCTAAGAGGAGAGGGTCTATCCAAGCATCCAACCTTTCCAACTTGTTTTGGTCCTCAATTCGAAACTCAACATCTATGACGGTGTGGAGGTGCATTAGTGCCTACAGCATGGGTATCTTACATCTGGCAAGGCACAATCAATTTGGAATGAGCTTTTGACATATACTGCCATCCAGGCAATGTTTTTTTCCAGGGAAGACCTTGAATATTTCAGGAAAATAATGCCAAAATGAATTCTGCACATATTTGAACAGTATTTCTCCATAGAGGAAGAGTCCAAGTGCTAAAATGGCCTGTCTGCAGTCCAGACCTGTCAAAGTATCATGGAATGAAAAACATGATTAAAAAAACATGATTAAGAATACCTCATACTGTTGAGTAACTGAAATCCTACATTATATCGGGCAGAAATGGGACAACATTTAATTCTCAAAACTCTAGCAACTGGTCCTCTCACTTCCTAAACATTTACAGAATTTTGTTAAATGAAGAGGTGAAGCAGCACAGTGGTAAACATTCCCTGTCCCAACTTTTTTTAAACATGTTGCTGACATGAAATTCAAAATTATCATATATTTTCCTGAAATAGTCAAAATTTAAATGTTCAACATTTTATATGTTGTCAATGTCCTTTTTGCTGCTAAATATGGGTTGACAAGACTTCTATATGATCACATTCTGTTTTTATTTGCATTTTACACAACGGCCCACATTTTCTGGTTTGGGGTTGATTTCTATTCTAACTTATTTGACTTTACTTTATTGGAACTATTGATTTTAATGCCAATGTACAGTAATGTTTACTGTTGTAAGTGCCTTTGGACAAAAGCATCTGCTAAGAAACATAAACATACAGTATTGCCAACTCTTGCTTGCAAAAGTTGTACAATCCACCAGGCAATCAGTAATCTGGAGCACGGCCACATTTCGTATCCATCCCTGGCATCCTCTGGCAGGGTGGCTGTCTCTGTTGTGGATGTGACTCCCACTGTCATCTTATAGCTACGTAAACCCAGACGGGGCTAATCATAACTCAGGTTGGCACATTCCCTGTACTGAGAGAATCGCCATTGATTAAATGTCTTGCATTCAATCTGAATTTCCTTAATAAAAATAAATGTTAAACATAACAGATCAACACACATTATATGGGGGCATGAAAATCAATTGTTAATTGTGTTTGTTAGAAATGTTATATATTTACATTACATAAATAAAAACACGAGAAGTTCAGGTAACACTTTACTTGACAGTATCGACATAAGAGTGTCATGACACTGTCATGAACGTGTCATAAACAAGTCATAGACGTTTATGACATAACGTTTCTGTCATTAAGTGCCATTCGGTTTTTGTCATAAAATTATTAGGGTTAGAGGTTAGGGTTAGGGTTCATGTGTCATGACAGTGTCATGTCACTCTTATGTCGATACTGTCAATAAAGTGTTACCGAAGTTCATTTTTATGTGTACATCCTGAACAGTGACCACCTGAAAGGAAAACCTTTTCATACCATCACTCCATACTCTTACATGTATTTCTATACTTATTATTAGATAGATAGATAGATATTTTATTCATCCCGATGGAAATTTTAGGCATCCAGTAGCTACACACAACAAACACACATACACATATATATCTCACATACATAAAAATCACTTGCAGAAATGTAAAAATGAAAGAGCATGTGAAGTGATGGACTGACCATTTGATGCATTGACCGTGATAAGGTGCTATGGTACAGTGTGTGCAATGGTGGTAGTGTAAAAGTGAACAGTGCAGGGATTGAACCGTGCAATAACTTTACTTGTTTTTCAATTTTAACTATGACTATGAAAAGCCAAGAATGTAAATATAATAGAATCACTTAACAAACAAGAAAAATAATATACTTTAAGGACAATATATAACAGGGAATACGTTATAAGGTGTAGATGTTATGACCACAGTCCAGATTGTGTAGGAGGGCTGATATAGCCTGTAAAACATATACAGTAACATACAAATTGCCCTTTTTGGGACAAATAATAAACTGAACTGAACAGTCAGGTGGACAGCAGACAAAGTGATATGATGGTAGGGGCTGAGAGAGACAGGCTCATGCTGAAAGGTCCATTTCTCCCCTCCCCTTTTGTGTTGCATTGAAAAGTTGGATGGCCCTGGGGACAAAGGACCTCCTCAACCTGTCTGTTGAGCATGACAGTGACAGAAGTCTGCCACTGAACATGCTCCTCTGTTTATTGCGTGTGCTGTGTAGTAGGTGATGGTCATTGTATGATCGCCAGCATCCTGCTCATGGTCCGTTTTTCTGCAGTTGATGTGAGTGACTCCAGGTCAATGCCAACAACAGAGCTAGCTTTCCTTACCAGCCTGTTCAGTCACCCAGTGTGCCTCTTCTCAATGCTGTCTCCCCAGCACACCACATTATTATCATTAGTATTACTCTATACACATACTGTCCTTCCACCCTAATACATATTGTACATAGCAATCATTTGAAAAGACAGTTCAGTTCAGTTCAGTTAAGGAACATGACTAAAGGGTGTCCTTTTAAAAACATAAGTGAGTAGCTGAGCTCTCTCTCCTCTCGGCGGCCCGTGCCAGGGGAACTCATTTGCTGCTCACTCAGGGGGCCCAGTGACAGCGTCTGCCAACCTCAGTGCACCCGAGCGCTCAGTCCACGCTGGCAACCCCACTTAGATGAGTTAATCATCAACCCAGCGGCAGCCGCAGCCAAGCCACAATCGCAGCATGCTGGAGATCATTACACACGCCAAGACTGAGGCAACCAGGAGAGTGGACATGCACTACAGTGACAGAGGGAGTGAGTGTGTGTGTGTGTGTGAGACTTGTGTGTTGAGATGGTGTGTTAGAGCGATCCAGCTGTGAGTATGAGTGTCTGCTGAAACCAACTCGGGCATCTTCAGCCACGGCCACACTGACAGGCACTGTGATTTATGATGATGGCCAGACACTCCTTGAGCAGCAGACAGCACAAAAGGCAGACAGCTCTGAGAGACAGTGACGAGGCGGACCGCAGAAAAAAAACATATGTTTAGCATTCTGCCCGAAGGCTTGTTTGGGATCATTGGAATTGTTCTGTCAGATGCTGGACAAACTCAGGAAATCGGTCACAGAGGTGCTAGAAGTGCCAACTGCCCTTTTAACATCAATATCAAATCAATCAAAGTAATTAGATCAATCGTTAGTATAATTCATTACCTGATAAAACAGGTCCTGCGATGGGATCTGTGCCTCCCCCAGTTTATTCCCTTTTTTCACAATACAAAAATAGCGGCCAATCCTACATGACAACTGATTTGACAACCTACAATTTATCAATGGAAGGAATTTAATTATTTTTTTTATCATATTGTAGATAGTCTTCTGGATGGATTATCTGAAAGTAAAGCACATTGTTGTTTTATAGGTGAGGCTGGAAACATAACTCCACCCTGCCTCTTTAAGAAAGAGTTAACAAAGACTTCAGTTCATCTTTATTTGCCAAGTACATGTGCATTGGAATTTTTGAATCACAAGCATAGAAAGAACAATGTTTTAACAACAAAAACACAATAGAAAACAATAGAAACACAAGATTGTAAAGAGTATAGACAACACACTATTTAACCTGCATCATGTTGATTGCACAGTTTAGGCCTGCACCAGCCTGGGCTCGAACCCACAATGCACAATGACAATAAAGTGGAATCTAATCTAATCTAATCTAATAAACCTGCAGCACCACAGACTGAAAGGCGAGCATCCAATAGGAGGGGCAAAACCCATGGATGCCCAGTCTGTCGCTACTGCATGTCTCTTGAATTTCCCCTTGGGGATCAATAAAGTATCTATCTATCTATCTTAAAGGAACAAGACAACTTTTGGGGGGGAATTAGCTTATTTACCATACACCAGAGTAAGATAAGAGGATACATACCCCTCTCTTCTCTGTACGTGCAATAACCCACTCTGACCTCTGTTAGCCTAGCTTAGCATAGCTCACTAGAAGTGGGTAACACCAGTTAGCCTATAGCTTCTTTTTAGCTATAGCCTCCCCATGGGCTAACTGGTGTTACCCACTTTCAGTGAATTATCCTGTCCTTTAAAGTGACGGAGAAGGAAGTGGAGATTAGCTACTTGTGTTCCCCAGTTTCAAAAGGCTTAGGACCTGCACTGTGAAATGTCCCGATTCGTCCAGCTTCGGAAGACAGACCGTTTATTCTCTCATACCATGGCTTTGCAGACAGAGTTCCATTGAACTGAATGGGCCATAATGTATGTAATGGAGGTCCGATACTTTTTTATATTGACTGCTGCAAAAAATGAATGACCGCTGATTATACAAATGCACCACGGGAAAACATTAACATATAGGACCCATTTAATCTCCATTGGAACCCATTACTGTGTTTGGGGAAAAAGTCACATGATAATTTATGGTGAGTGTATGCTAGTATAGCTGCCATGTTATATCATGACAAGATGTTCCTTGAAAGTCAATTTTAGATGTCAAGGACAAAGACCTACTTGAAACATTTTTCTAATTAACATTTCTAATTAAATTAAGCAATTCTTAGAGCCTACAGTATGTTCAACTCTCAGAACATAACTGAAATTGCAACAATGAGACACCACAATGTCATGCTTGCATGCCATGCTTGTGATATTATTAAGGCAAATACATGTTGGTAATGTTTGTGTGACTAAGCTATCTTTAGTTGGGCATAGATTTACAACTATCTGTGGAGAAAGAAATGGTCTTAGCACTTCAGTTAAAGGTAGAGTAAGGGATAACACTGTAACATTAATCTATTCACAATCTGTTATAGCTCTCTATTCTTTGAGTAGGCCTACAATGTAAAAAAAAAAATAGTAGGCCTACAGTACAATACTATTTTCATCTAAAAATATTGCATTTCTGCAGTAAAGTGCAGTACTATCTGGTGCAATGCAGTTCAATCCAAAATATTGCATTTGCTGCATATGAAATGCAAATAATAGTTTTGATACTCATAAAACTGCCGTTTGACACTTGTAGTGGTGCAGTTATTTTTTGTAAGGGTGGGGGCAGCCTGTCTCCCACACAATAACAAAACACTGTGGAGTTTCTCGGAGAGCAATGAAGGGAAGAGTGAGCTAGTCTTTGACTATAATATAATGTAAGCTGCTTTAGACAAAAACCTGCTAAGAAACACAAACATGTCATCCAGCGTCACTTAACCTAATCTGAGTACCCAGAAGTTCGCATCATACACTTAACCCTACCTTTCACAAGAACAGTGACATGACCTAAATACTTCAATTGTCTACAACCATATACCACCAGGTGGCAGTGTTTTCTAACCTAACTGAATGGCTGCAGTAAACCACACAGTTAACCGAAAAACATTTTCTTTCTCTATCTGTTCCCTTTCCCCCATTAACTTGCTGTCCATTGTTTCATTCAATAGAGCGCTACAGCATTCTCTATTCTCTAGCGTGTAAACATGTCATTAACAGTGGATGAATCTACCACGCAATACAGCAGATCTCTCAGGGAGATTGGCCACCACTTTGAGTTAAATGCTCCTCTGTTGCTAAGTGCCAAGGTGATTCAACCATGAGCAAGATGACAGGTGGGCCTAGGGTCTTCGTCTCCGACACATCATCAGCACCTCTCCAGAAGGCAGAAAGGGCTTCGTCATGTAGCAGACAGAAAAACATTCAAGGCATTGATGGCACATTCGTTTTAGTTTCTTTTCTGTGTCCCACACCAGCTGCTGGTGGAAGACAAGCGATGAGGGTAGTCGTCTGCATCCTGACCTCCCTTTGTTTACTCGGCAGTTTGTTTGCACTTCCTGTGCTGTGCTGTGTGGCGCACGTTGGGCTCGTCTGGCGAAGGTTCCCTGGCGGAGCTGAGGCTGGGGCTGCTTGGCCTGCTCTGCCCTCCATCTGATTCATAATTAAAGAGCCGTCGGCTGCCAGCGCCGCGTCGTGCCTCGCTGCAGAGCCGGGCTGGGCACGGGGAGCAGGCCGCACCCCAGCGGGTACAATATGCCAGCCTCACCGCGGAGGCAACCTCTGACACCACTGCCAGTGTCACAACAATCTTCACGGCACGTCGGGCCGAGCGGGGGACAGAGAACATGACAGTGACCACAGCTTTGTCTCACGTTTGGTTTTGTGATGGTGTAAACAGCCAACAATGGCAGGAAGCACCCAGGCACATGGTCACGTCAGAGAGAATACAAAGTGGAGCCAGACCCATGAGAGGGAGGGAGAGAGAAAGAGAGAGAGAACAAAACATAGCTCGGGTCTGAGAGTCTGAGTCTCGTCTGTGCGTTCCTGGGAGGTGAAGTGTGATAAATCCACTTTGCACGCTACATGGCTTGTGCCCCCGTCCTGGAAAAAAGAAAGCACGCAAAGAAAGAAAAGAAGAAAAAAAAAAAAACATAAACAACAAAAACAAATCCCACTTCCTGGGCAAGCCCTCTCTCCTCCCCTCTCTCACCCTCAAAGCCTCCATCACCACCACCCCCACCCCACCCCACAGAGGACAATTGAATGACGGCGGGTTCAGCCAGGTGGTAATCAGATCTGGTGGCAATAGAGCGGGAGCCGCAATCCTGGCCTCCACAGCGCCATGAGTTCCCCTAATGCCATCAGCGTCATCCAGACGAGGCCGCCGGAGGAAGAGTAGGAGCCGGGGATGGAGGCCTGGAGCCGAGGCTACTCATTAGCCATGGGAGACAAACGCCCTGTCAGGACTGAGGTAATGCCATTGCCATTAGACCTGGAGCGGATGGGGAGGGACTGCAGACCTGGAACAGATAGAGGGAGCGAGAGAGAGATAGAGAGAGACTGTAGACCTGGAGCGGATAGAGGGGGACGAGAAAGAGATGGAAACTGTAGACCAGGAGCGGAGAGATAGAGAGAGAGTAAGAGAGGGCCAACAGAGGTCCAGAAAACACAGGTTGACAAACTCCACTGGCTTTTATGGCCTGCTGAGATACACCTCATCGAAAGCCTGACTGATTAGGCACTGAGGCTCTGTGCTGTGTAATAGCCCCTTCACTGCCATAATGCCAGAGATGTGTGTGCATGCGTGTGTGTTGAGAATTGCAGTGAGTGTTGTGTGTCTGAATATGTGGCAGCACAGTTTGTGTTCCAGTCTCTCTGCTTGTATGCACATGGAATGTAAAATGTAACCTCTAAATATTCAACATGAACTTTATTTTCTTAAACCTGACATGTTTAACACAGGCAGACACATTTAGGAAAAAGAGGCCTTTATTTTACAACTTCTTAAAAAGCAATTTAAAGCACAAAGATTCAACTCTTATATAAACACGTTTTTTTTTCCTGCATAAAAATGGTCACATGTGCACATTGTGCTTGGATTGCAAAGTTTGTACAACCTCTCTGGATGCCTGCTGCTACAGCAACCCAGTAAACGGTTTATTGCATACGTCACATGTGGCTGGGGTCTCTCACACACACACACACACACACACACACACACACACACACACACACACACACACACACACACACACACACACACACACACACACACACACACACACACACACACACACACACACACACACACACACACACACACACACACACACACACACACACACACACACACACACACACACACACACACTTTTACTGGACAAAGAAAATGAAAGACATGAGAGACATAAAGATGACTAGACATTCCTATATTCCACAGTGAACAACAATAGCAGCTTCCCAAGAAAGGCGTTGCACATTGTCCAGAAATAAAAAACAAAATTGATGAGAATAAATAAAAAAAAGAGTAAGATACTAAGGCGAGGATCACACTGGCCAGCGGCAAGCAGCAAGCGCAAGTAACGCAACACTCAGACCATAAGTTCTATCTCGTTCCTAAGTAACACAAATGGTTTGCCTAAACTGGCAATTGAATACACTCGCGTTGCGCTTTGAAAGTTGAACCAAGTTCAATGCTCAGCTTGTTCAACTCTAGCGCTGCCACCGTTCCGCTGCCGAACCATAGAGAACAATAGGAAACCTGCCGCTTGCTGCTGGCCAGTGTAATCCCCGCCTAATGTTGTGCTTAACTGCTGTTCCCTTTGATAGACAGCTCACCCCAAAAGAAAAAAGCTACCCTGCCCTATGGAAACTAATAAAAGAAGTCCTGGTACAAGAACTAGCCCCCCACCACCAAACAAAAAAGTATAATGCCACCAGAATGGTTTTTCGAAGCTCAGTTCAGTTCGATCACAATCTGTGCAGTCGCACACAACCCTTTAAACAGCTGTGATTTTTAATTTTTAAAAAGTATATATTTATTGTTCATCTCTCGTCATGCTCTACATAAAATCTAAAACTCTCAAAACTAAAAAGTCTTTAGATAGGCAGTTCCCTTCTCTGTGGGACACAAACGTTTCAGCACTTCTTCGCACTTCTTCCGACGCTAACAAATGCTCCATGGCACTATTAGCATATAAACAAAAACAATGACACGTGAAATGAAATAGCCAGGCTTTTAAAGACTTTGGTATAAACGAAAAAAAGAAGGAAAAAAAGTAAGCTGCACAGTCCCTTGTGGTAACAGTTTTTAGTTTCCCTTTAAAAAGACATACTGCGCTTTTAGTCCCATTGTGTGGCAAATGTGCATAGTAATAGTCATGGAAAAAAGACGATAATCATAAAAATGTGAATGCTATTAGGCTCCCCTCAACCCTAGTGTCATGAGCTCAACAAATGGTCTGTATCGGAACAACCCCATCAGCGCTGCAGTCACAGCCACTCTGATAGCGGAGAGGCCCATGCTGTAGGACTCTCAGAGGGTTTAGAGTAGTTTGGCATCCTAGACGGCAGACAGATGGACATGCCAGGGATGTGGTCATCGCAGAGGTGGACTGACATGACCCCATCAGAAGGGGCTTTTACAGTCTGCCGTGCCCTTGTCAGGACCGACAGGACTGTCAAAATGCAAACAATGCACATCTGGAATCCCTCTGACTTCCGTCAGACAACAGCCAGCCGCCGACTCACAGAGAGCAGACCAAACGTAACAGTACTCAACAGGACTATGCAGAGTGAGTGAGTGAATGAGTGGAAGATCTTGGTCAATTCTTCTGACCAGTGGAAAGCTTTGCATTATTCAGGCACAAAAGAAGTGTGGGAAGTCTGGTGACTGAAGACTCTTTGATAGTGGCTAAGCGTGGTTCTTGAACCAGTTGCCAGACTGAAGATAATTCTGTTGTAATATTCTTATCTTTCCTATGGACATTGAAAAAGGAATGATGTTAAAAAAAAGATGATGAAAAAAAAAAAAACACTTGCTCGCTTGAATCTTAAAACCATAACTGTCGATGTGAATGGAATTGAACACTGCAACCAGCGTATTATATTCTGCCTTTAAGCCACGCATGACCGGACTTTAATATTCTGTTCCTATGACCGCACGGCAACAGATGAACACACATCTTGAGATGCACTCTAATCCCACATTCCCAGTCCTATTAAGTAGTGGTGTTAGGGGGTAGCCCCGCGCCCACCTCCTTGCTAACTCACATGCAGCATCAAAGCCCAGAGATTAAACAGGTTAAGCCGTCGCAAACAAGGGATGAGGAAAAAGACCAGCTGTCATTGGCTGCACGACACTGGGGAACATCTCGGCCAACACTGATGTCCAGACAATCCTCCGGGCCGCTGTAATGACACCAGCAAGCCGTTTGTTTGCTTGCTGAATTTGCCAGCGACTAAGCTGAGGCTGTATTGTTGTTTTAACCACATAGGTCCACACAAGCATCCATACACACACACACACACACACACAAATGGTGAGGTATCTTACTAACTCGAGTAAGAGAATCCGACAAAAGAAAATTGAGAGTTGGGTGGGGTTATTAGGCTGCCACTGAGTTCCAGCTGCCAAAAGCATCTCGTTCCAATGATGATGAACAAGAGTCAGCTAGAGGTTTCATGAGTCAGCGCTAAACTGAAGTAAACAAAGCTAGACTAAAGAGTCAGCACTAAACTGAAGTAAACAAAGTTAGGCTAATGCTTTATTCTGAAACTATTCCCTTATATATTACTGTATTCTCCTCTGTGTTAGGAAGGGTCGAAAGGCAAGGGAGTCTGAAATGGAGAAACAAACAAATGTTGCGTATGAAATCCACTAACATTGGACTACAGGACTGGATAAATGTGTTGAGAGATTCATACAAGGCATCACTATCACACAAGTAAAGTGCAAAGTCTTCAACTTGAAGCAAAGATGAGAAGAGGTTTGAAGTCGCAACCTTCAAAACAGAATAGGCCTTTTACAACATCACTGTGAATTTCTTTCTTTTTTTTTTTTAGTTTGTCTTTGACATAACAAATCGATTTCAGCTTGTTTTAAAGATCTGCCTGCCACTGACTAAAGAAGAGGCGATTGAGGGGAACCCAACTCTAACGTTACAGTCATGCTAGGCTAAATTCCCAAGTCAGTATAGGCCAAATGTGTTAATCCTTTCCCTTTGTTGTCTTGGATTACACTCCAAGCTCCTCCTCCGACAACTAAAGAGGGCAGATTTAGAAGTTTTTTTCCCTCCCAACGCCACAATTTCCTACCTTTGAGGGGGAGCGTGTGCTGACAGCCGGTCGCGGGCCAAAGCCTTTAGGCGTTTGCCCGAGCGCCTCGCAAATGCACCATTTTAGAAAACCACCATCCCGCTAACCTGAGAACATCGCACCGAAACCCTAACTGGATTACGGGCCCTGCCGCTGCAGCATCAAAACAGACACAAGGTGATTGTGGTGAAGCTCCATACTCAACGGGGGGCCATGTTATGGAGAGGGCTAACAAAGCTATTCCAATCTGGGACTAGTCTCCTCGGGGAGAGGGCTACTGCACAGCAAGGAATGGGAAGGAATTCCCACAACAAAGGAAGATCACTTGTAGCAAAATACACCGCTAAACTAGGCTCACCCAAAATTTATATTTTATTTTTTTATTTTTTTAAACCAGGGACCTCTCTCAGTTACTGTAAAATTAACTGTCCATATAAAAGGCAATCTTTTCACACACACAAGAAGGTATCCTTCTTGATATTTTTGATGGGGTTCTGTCATAATAGAGAATTTGCTTCGGTTATATCCGTAATTACTCATGTTAATATGTTTGGTTTTAGCTCTCTAATAATAAACAATTCTTTCTCTCACACTTTTAACTTTTTCATCAGGAAAAAAAGTAAAAGAGCCCAGACATCTCGGGAGTTAATAACTCACTGTATATTCCAGGCCTGAAGATTTCTAGTGTAGACTCGAGAATAAAATAATCCTCACCACGACCCCATCAGTAAACGGCAAACTGCTGGGAGCCACATTTCTTTGTATGCATTACTATGCATTACCGCTATCACAGCAAAGATAAGCACTGCAATTACAGTTTCAGGAAAGAAAACTGCACACTACTAAAAGAGTTCAGTAACTTTTCTAGGCTGGAACCTGCAACACACCACTTTTCACCATTTGGACACTGCGTTCCGTCTCCAGCACCGGCATGGTGTGACTGGACTTGTCCGCAGGTGGGTGCGCCGCCGTCCACCCCCTCCCCAGCTGGGTGGCGGTGAGCAGCCCTAGTTGTGCTTGGCCCTTCCTCCCTTTAGGTAGCTTTTCCAGCGCTTAACAAAGTCCCTAAAGATGGGCGAGTTGTCTATGGTGCCCAGCAGCTGCAGCTGGTTAATGTGCGTGGTGTGGTAGTCCCAGCGGGCCAGGTTGGGGGCCGAGCCCAGCATAAAGTGGCGAAGGTCATAGATGGTTCCGGAACCCGTGTCGTAGAGTGGCAGCATGGCCTTGAGGGACTCCATGCCCTTGCTGAAGAGCTGGCCGGCGTCCCTGCCCAGCTTCTCGCCCGCCGTCTCGGCCAGGTCATACAGGCCGACGAGCGAGTAGATGAAGCCGTTGAGTACGAAGGAGCTGGGCGTAGTGGGGTACTCCTCGTACCAGTCGTACTTGTTCATGAACACGGCCTTGACGCCGTGCTGCTCCGAGGGCATGCGGTACGGCCCCGTGGCGCGCAGGGCCGCCCGCAGGTACACGTCATCCTTGGTCAGCAGGTAGGCGCGCACCAGCGTGGACATGGCCTGGCCCTGTGCCATGGCCGAGTACCAGCCGGGCTCCAGCGCCCGGAAGCCCTCGCCCAGCTTGCGCGTGACCATGATGGGCCAGCCGCCCCGCTCGTCCTGGTTCCGCACCAGCCAGTCGCTGGCCGCGAAGAAGGCAGCCATGTGCGAGGTGGTGGAGATGGTGACGTTGTCGATGGCGCCACGCCCGCGGAGCACCAGTTTCACCACGCGCCGCGGCATCGTCTTGGTGGCCTTGACGGCTTTCGTGTTGGACAGGCCGATGCCCTTGCGCAGGTCTGTCAGAAGGTCCCGGGTCACTGTGGTCCAGGCGGTGCGGGGGCCGATGCCGTAGGTGATGTCCCGGTCCTTAAAGGCGATGAGCTGCGAGGTGGTGACGTAGTGAATGACAAACGGAGGCCCCTTCTCTGTGGTTTCCAGGACAACGGAAACACTCCCGTTGGACACGAACTTCAAGTCGAAGGAGATGATGAAGTCCTTTGTGTTTCCCAGCGGAAGAGAGACACCTTCGGAATTCTCTGCGTCAGATGTAGAAAAACGAGAGAGAGAGAGATAGAGAGAGAGAGAAGAGAAAAAAAAGTTTTAGACACATCTTCTCATTAACGGCAGTAGCTCTCTGGCAGTCCTCCCCCTCCACACAGTTTTGCTCTGACAAAATATGCACAGCTCTGAAGAACCGCTTCCCCAAGGGAGCCCGGAGCACGTGCCACTGCTCTCACGAGATAATTAGAGAGCCCTGTCTCTGGAAAACCAACGCTACTTGGCTGAGAGCCTAGCTACACAAAATAATAAAAAAAAAGTTAAAAAATGTGATATGTGACAGAGCGAGCTAAAGCTTGGTGCTGCATGTTATCGTTTCTCCAAACGGCGAGGCTAGCAGATGTAGCCGCCGCAGAAGCCTCCCGCAGCCTGATGTCAGGCTCCAATCAGACAGCCCCCGACACACCTCCGCTAGTTGTACATGTTGGCTTTTCAAAGCTCACCACCCCCCTCCCCCTCTTTCGCTTTCTCAGATCCTCTGCCTGCAGAAACACTGTGTTAAGGTTCCAGTTGTGCAAAAACAAAGAGAGAGCGAGAGAGAGAGAGAGAGAGAAGAAAAGCAGAGGAACGCCCCGAGTCAATTCCTGAAAGAACGGGAGAACGTAAGCGAGCCAGCGGAAGACTGTCTGGCAGGCCATTTCGACTGCTGTTTAATGCACTCATAAATCCATTACTTAAGGCAATCCTAGGAGTAAGTGGATTTGTACTGTGTCCCTGTGATTACTCTGCCATCAATAAAGGATGAGTAAGGAATACAGACGAGATCTCATCTCCTCGCCACTACTTATCAAGCCCACTATGGCTGGGCCACGCTCCTCAGCGGGCTCCACCGAGATCGATGTGCCAGGTGGTGACACCAATTACTGACTCCTTCAACAACAGCCCTGCTAATTCCAAAGGATATTGATTAGCGCGCCGCTAAAATGCATTAGTGTATTATTAACGACAAAATACATATCAGCACTCAAGTCACTTAGGCTTCTGTGTGGAGATTTCAAAGCTGACCATGTTCACACCACATCCGGCTGGCAGGAGTTTTTGTGTCATAAACATGCATGAATTAGCTGGTTAAAATCTCAAGAGGATGTTACAAGCGGCTGCAGTATTCAGGTACTGAAGGTACACACCTGGCAGGGGAAAACAGAGGCTGGAAAACAGTGCGGATGAATAGAATATGCCAAGAACTTATTTATTATTGAGTAAACACAGCAGGTGGATATCTGGCAGAAACATGATTTTTTTTTTTTGTCAGATTTTCAAATTCACTGCCAATTCATTCAGTGCTCTGACGTTTTGACAGAGACGTTTTGATCTAGAACACAAGAGAGGCTTTGAACACAGTAAACATTATCTACTGACTGAGAGATTCAGGATGTAGTGATGGAAAACTGTACATATAGACAAGTCATTAGAGACAGGAGACAGGATAATTAATTAACACTGACTTAAAAATAAGAAGCTATCTCCCTTCACAAATGAACAACTGTGAGAATAGTGTGAACATCTGCTTCTTTGTTGCGACTCGTAAGGCTGATTAAAACACTAAGGTCAACGCATGAGGGGGTTGTGTAATGCGGCGTGTGTAACTGCAGGGGAGGAGGTAGAGCCGTGTAGCAGACAGTCCCACCTGGTGCGCTGAACTGCCGGACCGAGGACGCGCGCGTCTTGTCGTAGACGCGGCTGAGGGAGCAGCCCTTGGGGACGGTCCAGGCACTAGGCCGGCTGTCTCGCTCCTCCGCCATGTCGTACACCTCCATGTGTGGCGGACGCTCCGTCAGGTTCTTGCTGTAGTGGCTCAGGCCGTACTGGGCGATCTGGATGGCGTAGAAGTAGCCCTGCGGCCCCCACTGCGTGGACAAAGGTACTCCTGAGGACGGGAAGAGAAAACAGAGAGGACGAGAGACACATTAGCAGGAGATATTCAACTTTTACGACGAAGGACGAAGAAGGTCAGGGATAAAAAAAGAAAAAGGGGACAGGAAGAAAGCAAGAAAGCAAGAAAGGGAAAAAAAGAAAGAAAAAAAGAAAGAGGAAATGTGGAAAGCAATCAGGCTGGCGAAAAAGGCTGTGCGTGGAAGGTGACTCGACCGTCCAATCCGAACAGCGTGAGCGGCCTGAGAGGGGGAGAGAGCAGCTCGGCTGCCCAGAAATAGCTTCAGCCTCATGCCCGGGAACACAAAATGCGCTGTAAAAACTGATAATGGGAAGGCTAGCACCCACAGCCCGTGGGCAATCCTATTAGCTGCTATCTTGTGAGGAATGGTTAAGTGTCTGTTAATACTGCGCCATAGTTTAAGCCGCTTATCTAAATCTCGGCAGTTGTTTAGACGGCATCTTCAGCCAGGCCTTCAGCGTTGCATAAGTGATATTCATGAGAAAGATTTAGGGGACAGATCTCCTTCAGTGGCCGTTTCAACATTTCCTTGCAGATGAAGATTAGTGATCTCTAATCATTTCACGCATAAGACGCATTAAAGCATCACAACACTGCAGTTAAATTTGTTTTCTGTGGCACTCACCAAGCCCTTAGTGCAGCCCCCAAACAGCCATGTCCACTTCCTAGTTTGATGCCATGTTCTATATAATGTGATTAAACATTAAAGATTACTAGCAGCATTCTACAACAGGAATGCGGCTCTGCTTGTCACACAGGATTCTGTGCTGGCTTTTTGTAGCACATCATGTTAACACTGTAACACTGTGCAGGGTTGTTGGGTTAAGCAGGATAGAAGCAGACCCACTGTATAATTCAATAGGCTTATCACAAGTGCAAGATGTGCAACTTGTATAAGGATATTCATATCCTTTGATTTCACTATGCATAGACATCTATTACCCCCCTCTGTTAAAGAGTAGATTCAAACTGCATCATATTGTGTAATGTATATCAGTCACGGAGTATGACTGCCATAGCATGGTTTCTTTCCCAGTGTGTGCAGCTGAAAGTCGAGTGCTGTGCGGTGCTGTGGCTGTTTTGGGCGTGGGGGGAAGATGGGTGAGCGCTTCACAAAGCAGCCTCTTTAATGAGAGCTACTGCATTCCTCCAGGCCCTGTGGCATCGTTTGTGCGGCAGCGAGCCAACCGGCAGGGGACCAAGCGCAAGCGCAGGGGCCGCCTAGCGCCGCCAGTCACAAGGAGCCTCTAAACCAGCGCATGGCCTAGATCTGACTCAGAGATGGGTAAGGACACGCACCGCATCCCCCTCCCAAAACCCAACCCCCTCCCCTCCCCTCTATGGATGAGGAGTCTTATCCAACTCTGAGCACTCGGGCTCCCTGGCTGATGACCTCAGCGGCGCGTAGGATGTCCAGAGTGGCCCCTGCTCAGCTCCACTTACTCCAGATGATAATGGAGCTTCCTGCCCGAGCTAGCCGCTCAAGGGCTGCTGCTTTAATGTCTCATTACGGCTGGCTCTTTCAGCCGACCGCGCAGTCTAACGCAGGCTTTGGGTGGAGAGAAAGAGAGAAAGAGAGAAAGAGAGAAAGAGATAAAGAAGGCTGCAGAAAACGAGACAGTAAGGAGAAAACAATCAGAGTAACCACACGGTTTTCCACTCGCCTGTGTTCACAAGCACAGCCCCACACAGAGCAACCCTCTTCAACATGAGCGGGTTGGAATTGGCTTAAAAAAAAAAAAAGGCTCAGAAAGATGAAAAAATTAGGGCTTTCAGACATACGTGTAAGACCGGAGGTTCTGCTGATGTTAAACGGTGGGGCCGTATATCTGAACAACATAAACGGTCATATGGAAGTCCGAACTTAGCCGGTTGTTCTACTGCTCCCCCCCTAGTATTTCCTCCGGACATTATGTAAATGTGCTGTGTCTAGACGAAGCGTAGAACAAGCGGTTAAAATTCACACCTAGTGAGAGGGTGTCGGTGACGTTTCTTTCTTGCGTCCATGTGCTAAAATTTGACTTAAATGCCAGTGTCATTATGGAGTGGCATAGTGCTGCTGTCCAGAAAATCTCCGCCCTGGAAAGATGCAGACATCACGGAGCTACTGTCCATGAGGGCAGACAGCATTGTGATAGAACACATGAAGGGAACAGCAAGAGACAAGTTGATGTAGCCTACAACTGCATCGCAAGGCTAAAGAAATTCAAAAGACCAAATCATCATAAGCAGAAGGCGCTGAAAAGGCAGTAGCCTACAGCGACGTTGTTGACGACAATAACAGGAGTAGCCTATTTAATAAATTGTTAGCCAACACGGTCGGTTTTCTGTTCATTGATAGCCTTCTCATGACCTCACTGCTGAGCAGTGTTGAGCATAAATATGCCTAGTATTAGTCATTAGCCTACGCACAATAGATTTTTCATAATGCATACACTTTGTAAACAAACAGCAGCTGTGACAGTGGCCACATATATTCTGCGTCATATCTCGCCTTTTGTGAACTCTACAAGCCCCCACCCCTCAATCGACAACCACACGTAGATTCTGTAATGTGCATGTACAGTATGTTGTTCACACCTCGGTCCGTATAAGGTCCGCTGGTTAGCATCATATCTGAATCATCCTAAGGGTAGGACCTCCGTTTGACAAACCTCTGCATACTCCGGAGGTTATATCTGAAAGCCCTTAATAAAACAAAACAAAAAAACTGTTTCATATCACACTGATTTTCCATCTGAACAGCATATCATCATTTTTATTTGCACACAATAAAAGGACAATGGTGGTAGACGTGTGAGGTTGATGTGCGCGTGTTCTGAGTTAAAACTGAATATGGGTATATATAAGAGGAGGGAGTGAGAGGAAGTCAACCCCCCCCCCCCCCCCCGCACACACACACACACATAATGCATCTGCTTTAGGGCAGTTTGGTAAATAACTTTTTTTTTCAGTGGGATACTGCAGAGAGGGGTGGGGGGGGTGGGTGCTAAGAAATGTTTCAAACTGTCTCTCCTGAGCCCAGAGGTCTGGCGCTCCTGCGGAGTAATTAATGCAGAGCCAGTGCACTTTAAGGATGCAAGTGTGGAGAGGTGCAAGATTCTATAAAGCTGTAAGCACCACACATGATTAATAGACTGAAGGGGGGCTCAGAACGGCAACGAAGGGGGTGGTGGTGGAGGTGTGTGTGTGTGTGTGGGGGGGGGGGGGGGACATAGTCGTCTGCAAATCGCCTCTGCAGGAAATGGGAGCAGAGGAATAATTCACAGCCCATCGGCTCCGTAGTGCCAATGGATTTATCTCAATTTAGAGTCGACCCAATTTCCTCAACAATATATACCACATAAACCTGCCCTTCAAGATAGCATGGCTAAAGATATCGCCATTTACCGCTGTCCAGAGGAGAGAGAGGGAGCTTAGGCTTATGCCGCCTCGTTCTATGAGGGCTGGAAAATTCCCTCCAGTCTCTAGCGCACTCTCTAACTTCTGACGGCTCGGCAGAATTAACTTCCTCCCCAACAACTCCCTTAGCACCTGAGACTCAAGGCAAGCAGAAACTCGGCACGTGCTACCAAACCACGGGTCTCCAAAATGTCGTGTTTAAAAAAAACAAAAAGAGAGAGAAGAGCGAAAAAGAAAGAGAGAGAGAGAGAGAGAGAGAGAGAGAGAGAGAGAGAGAGAGAGAGAGAGAGAGAGAGAGAGAGAGAGAGAGAGAGAGAGAGAGAGAGAGAGAGAGAAAACCAGACTGATGCCTTTTTGGGCACTTAAACCCAGGCAATCAGGGTAAATGGAGAACTGTGATCCCCGCTGCAATAAACAATCTTTTACAATGGCAGGCTTGAGCCAGAAGTCTCGGTGTCACTGTGTTTAAAGAGTGACATTATCTGTGCGACAGCTCAAGGTACGCGCTGAGGACGTGGGGATGACTTCCCTCATGTCAGTGGAGAGTCGAGCGAGACGGCTGCTGTCCACTGCAGTGCCACTGATAAAGCCTGAAAAATACTAGCATCATTAAGAGACTTTGCTTCACAGGCCACTGATATGGGAGGAGGAGGCAGATTTCCCAGTTGACCTTGAGGGCTGCACCACACCGTTTGTGGTCCTCCATGACTTCCCTTTCTACAGCACTTTTACATTAAGATGCAGGTAGTACCACCGCTCAATCCTTGGAGGTAAAGAGTGATGAATATGGATCAGGCAATCCGCGACGTGTGCACAAGGCCAATTTCAGTTAACGCGCTGATTGGAGCGACTCCAGCATCAAAGGCCAGACTATTCACATGTGGGCCTGAGAACATCGTTTAAAATTAGCATCCAAATTTACATTAGCATAATTACAGGTAATGATTTCATTATAGATCAGCTCCAATCACCATGACTTGCACTAAATACCCAGTGTCTTTATTCATGACCAAACGTTAAAAGTCTGCTTGGGGTCAAAATGGCATTTTTTGCAGACAAAGCTTCTATGTGGTGTGATACACTCAGTGTAGCTGTTAGATGACTAATTTGGAGAGTTGACTTGAAAAGCTGAAATCTCTCATTATCTAAAGGCATTCTCTATTAAGAAAACATAGGCTTAGCCTCCAGCCAGTAAACTGACATAAGAGCATATTTTCTTTACCTTTACCCTAATTAATAATTGACTTAATTGATTGATTGATAACTGAGTGTTAACTCACATGTGTCTCTGCATGCTAATACACCGTATACGTCTTTGTTTAATTATTAGCATGGGTTTTAAGGTTAGCCTAGTCCAATCACTTCTAAAACACAGGGGGTAAGAAACACACAGTGAAAATCTGTCAAATGGAGATGTCATATTAGGCTAATTGGCGCACGAATAACAACTTCTGATGCAACCGAGACATGCAAGGCTGTATAAAAAGCTCCCTTTGTACTGAGATCTCATTAAAAGAGGACTGACATGCCTTCATCTATTTTGATCACTGAGAAAAGGAAAGACAGGGATTTTTTTTCAGTAAGAGAAAGACAAATCAAGAATCCCAAATATGGCAGAGACAGACAGATTGAGAGCTTGGGTGCATTAGAGGGTGGAGGGGAGGGAGAGGGAGCGGGAGAGAGCGATTTCAACAGGCCCGAATACAAAAGAGGATGGCGATGCGGTGCCCCTGTCCGCACTTGGCAGCATCTCACCGACTTCCAGTAAAAAGGACTGAAGATACGCACTGCCAGAAAAAAAAATCTTCTCAATACATGGACCTTCAGCTGCTACTCTCCAAAACCCCCCTCGGCTCCCCGAGGGGAGAACAGAGCAGCAGCATTCAAACACGAACAAAAAAATGACGTATGACGGCTAACTGTCAAAACAAGGAGAGACAGAACATCCTTTGTGAAAAGGGTAGTCACTCGGGGAGGTAGAGAAATAACTCCCCATGTCACACACACACACACACGAACTTGCGCTCACACACACACACACACACAAACACACACGTACACACGCACACGCACACACCACCTAGCCAAGTGAACACCAGAGAGCTCACCGATAACAGGGCAAAATGAAGTCAGCATCTTACAGACCAACATCTCCACCCGTCTCCCCCCCCACCACCTTGTGCAAAGGAAGACGCATGTTCATACAAGCACAAAATGCTGTTCCATTAAGTTTGGGGTCACCACAATCAAGCCTTGTAATCTTCACAATCAATCCCATTTTCATTTGCTTAATGTAAGTCAATTGAGGGTGCATTATTCACTGGGGGCAAGGGTGGATTACTTAAGCCTGGTTTCCTGGAATACCCTCCTTGAGACTGCCCAGCTAAATGACTATTAATGGACACCATGCATTTGTATGTTAGATGGATCCCCTACTTTACTACTAGCAAGCGCAAAGTGCTGGGGTGCGGTGGCGTGCTGGGCAGAAAGGTGGAGGCGAAGAGGAGAGCCATCCAACACAGGAATCAAACCGTGTCGGAGAAGAGGAAGGCAGAGAGCAATGTGAGGAAGAGCAATGTCAAACGGATCAGTTACCCAGAGAGTGCACACTAGAGTTAGAGTTAAAGGAAAATTCCGGTATTTAGCACTTTGAGTCCCTTTTCTGGTTTGTTTTGGATGAACTAGAGTGGTGAACACCAACATTTTGACGATTGGTCCTGTGTCGACTTTTCTGACTCGTTTTGAATCGCCTTTGACTACTCAGAGTGGCTCAGAGTGTTTGAGCATGCCTGTTGGCAGCCACTCTGAGTAGTCTAAGGCGATTCAAAGAGTCAGAAAAGTCGAGACAGGACCAATTGTCAAAATTCCGGTGTCCACCACTCTAGTTCATCCAAAACAAATCAGAAAAGGGACTCAAAGTGCTAAATACCGGAATTTTCCTTTAATGCTTAGAGAAATGCTGATCATTTTTTAAAAGGACATGACGGCATGCTGGTGTAGCCTCCTCCTGAACTAATCCTCTGAAATCCGTCTTTGAGCATCTTTGGAGAGTGTGCTAACTGCTAGACAATGAGAGGAGGGAGCTTTGGGTCTTAAAGCCTCTAAAAACCAAAGATACAATGGACTGTCTACTGTGAATATGTACAATGTCAATAGCCAATGTCAGTACAATGTCAATATCAGTCTCATTTTGTTTTTTATTACCTCGGGACAGCTTTACATTTAGCTGACAGTTTAATCCAAAGCGATTTACAAGGACTAAAAATCAAGCTACATCAAAAAGGAAACCTTAGGGTAACAATTAACAAATAGCACAAGAGTATAAGAGGTTGAGGGTGCAGAAGTTTAAGTACCAGTCAGAGTGCAATCAACGGAGACAGTAGCAGAAGGAGAAGGAAGCAGAACAAAAGGCACTGAAAATACTGCTTATCTAATCTAACTGTTATTTAGTCTTCTATTAAGATCAAAAGTCTAGTTGGTATTGTTTTTAGTATAAAGAGGCTTACCTAGCCCTTTCTTAGTAAGATCATTTTGACTTTTGAATACTTTTGAATAAGACCATTAAGTTAAGACGTCTAATCAAGAAAAATTTGCTTAACGCACTGGCAGACAAATTTGCTTGTTATAAGTTTAAGTATGTTAAAATTTGTAATAAGTTGTCTTATTTGGATTTTGGAGGGCCATTTTTGCAGTGTGCTAGGAGTGTTGGGTGTGCTAGACATGTTAGATGTTGCCTTTTGTGGTGGTAAACACTGGGGAAAAATACATAATTTTGAAAATTGTCACAACGGCCATTTCTGTAAAAGAAAAGAAGTGTGCTGCCTACCTTCTACTCCACTGATACACTTGACACGGTCCCGAACCTCCACGTTGTAGCCTTCGAAGGACATGAAGACGCCGCTGGGGTGGTAGGGCTCACGCTGGGAGTACACCTTCGAGTAGCTGTGCGAAAACTCGAAGCGGTCGTAGCCATCGTACTGCACCACCTTGCCGTACACCTCGAAGTACTTCTCCATCCAGCTGAAGGGCAGGTACACATCGCCACCCTCTCGTCGGCCCTTAATAGTGGTCTCGTCGTTGATGAGGCAGTCGATCTCTTCGTACTTGACCCCCCCGACCACGGGAGGGGGCTCGGGGGGCTGCGGGGGTTGCTGCAGGAGGCTGCCGTCGCCCTTGGGGCTGGGCGCGGGCTGGGGCCTGGGCAGGAACCGCAGCGGCCTCTCGGTGGAGCATTTGTTCCACAGCAGGACGGTGAGGAGCGTGAGCAGGGCGCAGATCACAATCAGCGTCTTGTAGTGGACGCGGGCTGCCAGGCAACGCATCTTCACGGCTCACCTGCAGGGGTGGGAGGTAGGAGATTGGCCCGGGGGGTGGGGTGGGGGGGGGAGGGAAACCAAGGAGCGGAGGTGTTAGATGCTGATGGAATGAAAAGGTAACTATGCAGCCTGTGGTGCATTCAATGCAACAAATATCTTAATCCCCTTTGCTATTAAACTCACACAGCACTTTTAGCTTTAAAAAGTTCATTGTCATTATCGAGTGACATCAAGCACAGTGTGCGCCAGGCAGTCATGTAAGGGCAGCGGTTTTCAAAACAATAACAGTTCACTTGTACTGCTAACCTGTGTGTTAGTCTGACCCTGACTATTTAAAGCTCACAGTGTGCAGACACAGTGTGTTATTTGCAAAGAGGTGCTAACAAATGATAGCTGTAAACTTTGGCCTCACACTGAGACCAAGCACCACTTGAGACTGTTGACCGAAAGCTTAATGAATTGCAATCACGGAAAAAAGTAATTCAATGTTTTGGCACTATTGATTCTAAGGCAACTGAAGCACCATAATCGCATTGGGTTACATATAGCTGAAGCAAGTAAACCCCATAACATCGGCAGCTGTCCTTATGTACTCTAAGGGGAGGCTCACATGCACCCAGTTTGAAAACACCTGATGTACGGTAATATGGTAAAGCATTAGGTGATGTTAAGTCTGTCTTGGGAGGAAAGCCTGAGTATACTCCTGCTCTGGACAGTAATGTTCAGACTGTCTTGGAGAGGGAGGTCTGAGCACAGGTCTGCTCTGGACGGGTCCTATGCAATTAGCCCTTTCAAATGGTGATCTTTAGCCTAGCAGCTCGGCTTTAATTAGCTCGGCAGAAACGCGCGATGAATAATATAGGGTCCTGGGGAAAACAACTTACAACCACTTGTCTAGACAGCCTGGAGGCCGGCAAAAGTGCAGCTAATCATTCAAGCAGCTAACAATGCCAATCAACACCGAGCCAAAGGCTCTTACCGTCATGTTTCTCTGGCATTTCATCTGAGCAGAGAGAAAAATAAAATCAATAGGCATATCTCACTGCCGCCTGGCCAGGCTAATTACTGCTCAGCGCTTAGTGTACAGAAATGGCTATGACAAAGATGCATTTGAGAATACCCCCAGGAAAATCATTAGCTCCAAGTTTGACTCAATACTTCAGTTTAAACAAGCCAAGTTTAAGGTCAGCACAATGGCGGGCCATTAATCTCACCATAGGACCAATCAGTCTCAGAAAGCCACAACTACCATCCAGATTTTAATTCATTCTCTTTAAGGTCTTTCGGAGTGTATTAAAGAACAGATCATTCATTTAGCGCATATCACGCCGGAACCAAAGCTCTCTGCATCATAATGTAGCAGGCTTATAAGATTCTGCACAAAGAGTATGCCCATTCCATTTACTAACACATTGGCTATTCAAACCAGCAAAACCACAACCTGACATCTCTAGCCATTTCCCTTTTTTTCATCCCTTTCAATATCATAAAATATGACTTCATAAAAGGAATCGGGTATTTGGAGAAATGACGCTGTAGGGGAAAGTGATAAAAGATTTGGAAGATGAGTCTCTTGACAACACTGCGAAAACAGCAGGAGGGGTGGGGGGCAGGGGGGGGAGCAGGGCGACTGCTCACTGTAAGATAAGCAGCCTGTCTCGTTTGGGCGCACTATAAATAATTCTATCTTTTTATGGCTTTTGCAGGCAGCAGGGCGAGGGCAATGACACAATGATGGCGGCGGAGTCAGCCGTAGCAACAGCAAACTGCTCTCAGCCTGATAGGAGCTACAAGCAGGCTAACGGCAGAGCTATGCCTCATCATTGTCATCATCATCATCCTCCTCCTCGTCCTCATCTGGACGAGGCTGTGGTTCTGCACAGAGATAATTTCCATTCAAATCCACTAATATGCAGGAGATGTGGATGAGGCTCTCTGTAATCCACACATCAGACCGTCTACACAAGTGTAACAAATGTAATCCCGCTGGACAAGTTCCGCGGCAAACTTAAAGGAGACATGCGCATTAAGTATGCCAAAAAGCACATTCCAGCGTGCAGAACAGAACATTAAAGCTTAAAGCTTCTGGTTCAAGGTCACAACAGGCTAAGAGAGGAAGGGCGCATGCCAGCCCACGGGGCAAGCAGCTTGGCTCTGTATGGCCGGACCTGATCATGACGGCCGAGGAGCCTGGTCTGGAGAGCGACTTTGAAAATGAGACCATCGATCCCTCCGAGGCGGAAGATGGAGTGCCTCCTCGGTATGCGTTTACTACTTTTTCAGTCACCACGGCAATCTGGCTCCAGCCACGCCCCCTTCAGCCTCCTCCGCCTGCTGTGATGCACGACCTGCTCGACAGCTCGCCATCAGACGCCCACAGTGGTCGATTGCTATGCTGTGCGTCTCCTACCTGCAGGATCACTTCCAGGTTTTCCCGTTTGAAAAATAACCCTGCGCCCATCCACCCCCCAATCCCTTTCCCCAGGGGGCTCCACTGTCCCCCCTACCCCCCTGTATCTCGACCCCCCCCCCCCTCCACCCCCGGTACCCTGGGAACACAGCGGCACTTTGTGTAGGGTAAGGGGGCTGGCACTGGGTGGCTGGGCGCTCTGAATGGGCTGCTTTCAGGTTTAATAGTCTCGCGGACTTCACAGCTTCATTCTTGAGGCCTTGCGGCTGTCCGGCCCGTTCAACCCCTCAATGTGCTCACAACACAGACAAAGCCGGGCGAGCGAGGGAGAGTGTCTCCTCTAGAGTCATGAATGCCAATGGTGCTTAGCATGGGTATGCAGTTACCATACCAGATTGATCTTCCTCTTTAAGATGCCAAACAGTAGGTATAGGAACAAAAAGAAAAAAAATAAGCTACACTCCAATTTGGAAATGTCAACATCATGCCATAACATCAGTGTCGAGTAAAGTTCTAGCAATCACCATGGACAAAAAAACAATGTGGGTTACTGTACTGCAATCACACTGAGAATCCCATTTTTTCCCTTTATTGCCTACCAAGAGCACAGACAGACAGAGAAACGATGACAGCATTCGGAGATCTCGAGGCTTCTAAAAAAGACAACATGGAATCCCAGAGGTACTTGGATCGTCTCAGAGGCACAATTATTTGCAGCTCCTGCAGTTGTCCCAGGCATCACTCTCAGTGCTCAGCGCGGTGCAGGCGAAGCCTTCTGGCTGGTCGGGGGTAGACGCCCACAGCAGCTGTGGCGCGTTGTTAGCGTGTCAGGAATGACTGGACGCGCTAACGGCTCACTGAAGTTCCCCTCCCTCAACAGTATCAAATTCAAACTTGGGTTTCACGCTCATTTTTAGGCTCGACAGATGGTGTTGTCATGAACCTCGACAGTTCGCCATCTTGTGAAGAAACAACACCGGAAAACATGTCGGTGTAACGTTACCATCCTGATACCCAGATACCGTACACACTCAACAGAGCGGCTAAAACCTCCGAAATAGGATGGTTTAGAACCATGCTTATGTGGATAACCAAGAGGATTCGTTCCTACATGTGCAAACACCAACACTTTGATGAGCCTCTCTGAAGAGCTTGGCTATTCAAGCTCTCCACCTACACTTGTTGAGACAAGGGGACTCGTGTCAGGCTGTGTTCTGCGGCTTGGTGTGTCAACACGCTGCGTGTCTCTGGGTGATTTGATGAGCCTTTTGTGCTTCTCTAATTTTCCGCCATCCAGGGTACAAGGCTTTGTAATTACACCCACCGGTGCTGTAGGCTGCCCTTAAGGATGTGTCACACACAGCACAGGCTCGTTGCTGGAGAGCAGGTGTGGGGCTGATAGGTCTAACTAACCTCCTGACACTGCTCTCCTCTCAGCATGGACTCCGATGGGGCTTGGATCTGTGTGGAAGGAAAAAACAAAACAAAACAAAACAAAAAAACCCCGCTGCAGTTTCAGGGACGAAGCCGTGTCTTGTGTCAGTGTTTAGCCGTGATCTCTTCCATACACATGTAGCAAGGATCAAAACTGTTATAAATATGTATGTCTCAACACGAAAGTCAGAGTAATGATCCCCCCGTCTGGCCTGTGGCCCCGGCAACAGCTTATCTGCAGTCTCACTGCGGAGGGAGGGAGGGAGCCAGATATTACTTCGATGCTGTGGTGCCAACAAAGGGCTATTACTGGTTTCATCCCTGCACCGCGGAGAGGAGCGACCATCAATAACACAGCGATAATGTCTCTTTGAGAGCCTGTGCCATCAAATGCTCATTAAAAAGACTTCAGTAATTATCGAGGGCACTTTTGCATGTGTTCACACAGCAAATAACATCATTCCAGCGAGCACCGCTGCTCGCGTCTCGGAGCTCGGTTCTTATGAGCGGAGGCGAGCCTACGATGAGACATGGGGGTCCGGCGGGGAACACAATCACAGATGTGGGAGTTGACATCATTTCATAACACTCCGGCTAACGAGTGGTAGGGCGCTTAGAAATGTAAATTACATCAGAGACTTAAGGAGCTAAATGCAGATTACACCACATTATTTAATTCTGTGTGTGGGTTTTTTCCCAAAATGATGTCCATTGCAGTCCATTTGGGGACCTTATGTCTCACCTTATGATCTCCCAGACGGAGAGAGAGGAACATTTGGATTGCCAAAGAACAGTTGATTCCTGTGAAACATATCTGGGCTTATCAACAGAGTGGTTCAGGGAAAGGTGGATGATCCTGCGGCACATACAGAGCAGCAGACTGCATTACACAATCTGTGCTGCACACCTGTTCCATCCATACACCATCAAAGCCCAATCCCCCCCACACAACCCCCCCCCCCCACCACCACCACCACACACACACACACACACACACACACACACACACACACACACACACACACACAACACACAACACACAACACACACAACACACAAAGACCTTCAAGCCGCTGGTGTAAGGGGAGGAATATCATTAGCCACTGAGCCACTACCGATCCCAGAAAGATGCAAATGATTAGAGTTTCTCTACAGCTTTTTATTTCCCCAGAAAGGCTGTCGTTGTGTGCTTGCATGCTTTTATTTCTCCAGATGGCAGAGCAATGAATCTCAAGGCAAATTTACAAAACTGAACATTTGCAATGTCTTACGAGGTATGCAATCTGACGACATCTTATGTTTTTGCAGGTGGTGTTAAAGTAAGAATGACTAGAGCAGGACAATGCTGTGTCAGGGGGAGAGCTTCAATCACCAGTAGCCAATACAAACGAGCAAGACTACGGGATTACCCGAGCCAGAGCACAGGTTGCCATATCACCACATGACTGTGCAGGGGTGTTCCCTGGCAACAGATACCCTTGGCCCATTTGACATGATGAAAAAAAAAACATGCAAAGCTGACAAAAATGTTTAATTGCTGGTCAACAAAGACGTAACTCAAATTAGTGCAGCACAATGAAACACTGTTGATATCTTTTAGAACAGCGAGGGGATAGAGGAAATTGCTTTGAAGTTAATGCCCTCATCCAATTCACTGGCAGCCAAGGGATTAGGCAGGTTATTACGAAAAAGCTTACAATATTAAAAACCTACGGGGAGATTAAACACATTTCTAATCAACTGAAGAAGGGAGAGTTTAAAAATAAACGCTATCCAATGGAGTTATTATGACCCTGGGCCCCCTATTCATCACAAATAGTGTCCGTACAAGCAGACATGCAGAGCTGCGACATCCTGGAAAAAAAAAATGCTCTTGGGAGAGAGAAAAGATACAAACATACAAACAAACAAACAAACAAACAAACAAGCCAACAAACAATCGGGCAAACATGGCCGGGTTATTGCAGTACGGCACGCCATGGCCTCTAAAGCCTCTAAACATATGATGCGGCCTGATCAGTGACTGGCCTCTGCATGAGATGAGAGACGCCGCGTTTGTCGAAGCCTGTGCAAATTGGAAGGCCACGGGGATTATGCTCCGATCGTGGCCCGTGGCCTAAAATTACACATCCAGCTAATGAACTGACAAAAAAAAAGGGTTCTGGCAGTGAGAGCCCCTCCTTCCCTTATTCCATCGATGTGAGTGGTTTAAGATGGCTTAGGTTAAGCAGTCGCAGCTACGCTGATTCAATTAAGATTAGCAAGCGCTGGCCTATTATCGATGCCATCCTTCTTTCGCGGCAGAAATAAAGTTGTGTACTACTCACCCTGATCCATTCACCAGAAAACACTCGCGGGGCCACTCATCACGTCCACTGCAGCCGTCCCTCTGTCTGTCCGACCGGCCGGCGTCGAGACTAGTTCATCAGCACGTCCTCTCTCAACGAGACAACTCACTGTCAGAGTCAGAGAAAAAGGGGATAGAGAGATAGAGAGACAGAGAGAGAGAGAGAGAGAGAGAGAGAGAGAGAGAGAACAGGAGAGAGGGAGAGAACAGGAGAGAGGGAGAGTGAGAGAGAGAGAGAGAGTGAGAGAGAGAGTTGAGACTAGTGAATGATCATGATATTCTTAGGGGAGTTTTGCACTGAAAAGCGCCTATTGTCTGGCCATGATTCATCACCGGGGCTTAGTGAGGAGGAGAGTTCAGCGCTGGAAAACAGGAAGAGGCCATAAAAAAGCAGGTGAATGGGATTGACTCGAGGAAGTGAGAGTATGGAACAGGGAGTGTCCACAGAGGACAGGAGAAGGAGAGAGAGAGAGAGATAGAGAGAAAGACAGAGAGAGAGAGAGAGAGAGAGAGAGAGAAAGATAGAGAGAAAGACAGAGAGAGAGAGGGGGGGGGGAGAGGGCACCAGTCCAAATCCCTGATCTAAGAGTGTGGGCCGGGACTGCTTTGGCCAGAACTGCAGAGGGCGTTTCTTCATGAGGCTGACTTATCTGTGTCTGTCATCAACTAAATCCTCCCACTCAACAGAGACGACGAGCAGAAGAGAGAGTGGAAAAAAACAACAAAAAACAGAAGGCACGATCAGAAGATTCAAACACGATCAGAAGATTCGATTTTTAGAGAGTAGCTCTCTGACCATATATCTATATACAGACACTCTGTTGGACTTGTTGAGAGGATAGTAACCGTGTTTGCCTACAGTACTTATTATTTTATTT
Source organism: Alosa pseudoharengus (assembly GCF_046254945.1). NCBI lineage: Eukaryota > Metazoa > Chordata > Actinopteri > Clupeiformes > Clupeidae > Alosa > Alosa pseudoharengus. Next base: position 16,888,810 of record NW_027468630.1, on the reverse strand, counting down.
ATGCATTTAGCTGATGCTTTTATCCAAAGTGACTTAGATACAAATTGCAGGGGGCAGCCTTCCTTGGAGACAACTTGCTAAAAGGCACAATGGTGGTAGCCAGGAATCGAACCAATGTCTGTGTTCAAATTCACATACTTCTGTACTTACAAATTTACCTAATAGGAGTGCACAAGTCAATGCACTTGTGCACTCATATTAGGTGCTGTAGGTACAGAAGTATGCATATTGGAACACAGCCAATGACTTTTTGTGACTCCTGCATGCTAGCGAAGTTCCTTAGCCCCTATGCTACCACCGTTTGTTGACCCTTCAGCATCCATTCGAAGACCAAAACCACCCGGTGGAGCTGCACATTCATTTACCCAGCTAAGCCAGTCATACAATTTCTCTTCCACGCGATCATCATTCAGTACCTGTCCTGTCCCAACAGGAGTGTGCCACCATTAGCTGGGCTAGTCACAACAGCAACTGGTCTCCTTTTAGGTGTGGGGCACATCAGTGCCACAGGCATAACACACAATACAGAGCTCTGCCTTCACTCCCTGTGCTCGTGGTGGAGCTAGCTGAAAGTAGTGCCGTGCATTATTTTTATGCCTGACTTTAAAGGTGCCACACTAAACATGTCTGGATGTGTTCTGACATTTAGTAAATTAGGATTGATTGGCCTGCCAAACGCTTATCCACGATCTCCTTCCTTCACCGAGCGGAGACGGGCAACGTTTTTTCAAAACAAAACATAAATGATTGGGCTGACCCATTTTAAACCAGGACGGAGGCATATTGAAACACGAAAACCAATCGACAGGCTTTTAAATGGTCTGTAAACGATGTTGGGAAAACAAATACATATTTGTAATTGCACGCATGATGAATTTACTGCTCGTCCTGCCACCAGGTCATTAACGTGCCGTTAATCCATCAAGAGAAATGCACGTGGAGTGACTGGGTCCATCACCTTGCAATAAATCTTTACCATATAACGTCGGCCTCGCTCTGCAGCAGCGGGCTGTTAAACTAAAGGGGGGCGTTAAATCACAAGGTAAAGAGAGTATCGATCTTTTATAAAATTGGCCTATTGACAAAGCACTTAAATCAGGTATTAGAAAGTTTATAACTTTCTGTCAGATGCTTTGAGAGATGGGCGATCACACAGATGGCTGAGCTATAGCTGAGCATCAGTCCTTGGAGGAGGTTAGGTCAGATTGGCGGAAAGAGGAGTCGTTCCTAGGGGTTCACATGGATGTCCCTGAAGGCATGCTGGTTGGATTGCTCATTGGAAACATTGCTCAGTTCTATCTTTCTATCACAAAGTGAATTCTTTTTTTATTTTTATTTGAGGACAAATATGAAACAGGCTGTGGTTCTGAAGCTTGAACTTCAAAGTGATTCACTGGGAGACATTAGGGCTCTTCTTCTTCAAATTTTTCAGATGACAAAACTACAACAATTTGCCATATTTTAAGGTCACCCATTTTTAGGCAAGTAGTATTGGTAGAGCGGTTACGTGCACATCCCACCTATTAAGCCAGGTGCAGGTCAAAGTATACAAAGGTAAAAAAAAAAAAGAATGTCCGCACACCAGAGTAGCTCCCAAACTTTAATGAAAAGAAACAGCAACATTTCGACCTGACAGGGTCTTCTTCAGGCAAATGTTTAGGCAACTAGTTTTGCCATCATCTTCGACTTTAGCATGATTGTATATGGTCATGTGAAGGACAGATAAACACAACTGCCATTCCCACTACCCATACATGCATTATGTAGCTCTGTGTTCCAGGACAAAGTAACAAAAACTTTAACAGCATGGCTCAGCATGCCATCAACGATACTGGAAAGGGCACGAGTTGGCAAGCTTTGGTCAGGGCCAACTGAGCAGCTGGCGGTCTTTGAAAAGTTTTTGCATTTCTTCTAGGTGGTTAGCTTGCTAATTGCAGACCAAAAGTCCTTGCTTTGACAAAGAGGAAAAATTAAAAAAGCCTCGGCTTTGCAGTTCATGCCCAGCGGAATGCTGGTTATTAAAGTGCTAAAGAAAAATTGCTTCAATATCATGGTTATATTCCTCTGCCGTGACAGTCCATGCAATAGTGGAGCAACTCATGGTTCTTTCAACTCCAGCAAAGTGAATGTAACAGGAGCATCGAGTCAGCTTCCACCTAAATGACCCCAGTCTGACTGCTGGAAGATCTGTTACTAAAAACAGCCTCGGCTGACACGGCTGCTTATCACCACAACGTGAGCGGCTGGGTGAAGAAACCCAGACTATTTAGCAATTTCTACAGGTTGCACTTAGCTAAACCCTTCTTACTTCAAGCAAGGAGGGCAGGGCAACAGACCCAAGCAGCGTGACATTAAACAGGATTTTCAATCGGCCCAGCTGTTTCCAGCAGATCATGCGGGGCTTTGCTAAAGCTCATTCCTTCATTGCAATGGAGGGGGGGGGGGGTTGAGGTGATGGTGGTGGGGTGCTATGCAGAGAGCCTGGAACAGAGGGTGGAGTAGCCTACCGTGTGGACATGGAGATGATCAGCTTAGAGAAACTTATTGAAGAAATACTGAATACAATGTATGCTGCACACACGCACACACAGATACACACACACACACACACACACACACGCACACACTCGCGCGCACGCGCACACACGCACACACACACGCGCACACACACGCGCACACACACGCGCACACACACACACACGCGCACACACACACTTGAAAACTTTGTTCGAGATCACTTCAAGAAAAATTGCCAGTTCAACCCATATCCCTAAAAATGAACCTACCTACCTTGCCTACTTGACAGGTAAGAAATCGTCCTACATTCGGCAGTCCCAGAGACCTGTAGCAACCACAGCCAACTCCCTGGAGGGCTACAGCGCAAAGCCAGCAGGGCCCCTAAAACTGAGCTTAACTGGGTAAGAAAAGAACATGGTGGAGGCAGCCACTCTCGGGACAAGTTGGAGCAGAGTCTGGGGCTCAGCAGCAGCAGCAGCTCCACCTCCGCCTCCACCTCACTGTGCTGCGCTGGGCTAACGCGTCCCTCCCTCGGGGCAGTGCTCTCCCTGGAATGTGCATCTGCACACAACTACAGCAAGGCCTTAAAACCCAGCTGAGCCACCAGACACATAGTCACCCTGAGAGTAGGGCGAGAGAGAGAGAGAGAGAGAGAGAGAGAGAGAGAGAGAGGGAGGGAAAGAGAAAGAAAGAAAGAAAGAAAGAAAGATGTTGGGAGAGTTGAGAGAAGGAATCTACAGTAGGAGGAATAAGCAGGAGAGAAAGGGGTGGAAGAAAGAAAGAAAGAAAGAAAGAAAGAAAGAAAGAAAGAAAGACCAAGAGCAGAGTGAACGAGTGAAAGAAAGCAGAAGAGGTGTAATTAAAGCCAGACCACGCTCCATCGGAGGAGCACTGTGGTAATGATCCTTTCCTTCGCATCCTCCGCCAACACGGCCAAACCCAGCCAGCTCAGTCCAGCTGAGTCCAGAGGAACAGGGCTGAGGGTGTGCGTGCGGCAGACCTCTGGCTTCTGCCACAGATGGAGAGAGCAGTGATCAGAACCAGGGAGGGAAGAGAGCAGAGGCCACAGCCAGGGCGGGAGAGAAAGCTACAGCAAAGGAGGGAGAAGGACCATGCAGCCCAAACACCTTTTGTACGGCCTCTTTTCAAGCCTCTCATATAGTCAGGAAAAATGTTGAAAGGGAGAGGCAAAAGAGCCCATCTACCAAGATCCAAGCTGAGCCTTCAGGTGTAGGAGTGTGTGTGTGTGTGTGTGTGTGTGTGTGTGTGTGTGTGTGTGTGTGTGTCTTTCATGCAATACATAAATCTCCAGTCTAAGAAGGCAAGAGGTCATCTACTCAAATGTTTTATTCATGTCAAAAGATCACATTACGGTACCTTTGAATATGGCGCTGGAAATAATCATTAACAGCGTCATTTCTAGATATCCGTCCTTGAAATATGAATCCAAAAACAAAACTCTACACTGTGCAGCACAGTAGGATATGGCCATCACAGAGACCACAAGTCCACAGTGAAAGAGATTGGTAAGAAAGAAAGAAAGAAAGAGAGAAAGAAATAAAGAAAGAGAGAAAGAGAGAAAGAGAGAGAGATATATATAGAGAGAGGAAAACCAAGGACTCATTTTAGTGAGCTCATTTTCCGTGAGGACAGTCAGGAGGGGATGTTGTTGTATTCTGGGTTTAGAAAGGGCCTCCAATCCAAAAAAGGAATTCTGATCCTTCATCCGTAAAAAAGAGGCCAGAAAGGCGGCATGGCACCACACCCGGGGCTAGATGCGCAGCGGACAGAAGATACTGACCCCATAATCCTTTTAATGCTGTTTGCAAATATAAATGCATATAGGATGCAACAAGCCAAAACAGAGCCTAGCTAGCCTGTTTTGTAAAAAAAAAAAAACAATAACAGGGCAACAAGGAAACTGAGGGAAGCCAGCTACAGACTCCCAGCTGCGTGCAGAACCAAGCTGATCAGGAGGAGATGGAGCTGATCAGGAGGAGATGGAGATGGAGCTGATCAGAAGGAGCTGGAGCTGATCAGGAGGAGATGGAGCTGATCAGAAGGAGATGGAGATGGAGCTGATCAGAAGGAGCTGGAGCTGATCAGGAGGAGATGGAGCTGATCAGAAGGAGATGGAGATGGAGCTGATCAGAAGGAGCTGGAGCTGATCAGGAGGAGCTGTAGCCGGTGCTGGAGCCCAGAGGCCAGGCATGCGGGTGGCCCAGTCTGGCATTGGAATAAAGATGGCAAAGAGAAGAGTCTCCTCTCCCATCCTCCTTTAGTTAATTTCCATTCCTCATAAAACAGCACAGATTAAATAATACATGCAGGCTTGAAAGAGGGGGAATGGTGTTCCGCTCATTGTTGATTTATGGCAGTCTGTCAGAAACACAGCCGTGGTGAGAGGGGAGCTGAGAGCGTCTTTATGTGGAGTGGAGTGGAGAGGCACAGGCAGGAGAGCTTGGAAGTCATTTTCACGGAGAGAGGGGGGTGGGGTGGGTGGTGGTGCGGGGGACTGATGACTTCTTCCGTTACGGACCAGCAGCGTGACGCTTCATATCTCGGATTCTTTCTCTCCGCGCTGTCGCAGCGGCGGGGTCGGACGACGGGGAAATTTCTATCGGAAATTTCGGGGGCCGGATCGCTTCGATTACAGCAGAGCGTCGCCGCCGCCACCGAGCCTCAGTGTTCCCACGGCGACCCGGCACTCGCGGCGGCCACAGTGGATTTCACAGACAAAGAAAGCGCCACAATGGCACCATGTGAACTGCGAGATGAGTCATGGCTGTCACAAGCTCTCAGCGATATAGGTTGCAGGCTAAATACCCATGCATTCCTCCTTTTCTCTCTCCCTCGCCTTTCCTTTTTTCTTTTCTCCAGGAGGCTTTGCATTCGCTCAGCCCTCCCTCCCCAGAGCAGATAGGGGAGATGTGGACGCCTCAGAGGATTACACCACGGCTGGAGCAGCTGCACTCCTCCTCCACACTCCCTGTCTCTCTCTGTCTCTGTCTCTCTCACTCTCATTCACTCTCTCTCTAGAGCACTGTAGTCCTCCTCATATGCTCTCTCTCTCTCTCTCTCTCTCTCTCTCTCTCTCTCTCTCTCACTCACTCTCTTTCGTTCTCACTCACTAGAGCAACTCTAGTACTCATTCGCACTCTCTCTCTCTTTCTCTCTTTCTGTGTCTTTCATTCTCTCGCTCACTAGTCACTCTGCCCTTCTCTCCAGTTCTCCCTGCTCTTTCTAAACATCATATTTTATTTTAAAAAAGAAAGGCCATCCATAAACATTTTGCCAATTCAATAGTCTCTATTCAATAACAGATGGGACAAGCAACAAGCAACATTTCAAAAGCCAGACGAGAGCGAGAGAGTGAGAGAGAGAGAGAGAGAGAGAGAGAGAGAGAGAGAGAGAGAGAGAGAGAAACGGACTCAGAAAATTAACAATACAATGTGAAAACAAGCAGCTCAACAGCATGGGTGCTGTGGGCTGGCTAAGACTGAGACAGAGCCGGAGCCTGTGGAGGACTCCAAAGAGTCCAGCCGTGCTCAGCGAACACAGCGTACAGCCTACGGCCCGGCTAGTTTAAAGAGAAACTTTCTCCTTTCTGATGTTGAAAGCTGAACCGCGTTCGCCCCTCTGGCAGAGAACCACCCTGTTGCAGGGTGCAGGGACGCGCCTTCAAGACCTTCAAAGGCGCATGGGGGGGAGGGGGCTGGGACAGCCGTCTTCACAGATGGAAATTAGACTGTAATAATTATGATCCGGGCTGGAGCGCCGCCGCCGAGCCCAGGAAACGAGCGGGCGCACGTCAAGCGAGCGCCAGACGCATGTCGTTTTTGACTGCTCCAGGAGAAGGTTAATTGGCTTGAATGGCTGACATTGCTGCGTGCACCCTGCTTATGGTGCAGGGGTTGGGGAAACGGAGTAGAGACATAGCGGTGTGCGTCCTGCCAATGGTGCAGGGGTCGGAGAACCACAGTAGAGAGGGAGCGAGTTGTTGCAGGCCCTCCTGTTGTGTTGCCAACAAACAACACATGATGAAGGACAGACAGAGAGAGAGCATAGTTGACTAGATGGACAGACAGACAGACAGACAGGCACACACACACACACACACACACACACACAATTGTATTAGAGAAAACGAGAGGGAAAAAAAGAGAAGAGGGAGAGAGGGAGAGACAGAGAGAGAGAGGGAGACAGAGGGAGACAGAGAGAGAGAGAGAGAGAGAGAGAGAGAGAGAGAGAGAGAGAGAGAGAGAGAGAGAGAGAGAGAGAGAGAGAAACACAGTCCTCTAGCAGGGAGAAAAGGCTTTTCAAGTGCTCGACCCTTGTGCTGGGCCCGAGAGGCAGAGGGTCTAACTCAGCTGTCTGCAGATAAAGACAAGCCCCCCCCCCCCCCCCATCTCTGGCACCTTGTTGGTTTCTGAAAAGATGCTAAAGAGTTTGGAATATTAAACAGCTACCCGTGAAATCAAAAGGATTTGAAAGAGAAGTGCTTCAAAAAAAAGGAGCCGGGTGATATCACACCATCTCTATGAGAAGGCTGATGTGACGGAGAGAGCGAATAAAGGAGGGAGAAGAGACGGCTTTGAGGGGATGGGTGGGTGGGTATTTGAGGGGTGGGGGGGGGGGATTCTTTCCCCTTTGCTCATATCTAAGCCGTGCATATGCAGAAGATATTATGCACTAATCAAAGCCTCGCCTTTCATATCAGGATTTATGATTCAAACTTGGAGGAAAAGAGAGAGCAACAGAGAGAAGCAGGCAGAGAGAGAGGACAGAAAGATACAGAGACAAACACAGAGAGAGAGAGAGAGAGAGAGAGAGAGAGAGAAAAGGAGAGAGAGAGAGAGAGAGAGAGAGAGAGATAGAGAGAGAGAGAGAGAAAAGGAGAGAGAGAGAGAGAGAGAGAGAGAGATAGAGAGAGAGAGATAGAGAGAGAGAGAGAGAGAGAGAGAAAAGGAGAGAGAGAGAGAGAGAGAGAGAGAGAGAGAGAGAGAGAAGGGAGGGAGAGAGAGAGAGAGAGAAGGGAGGGAGGGAAAGTAGAACATGAGAAGGCTTTTCAGGACATCCATCACGCATCACACTGGTTTGAAATCCACTGCCTGACAACCATGATCTACGTCTCAACATGTGCCTGGAATGAAAAATTCACACCAGGCTCGGCTAGGCGACGGGGATCTTTTATTGTTGAACAGAGACAACACCCTGCAAGCATCTGACAATCAACCCATCAGCGATCACCCCTGGGTATGAAAACACAAAAACAGTGCAGCACTTCCAAACACTATTAATACCACTATCTGAACAAGACTTCCAAACACTATTAATACCACTATCTGAATAAGACTTCTTTGTTTTTGTTCCACACATAACCACCCTGGTCTGATGAATTATGGCTGGCAAAAATGGACCCGGTCTGCGGCTGTAGTTTTGGGTAGGAGGTTTGTAATCCAAAACAGGGTCTGAAAGACACTTCTTACAGTTTGTGACCCCTTTCATCTCTGCACAGGAGAGACGGCTCTCTACCCATCAAATAAAGGCTAGGCACCCCCTAACACATCAAGAGTCAGATTTATGTTGGACTTTTTCAACAGCCAGGAAGGTGGGAATATTTTTCTTCCTCACGGGTCTTATTGCTCAAAAACAAGCGTATGGTGACAGCTAATGATGTGGATCGAACAAATGATCCCGGCAGTCCTCAGTAATGCCACATTGTTTGAAAAATTGCCTCTGTAAGATTTCTGCTTCAGTAAAAACTGTTTTTAACAAACACATACACACAGAGAGACTGACACACACTCACACACACACACACACTTAAGCAGAGCTGCCAAGCAGCTAAGCCATTCTGTTTCCGTCCCTTTTAAGAAGGATGCCATTTATTTCACAAAAAGTCCTCAAAAAGAAACCGCTTATGTGGCCAATTGTGGATCGCTTTCACAGGAAATGCTAATCAAAGAGGCGCCTGTGAAAACAGACTCCATGGAGAGCCGGCCTGGCGGGGCAGCTCCATTCAGCCCGATGAGTGGGGCTGGGCGTCTGCGGGGCGGTCAGGGACAAGATGAGAGGCCAGAGGACTGACCTCGCTGCCGAGGAGGAGTCTATTTACACAGCCGCCCGCCCTTGCTATAGGATAGGGTCACTCAAACACACAGAGAGAGAGAAAGAGAGAGAGAGAGAAAGAGAGAGAGAGAGAGAGAGAGAGAGAAAGAAAGAAAGAAAGAAAGAGACGGGGGGGGGGGCAGCACAAAACAAAACTCATTTGTCACAATCTGACTCCCTCATTGCACCTGACTTCACAGTGTAGTTGCTCATTAAAAGACAAGACAAACTTATGCACAGACGCATGGTGGGAGTCGATAATATTTCAAGCCCCAGTCAAGAAGTCTGGTGGTAGCATATGGCAAGTTCTCACAAGCCACACATGACTGGCAGGAATTCTGGGAGTGAGGGGTGATGTGAGCACGTGCTAATGGAGAGCCAACGGCCGAAACAGTGCTGTGCAACCTCCCGATTACGTGGAGAATCTCCTCCACATCCTTGCAACACTCCTGCACTCATCTAGGTTTAACTTTCTTCCCTCACTTCTAGCAAGAGGACTGCAGATCACTAATAATCAGATCTTAAGATTCATGAATATTCAGGAATCCAGATCAAAAAAGGAGGCAAAGCGGGGACACGTAAATAAATAATCGTTCTTTGGGAGCGCCTCCAGTTATTTCCTGGGTGATGCGCAGCGCTGGCTCGGACGATTAGCGGGAGCGGAATGAGGCATTTTCCACCGACTGACCCCTGAAAAACCCCACTGCCGACCTAGCACACCTGGCACGGCCATCGCCACAAATCCTCTTATAGGCTTCAGCAGCGAGCTTCACAGGGCCTGGGAGAGGGGAGGACGGGGGAGAGACCAGACCAACCCAGCCCAGCCCAGCCCAGCCCAGCCCTGCTCACACACAGCCAACAGCAAACACGCCAGAATATTCCATCTAGGGAGCAGTGGCCTGTTGCTGCTTGTGTGTGTGTGTGTGTGTGTGTGTGTGTGTGTGTGTGTGTGTCTAATTTTGGGGTAAACACCACTTCCGCTCTCACACACAGAGTTCCTAGGAGCACTAGTGGGCCTGAGGGTAATAAGGGTGGTTGAAACAGACCATAATTAGGGTCCTCTGAAGCAAAGATGATGCAGAAGTGCTTCAACCTCGCAAGATGATGATAAGGGCTCATTTTCTCAATAACGGCCATAAAAAAAAAATGTCTCTGCCTCTTTACACTCCGCAGCCAAAACAGCCATCAGCACCTCACTGCAATCGGAGAGATAAACAAACATGATATTAACACCGCTATTCCAGGGAGGCCTTTGTTCAAAGACCTCTCCTAGCAGCCTTTGATGTTCACCATTGTAACTCGAAGCATATAAAACCTGTTTCCAGAGCATGGAAACTTCATCAAATGATCTAAAAGCTCTAGAAATCTGCCTGAAAAAAGCAAGCAGATGGCCGAGATGCTTGTCATCGTTCACGGGGCTGGATGGGTGGACTATTTGGGACTGTGGGGGGACAGAGCTGCTGGCATAGTTGACAGTGACTGTTGGTTGACCGACTGAAGGTTGTCAAGAGTGGGCAGTAAACAGAAACAATAAGCAACTCTCTCTCTCTCGCTCTCTCAATGAGCTGGAGCAGCTGCAAGAACAACAACCAACGAAGAGCACACAGCAGGAGCTCCCCATCATGTTTTTTTTCCAGTCTTCAAACTGTCAAACTTCCAACCAGGCCTCTCCCCGGACCTCAGCTGTAGCTTAATACTTCCATATCTGACAGAACACAAGCAGCAGCGAACGCCCTTGAAACTTTAAAGGGAAATCTACTTCCATCGATCAGCTTTGATGTCTCAGTAGGGTTACCTTTCTGGATGAAAATGCTACAGAGTTGAGTGGCGCAACCCAAATACAACAACCAAGAGGAGTCAATTTAGCCAAGCTGCAGTCAACTCTGTTGAGCTCTGCACACCCTACTGTGGTGAAAGGAAGGGACTTCTCAACATCCTAATTAAGAAAAATATATGTTCCAGAACAATGTAAGATTCCACATTATATTCTTTAGAATCTTTATACTACACCATTCTAGTTAACCCCCCACCCCCTCCTTTGAAGGGTTAACGTTAACTCACTGAGGGGTTAAGGCAGTGCAAAGGTGTTGAATTGTGAAAAGGAGGAGACATCACACATCACATGACTTCACACTCTGGCAAGGGTGTGTGTGTGCGAGTCTAAGTTTCCTTGGGCGTGTGAGTGTTTATTTGTGTGTGTGAGAGAGAGAGAGAGCACACATGTGTTAAGGAATTACAAGGCTAAGCTATTGTATCTACTCAGTAGAAGAGTAAAATGTTCTGGAAAGATGTCCCACATTTTGAAGAAAAGAGGAAGAAAGCACTGAGCAGCTTTGGCTATTCTTGTCCTTTGTGTGGAACAAAGTGACAAACGCAGGCTCTCTTGACCCCAAAGTACTTCATCAGTCTGTGGAGCCAGAGAGGCACAAAGGCGGCGGAGGAAGGGGGCATTGTGCAGGCAGGGCTGGGCTGGGCTGGGCGGGAGTGGGGCGAAGAGAGGGAGCCTCATCTCAAACAGCCCCCATAAAATCTCACTACCTACCCTCACACTGACAGCAAAAAGACAAAAAGGGCCTCAGTGCCAGATTTTACACCTCCTTCAGGAAAAAGACTGGATTTACAATCCTAATAGTGCATGTTCTCTCTCAGAGTGTGTGCGTGTGTGTGTGTGTGTGTGTGTGTATGTAAGAATGCGAGTGAGTGTGTGAGAGAAAGAGAGTGTGAGTGTGTGTGTGTGTTTGTGTGTGGAAAAGAGTGTGAATGTGCGTGTAAGTCACTTGAGGCATCCTCACAGGAGGAGAAACCTCCGGTTTGTTACACTGAAGAACTCGAGGCGCTTACTTATAAAGGAGGCTATTAAAACGATTAAGCAAGACATCATTCCTGAGAAAATGGAGGATATCTCAGGCTCCCTAAGAGAGGAAAAATGGCCGCCTCAGGACATTTCATTACACCACTGCCATGCTAAACCCTGCCGTCTGAAAGACGAGCCTTCTCCAGAATTATTCCGCCCGGTTCTAAGCCTTGATCAATTCCTCACACTGTCTTACAAACACTGCCGCAAATGCGTCACCATCACACACACAAACTCGACACCACTGCACTATCTGGAGTGGCAAATGATATGACAGAGAAACTAGAACAACTTCATTCAGACAGAGCATTAGACCATTTCAGACTGTCTCTGCTTAACACAATGCCTCTGGTCATGTGAGAAAGGGCATGCAACTCAAAATCCCTAATGAACCATTTCTCAGCTCCAGAATCATGAGGTTTGATTAAGCAGGCAAAGCCCCTTCAAGGGACACACAAGTAGGCAAAAAGGCCATCATGTGATTTCTTAAGCCTCTTTATAACCAAATGCTATGAAAGAGTAGAAAAAAAGGTCTTCCCAGATAATAAGCCCCGAGAAGATAGAGCGGTATGGGCCAGTGCCTAGTGGCAAAAGCCCTGACCTGCCTCCGCCATCCGTACCCTGACCCACCACACCGCTCTCTCACCGACGCCGTGGTGCTCTGACCGACTGCACCAGCCGCAAACTTCCACGTCCCATAACTAACCGTACCTTCACCAACTCCCCCAAGCACCCCGACCGAAAGTTGGCCTTCTGTCACACTAGCTGAGGCACAAGCCAGAGGGGGAGGGGGAGGGTTAATACACAGAGCACAACAGCCAGACTGACCACCACCAAAGATTAGTGGATTATAGGGGTAGAGGGGTAAGACAGAATGGAATGGGGTGGGGTGGTTAGGGGCAAAGAAGAAGGATGACCCCAGTGGCTCATGAAAGCCAAAGGAAAGATGGGCCTGCTCCTAATGGCTGCTCCTCTGCCTAGACAGCAAATGGACTTCACTGCTGCCTAGGGCCTTGGCCCAGGTTTGGCCCAGGTTTGGTGCATGAGTGGGGGGGTGGTGGTGGTGGTGGTGGGAGGGGGGTCGAGGCCTGGCAGACCACGAGACAGCGTGGATGGCAGAACGCCGGTAAAAGATGCCCATTCATCTCAGGAGGCCCCGCACCTCCACACAGTCTGGTCACCACCAGCAGGGCGTGCTGGCAAACACTGCACCATAAAGTACAGCCAGCAGTTGGCTTCCCAGAGAACGCTTGGAAAAAGAAAAGGAAAAAAATCATATTTGCCATCCTTTTACCCTTCACAATCACAACCAAACATAATGAACAGTGAACAGTGAAAGGACAACAGCCAAACTGGCCAGTGTGTTTGTCTTTTGACATGGGCAGTGAATAGGATACGAGTCTTTGTGGCAGGCTGGTGGGGCTGTGCGTTTGGGGATTGGGATAAGGGCACAGGAGCAGAGCGCAAGAGCCTATTATTGGTGTCCACGAGAGCCGTGTGAACTGGGCCGTGGCGAGAGGTGCCCGAGGATGACACAGCAAGGGGCTCAACGGCCAGGACAGACAATCCCTCGGGGACGCGGGGGCCAAAAGACCCCCACCACGCTGATACGGCATCACAACATGTCCAGTCAAGGCAGGGAATGGTCGATCATGCAATGGTTTTAGCTATGGGCTTTTCTTTAATATTTAAGATTTTATTGGTTATCAAAACCAATAAACACACATACGAGCCTTTGTGATATCTCTGTTAGTACACTGGAGCTGGAGCATTTGTTTTCCAGCTGGGTGACAGTGGGCAGGTCGTTGATGCATGTTGTTGATATTTTACAGTCCCATGATCAAAAATGGGGCACAGCCCCAGCCTACAGTATCTGCATGCCGTTTGGTCATTTGGACAGGATAGCAACGCCTTGAGCCAACAAACTGCCGTCTCTTAGAAAACCATTTCTCCGCGGCCCTCAGAAAAACAAGCACTTTCCTGAGAGATCCACTACTGGCAGCACCAGTGTGCCCAACTCTCAACTCCGTTCCACTCCAGAGGGTGGCATGGTGCCCCAGCGGTCGGCACAACCTACAGAAAGGCCATTGTGCCATGGAGTGCTGAGATCAACAAGGGCATTCAAACTACTCTAATAAATCCACCGCGGCTTTAAAAAAAAAGAGACCATTCTTTCTGCTGTTGAGAATGAAAAATAAAATCCATGGCAACAGCATTAAACTCACAAACAATGAAGAGATATCTTCCATGACAAAAACTCCAGGACCACGAGCATACTCTCACTCCGGCCTCCCCAGCTCATTGTCCTGCAACACGGTCAGAATATTGATTACAAGGGCACCATAAAACCTCAGCTGTCTACAGGTTTCATTGATCTTAAAGGCCTCGGATCCATTAGAAGGCTTTATATTCACAGCACTTTTGTGTTCTTAACAGAGGGGGGAAAAAAAATATCACAACAAGCAAAAGCTTATATTGGCCTTCAAAGCTCCATAGAGGGCTGTTGTCAGGAGCGTGACTGGCCAAGATTATCAGTGTGGTGCGTTCCAGAGTCCTGGCGACAGCGTTACTTAGCCAGCGACCCTCGCGTCCGGGGCCATCGCAGCCGTCCAAATTGCCGGAGTGACTTCTGCGCTGCAGGGCTCCAGGAAGTGTCCAGCGAGGAGCCAGAAGGGGCTGACTTTCCACACGGAGCCATTCTGAGTGGCCACAGGGAGGCTTGGCTTTACACTCCGCTCACAGCGGCTAAGACAAAACCGCTATATGAGGCAAGTCAATCAGCGAGCACAAGCGGGGGCAGACAAACAGCCAACAACAGCCCCAACACCGCCACTCTGCCACTCACTCAGGCCAAGTCCTGGCTGGATTGAAATAACCAGGGAGATGGTCTGTTGAGTAAACACGTTGGGGCACAGGTGGCAAGGCCTAGGCATGTTGGATGACAATCTGTCTGGGGCGCAGAAGTACAAAAGTTTTAACATGTACAAATGAGGACTGCAGGCGGGCCATTTCTCCTTTTCCACAGCACTGCAAAAACCTCATTACCAGTGAGTTGGGTGCTGTATTAAAAATAGGGCTCATTATCAGGTAGAGTGGGGGCTAATTTGCTCGCTCCTCGCTTCCGCACAGCTTTCTTTGTGCTCCAAACTTCTCCGCTGCCAAATTCGCCATCAAAATTCCCTAAGTCCCTTCCATTGTAATCAGTCCACAGCCATATCATATGCCTCTTAATCAAAGCATACTGTGCGCCCCAGCTGTCTCAAATGGCCACAGAAAAAAAGTTACTGCAGAAGAGGAAAAGGAAGAGGATTCACTTCCTAAATTATAACACTATGGTTAGAAAAACTTCCATTTCCAAGTGAGCACTTCTTGTAATTAGCACACTACTTGAAATATTTTCCACTTAATTCAGCTCTTACAACTCGGGCGTACTTCTCTGTAGACTGGGGCATTCAACAAATATGTTGAAATAGCAACCAACATTAATACAGATATTCTACAACAAACAATTGTAGAATTCCTGACACAATTTTAAGACTAGGCATTTCCAGTTTGTTATGTAACAAGTCAGTTGCACAATGATGTCAGAAGCCATGACTGTCAACTAAAATATTCACCAGGAACCTGATGACCATGACTTTGAGAGAGTGAACAGAAAAAAACAACAGTGTTAAGAGTTAAGCCAGCAAGCCCAACTCGTGAATCCCAGTGGAATGAGCGTTTGGGCCATTCCCCCGTGGCAGTCCCAGGGTTAGCTCTGCCCAATGAGAGGTCAGTGTGAAATGTAAACAGGCGTAAGTACACATACGATCTGTGGGAGGATACACTCATGTTTGCTAGATCATTGTGATGTGTTGGAAATCTGATGAAAACGAGCCACTGACAAAAAAAAACAAAAACGAAATGTCCTCGTTAAGTTAAGTTGGAGAGGACGGCACAGATTCCCATCTGTCTCCATAATCTGAGCAAGAGCTTTTAAAGAGCAGGTTGGAAAGACCAAACCTCTTTTGAGCGCAAGTTTAAAATGACCAGTTCTGCATACATATGAACAGTAGGCTACATCAAGATGGAACCCACAGAAACTGTGGAATCTTAACGGCTAGTATCTTCTGTTATATTTTATATAAGTAAATAGGTTAATATAAGCGTAATTTACAATATATCATATATTAATAGCCACATTTCCAGGGACAAATTAATGACTGGCCTCTTTCTTAGGTCTTCCTTATATTATGGCACATTCAAGAGCTCGGCAACTAGGCATCAGAGTGGAGGTGGATAAAAGTGATATGAGAGAGGCACTTTACAAACCATTATCAACTTCAGTGCTGAACAGTAGTCTAGTGCCAAATCACAATGAGCGGTTATTAATCTCAATGGTAAACGGTATTCTGGCTATGGACTGACAGCATCTGATTTCTTACAATAGTCAGAGTGATGTTGTTCGTTCATCATAGAGTGTACCATCACAGCTCTCTGACTCAGCATTGTCTTGACAAGTTATCTTCCTCACCTAGATGTCATTTCTATTTTCTACATTCGGACAATGTGGTTTTATTCCTGACAAGAGAATATAAGCTTTGCAATCTTTAAAATGCTTGGCCTTTGACGTTATTTGAGAGACCATAACTTGACAACATATTTGAATGGCAAATCG
This sequence comes from Alosa pseudoharengus, assembly GCF_046254945.1. Lineage (NCBI taxonomy): Eukaryota > Metazoa > Chordata > Actinopteri > Clupeiformes > Clupeidae > Alosa > Alosa pseudoharengus. The sequence goes on along the minus strand of NW_027468630.1, from coordinate 16,872,671 downwards.
GAGCGAAATTGTTAAATCTGTAAGTTAAATGGTTAAAGGTTAACTTAGCCTAACTATTTTCATAGTTAATGGTAAACACCTTTCTCCCTCCTACGCATTAGAAACGTTCTCGACATTTCTATAACATTGGTAAGTCGGAAAGCAAGCTTTCGTGCAGTGACCGATTGGCACAAAGTAGATGCGCTTGCCCTCTGATGTTGCTTTTCCATCCTGTTTCACCGGGCACACTGCCATTTCAACCCAAGACCTAGACAGAATTAAATCTATATACGCTGTCTCAAAAGATGGAGATAACATGTCAACATAATGACATTCCTTTATTGTATCTTGAAATGAATGCAGAACATCTTTGCTCATAGTGGTAACTTGCACTGTTACATTGAATTAAGTTCCCTTAAACATAGGTAACGTTAATACTCAATCACTGAGTTCAGAAGTCTAATCATATCGCCATGTCCACACAAGAATTGCAGATAGCGGATCTAACTTCCAAGTTTCACCACAATTGAATTTACCAACCACAAGTCAAAACCTCAACAAAATCAACAACATACACGTTAACGTTAGCTTCGCTTACCCATTGAAGGATTTATCTGCCGTACAGCTTGGCTTGTACGGCAAATGTCCAAATCTCTGTGTAGCCAGCGAGTTATTAGTTTTTACCACACATTTTTCCCAACCTCTAACATTAGTTCATGGGTTGAGGTTAGCTGATTAATAACTTCAGGGCTAGCATCCACAGCAGTTGCAAGGACAGCATGACAAAACTCCTTTTAACGTCAGCTACCGTTATGTGTTACCAGGAAAATAATATAGAGGAGGGCGCTGCAATAACTCCTACTTCACGTGCATCTTTTTTAGAGAGTTATCCATATTTGCCGGCCACTTCCAATGTTAGCAAGCAATGTTTGATCATGCTATTGACTCGGAACGCCAAGTCAAAGCCTGTATTGAGACGACATGTTAACATCGCTAGCTAGCATTGCTGAGCCAGGGGGAAATATACTTTTACTCACCTGTTCGGCATGTAGTTTCTGCGATTTTGTTACGGGCTGCTAAAGAACTGTTAATCTCAGGAGGCTTGGGTGGGGAAGAATTTGCTACAGTAGTCAAGCCAGTGGTCTCTGTCTGAGGGTGTTCCTGTGCCTTCCTACATCAACATCTCAGATCACACAGTGTGAGCAGACTTACATTGCAAGCAGCAAACTATGCTGCCTAAGAATCGCGAGACTACACGAGAACAGCGGGATTGGTCAGAATGCAGAGGGACCATAGGAAGAAAATAATTTTCCATCCAGCATCCAGCGAGCCAGTCGTTCGCCAGTCGCCACTTCCCTGCTTGCCGACGTATTTTGACGTACATTAGGTGTTTAATTGTTGATATTTCGGATATTTTAAAACGCTGTGTTCACTTACATATATTACAAATGCAATGGTTTTACCGGCATAGACATAGACAAGTAAAATGCATTACACAATTCAATGGAACAACAAGTCGTTATTGTGGATACAGTGAAGGTGTGTGTAAGCCATTTATATACATTTACATATTTCTTGCCCTTAGACTTTACCAGGGTTATCGCTGTTTAGGATTATAATGGTAGACATAGGCTACTACAACAATAACTACCAAAGAGAGATATCAAAGATAGGCCTAGATTTAACTGAATGGACTAAATAGATATCCAGTTTTCTCTAAATTTTGCATGAACGTTCTAGTGATAAATGCTTTGTCTTTTGTATACCACAATGCATAGACAATTTAGTATTGCAATATCAGTAGCTTAAATAATATAATACATATAGGCTAATTGCCTTATCTCTGGGGCAGTGTTTGAGGCCTTTCAATAATTAATTTATAATTTAATACATTTCATCCAAACTTTCTGTTTAGAAAAACTACATGAGATGCATGTGCACAGCCTTCTTGAAAAGGTTAAAACTCACAAGCCTTTAGAATATGACATAGGTTGCTACAAAGACAGTTTTTTTTAAACGTACATTTAGTGGCCCAAATGTAACTGCATAATGTTTATATGGTGGAAAAACATCTGTGTGTATACATAATATCTGAATGAGATAAAGGAAAATGCTAGAAAGGATGATAGAAAATCGCAATATTTGATATATAATCCAGATCTTTGATATATCTGAGCCTCCGACTGGGGAAGGTACAAGCACTGTGGATGACATCATGTATCATACCAGTTCCAAAGAAGCCACATCCCAGTGAGCTAAATGACTTTAAATGACTTTCTGGCCATTTTTAGGCTAAATGACTTTTAGGCCAGTCGCTTCTAACATCACACATGACAAAGACAATGGAGAGACTGCTACTTCACATGCTCCGACCCCAGGTCAGCTACTCACTCGACTGGCTCCAGTTTGCATACCAGGAGAAGGTGGGCGTGGAGGATGCCATCATATACCTACTGCACAGAGCGCAATCTCATCTGGACAAGGGGAAAAGTGCTGTGACAATTATGTTCTTTGATTTTCCAGTGCCTTTAACACCATTCAGCCCGTCAGATTGAGAGACAAGCTTGTGCAGATGGGGGTTGATGCTCACCTGGTATCCTGGATCACAGACTACCTGACGTAGAGACCAGTTCGTCAGGCTGAAGGACTGCTTCTCAGAGACTGTGATCAGCAGCACCGGAGCTCCTCAGGGGACTTCTTTCACCGTTCCTGTTCACCCTGTACACGTCGGACTTCAGCTACAACTCATGCCACATGCAGAAGTTTTCAGATGACACTGCAATTGTGGGGTAGCCTGGAAATCCAGAACCTGGAAATCTAGAAATATTAAGTGTCTGGCCATGACTAATGTAATGGCCCAAATCGAGGGGCGGCACCAAGCATGCATTTGAAAATCTCACTGCACGCAATTGGATAACACTATGATCAATGTTTACTGACTGATTCCGGACATCGGCGCAATTGGATAACACTACGACCAATGTTTACTGACTGATTTCAGACTTCGACGTTGCAGCGCTGTCGTCATCTGTTTATCTCGCCTCTGGCCGCTTATATCAGATACACTGATGTGATTGGTGCACCTTGTTACAAGGGAATAAGTAATGAGCATCATTCAAATTGTGCTGCCGCGAGAACTCTGGATTTCCAGGGTAACTGTGGGGTGTATCAGGGATGGAAAGGAGGATGAGTACAGGAACCTGGTGGATGACTGTGCAATGGTGCAGACTCAACCATCTGCAGCTGAACGCAACAAAGACCAAGGAGATGGTGGTGGATTTCAGGAGATCTAAGCCAAATACGCTGCCAGTCTCCATTGAAGGGGTCAATGTGGATATGATCAGCACATATACCTGGGGATAGTACACATAGACAATAAACTGGACTGGTCAGCCAACACAGATGCACTGTATCAGAAAGGGCAGAGTCGGCTTTACTTCCTGAGGAGGCTGCGGTCATTCAGTGTCTGCAGTAAGCTCTTCTGGATGTTTTACCAGTCAGTCATTGCCAGTGTCCTCTTTTATGCTGTGGTGGGGAGGCAGCATTAAGAAGAGGGACGCTGGGCGACTGAACAGGCTGGTAAGGAAAGCTGGCTCTGTTGCTGGCATTGAGCTGGAGTCACTTAACAACTGCAGAGAAACGGACCATGAGCAGGATGCTGGCAATCATGGACAATGACCACCACCCACTACACAGCACAGTCAATAAACAGAGGACCATGTTCAGTGGCAGACTTCTGTCACTGTCATGCTCAACAGACAGGTTGAGGAGGTCCTTTGTACCCAGGGCCATCCAACTTTTCAATGACACGCAAAAGAGGAGGGGAGAAATTGACTTTTCAGCATGAGCCTGTCTCTCTCGGCCCCTACCATTATGTCACTTTGTCTGCTGTACACCTGACTGTTGTACAGGCTATATACGCCCTCCTACACAATCTGGACTGTCATAACATCTACATCTTATAACTTATTCCCTGTTATATATTGTTCTTAAAGTATATTATTTTTTCATTGTCAGGCAATTATATTATGTTTACAATCTTGTCTTTTCATAGGCATAGTTAATATGTAATAATAATCAAAGTTATTGCCCTTTTCAATCCCTTCACTGTTCACTTTTGCACTACCACCATATGCACACACTGTACCATATAGCACCTTATCATGGTCAGTGCATCACATGGTCAGTCTATACCAGACCTTTGTAATCACTTCACAAAATGTTTAACTCTTTAAAATGTTTAATTTCTATGAGTGATTTTTATAAGATATATGTGTGTATGTGTGTTTGTTGTGTTATGGTTGTATAAACTAGCCTGGCCTCGGCCTGCCTACGTACTTCCGCACGATTTCTTTTCCCTACAGTACTCCAAGTGCGAAGTCAGAGAGTCTGTATAAACTACTGGATGTCTAAAATTTCCCTCGAGATGAATAAAGTATCTATCTATCTATCTATCTATCTATATATCTATCTATAGGCTATTTTGCAGTTTTTCCACCCGTGTGACCTTGTGAGATTTTAATGTTTTTAAGAAACTATTTTCACATTCAATAGTGCCAGTGAGAAACAACAAATGAGCACTAAATGTCAAAATAAATAAATAACAACAATCATTTTCTGAGCTAAGGCAGCTATAAACAAGCCTGACGCATGTCTGGGATGTTCGACCCAGCCCTCTTACATCTCAGTGCAAGTTTGTCCATGGCAGTGTAAGGCAATTCAGTATAATATGCTGGGGTGACTTGTCTGAGCTCACACAAGAAGGCCCTATTCAGATAATCCGTAGATGTCTGGTGCCTGTCCTGATGCCAGTATAGAACAACCATCGCAGTCATAAATACAGCAGATTGAGTCGTGTCCAGATGTCTGGTTTGTTGCAGAATAAATGACCTTGTGGACTGTTTATCTTCCTTAACCTAAAGGGCAATATAAATCTATTTAGACCACTTTGTAACTGTATACTTAATGAGATGTAATGTTAATGGTCACTGAAAGGGGATTGTCTAATTTTGAATATTCACTATTAGTAGCTAAGCAAACAACCCGTGGAGGTTGCCCTTACTCCGATTAGGGTCACTCAAGTCTTACAGTAGGCTACAGCATTTAATTACTGTGCAGTATACAGCCTCCAGCCTGCCCTTACCCAGTTGTTTTTCATACAAACATAGAGTGACAGTAATATGTTCCTGCATGTGAGCATTTTAAAAACCCTTAATAAACCCACTGCACAAAGAGACTTCACAGGGAGATCTAAGTGTGAGTGACCTTACATTATTTTGTTCGTAGTTTACTTTATCACAGGAAGCAGAAGTCATATCTAAGTTCACAAAAATGTGTGTGAAGACGTTACAGACTATAAATTGAAGTCAGCCCAAGATATCCTTATCCATGAAGTACTCTCCTACTCTCACTTGCCACAGCATTAAGTGGAATAAGACTAATATCAGATACAGATAGCCATGGTCTCCATGAAACATGACAATGAGTCAGTTCCGTTGAATACAAATATCCTGGATCAAATGGACATTTTGGTCAGGAATGTTATCTCTTCCAGTTAGTGTTGAGTCAGTCAAACTATAAAGACCCAGAGAAAACTGTGCCCCCCTTCGTGGCCCTGGTAGTGACAGGCACAATCCCTATGATAGCATCAGCTGTTGAACACCGACTGCTGCCCAACTGTTTGCCTCATACGCTATAAATGTTTTATAGTACAAATCATTTGTGGAGATCTATTGCAACTTGTTCTAATGACTGCAGGCATATTTAGCTAATGGTATACACATGAGGGGGCAAAACACCAAAGAAGGTGAACATCTCAAGCATCTCATGACTGAATTTGATAAGTCATTTAAAGAACCAACAGTGAGATGTCAAGCAGTGGACTTTTTCTAAGGGTGTAAATTAAGTTACAAAATTATTATTATTATATTTATTATTATTACATTCACAGGTAGGTTTTGGAATTTTAAAGTTAGCCATTTATACTACAGTAAAACATTAAATGTCTTGAGGTTCATGATGATCTACAAAACCTTTTACATGGCATACAGATGAAGTAGGTATAGGGAGAAAAAACATGACTATCCACAACGGAAAATGATGCTTTATGAATCATTTATCTCTGTATCTGATTCAAAGATCTTTATCTTGTGCTTGTCATGAGAATTTTAGTTTCATTCATCTTGAAAGACCCCTGTAGACCATTCATCACATTGACAAATTGGTTCTGGACTTCATTTAAAAAAACTCTCCCAGACAGAGTGTGTCTGGAATCTCTTTCAAGGTCCTCAATAAAGGTAGCTTTTGCATTAAAAGTTTTTGGAACCGAGAAAGGAACTACAAAGGATTACATTAACAAGTCTAAATGGCTCTAAGCATACGTAAGTAACACATCATCCGAGGGTCTACAGCCTCATGGCCCATGAGTCATGGGGCTGTAGAGGCAACGGTCCCAAATTGTATTAGACCCTCTGGCCAGTGTGTTACGTCCAAACTAAGCTATATAAGAAACACTGATGTAAACTAACCATTGCCTGAGCTTGCTTGCCCTCTGAGTAAAAATATGTGTCATTTTCACTTAAATACATAAGCTTGTTTAAGTCCATGATATACAATCTTTCTCACTCCTCCTGAGTGACAGTTAGTGGAAACCATATCAGATTATATTGAACCAATATTCTCAACAGACTCTTATTATCATCAGAAAATAGATATATAAGAATGCAACTACAGCACTTCTGGCCCGACGGAGCAGCCTTTTGGCTGGTGGGACACTGTCTTCTTGCAGGAGCTGACAGCTGATTGATTTCAGGGCTGCAGTAGGCTTTTGCTGCAAACCTTTGTTGTCTTTTATCCTATCTGGCCTCTGAGGTTATAAAAGATTCATGTGGTGTGCTTACAGTGTTTGTTAATGTACTTTAAGCAGAGCATTGCAAGGGAGGCAGGGAGCATCGGTGCATAGCCTTTATAAATATTTACGATGCCTCACTCACTCTCCCTCAGCGAAGCCTCTTTACCAGAGCAAGCCCCACAAACAGTGGCACGGAGAGACGCATCATGGAACATGAGACACAAGCATGTAAAGAGGACCCACTGAGAGGGGCAACAAATACTATTTTATAATGATCCATTCCATTTTGTTTTATATATTATTTCAAGTGTTTGCAAACTGAAAAAGAAAAAAACAAAGACATAATATATGGCATTACTATGAAGCTGAAACAATGCAGAGTAAAAAAAAGAACATGGCATATTTTATACACATTAAAGCCATGGCTTCAAAGTTTTGGCAATCTGAGGAAGAGACAGCCAAAGGCTGTTTTCTGGAGGCCTCTGTCGAGACGTTCTTGTTCTCCTCGCCCTCTTCCAAAGGTTAGGCGTGTTTGTTCCAGCTGCATGTAAAGCAGGGCTGCCTGCACCTCTCTCCATTAGTCTGACTGACGAGTTGACTGAGGGACTGAGGGCGGTGGCAGCCGGTGAATTGCTCCGCAGCTCATCAAAACGCCCCATCCTCCTCCAAAGATCAGTCATTCCTCACGCAACGCAGCCAGTGCAGCACAGCACAGCACAGCACAACACAGCGCAGCCTGCCAATGGGAGGGGGGCCTCTCAGAGGAATGCTGCCGTATCTGTCTCCCCTTTCATTTCATGCTGCAGAGAAGGGTGGTGTGTGTGTGTGTGTGTGTGTGTGTGTGTCTGTGGTGGGAGGGTGAGGGAGGGTTGGGAATGGGTCCTCATCTGGGGCATGCTAATAGAGCCCTTTTGTCTGTTTCAGACAACAACAGGGGTGAGCGATGAAGGTGCACCGTAGATGGAATTTAACAGCTCATAGCAGAATGCTGTGTAGTTCCGTACGGAGCAGGGTAGGCGTTGTGGCAACAGCTGGGAATGTGGAAGCTACACAGGAGACAGGAGATGATGTCTGTGCAGCAATGTTTGAAAAAACTAAAGCATTACAGAAAACATGGTCCCAAATGCCTACTCTGAAATAATAATCTTCACAATATTCATCTCATACGTTTGTCCTCCTGTAATGTTCAAATGTAATAAAACATTGAAGCAGGGTTGCCACTGGGGGGGTGATTCTAAGGGCCCAGCACTGAGAGGGGGCCACCAGAGAGCCCCCCCCCCCCCCCAATAATACTATATATTTACCAGAATTTATAATAATACCAGAATTATTGTCTGTCATGGGGCCCAAATTATCTAGCAGCGCCCCTGCATTGAACCCATAACCCATGCAATAGTCTGAAATGTTCATGTAGGCCTAAACTTCTGTTGTATTCTGATTGTGATTTCTAAGGGTGACTTATTTTGATTACTAGCCATGTTTATCCTGCCAGAGGCTGCACCGACCCAAACAGAACCAAGTAAAAATGAGTATCAACACCAAGCTATAGTGATGTTTTTTTTATCAGTTGTTTACACCATGAGAGTACATCTTTGGATTATTTTCTCATGGCATTCTGTGAGAAGGCCCTGTGAGGAAGACTGTCACACCTCACTGAAGATGATGATGATGAGCTGCTTTGCTGCTGGAGGAGAAATAACAGAGTAATATTAAACTCAGAATCAGATCACCTTGGGTCAGATAGGCTATTTAGCAACACTAGACTGTCTCGGCATTCGGCTTGCTGCAGTGGTGGCAAAAAAAAACAGTCTCAGCCATTAACTCTGAAAGCTTTTGGGCTCACAGCATAATTGATCTCAAAGATAACTGTCTGCAAATGACTGAAATTAGCATGCATACAGAATATTATGGTTTATATCCTTTAACTGAACTGAACAAAATGTCCAAATGACTTTCATCTGGTGTAGCTGAGCGCCAATAGCAGCTGAGTTACAGCTCAAGTCTGCATATCCCACACCATTCAACCCTGCCATGATGGCATAAAGAGCTCTCTTTGCGATTGCTGTCACAGATTACTTAACAGGAGTTGTCATTTTGCAAACCCTTTAATGTAAAGTGTCATTACACAAAGTGAATCAAGCTAAGAGTAGCTAGCAAGGCTCGACGGAATCTCAGTGGGGCAAGACCGTGTTAACACTAATACCAGATCCTGGTACCATTGTTTAGCACCGAGCGGCGGAAATGACTACTCTTGTTTATTGATCATCACAAGGTAAAAGCTGTGTTGAGTCATGGGACTTCAGATGCCAGTGGCGGCCGATTTAAGAGGTGAAGGAGCTGGACATATCAGTCCTGAAGCATTCAGTTTTAAACAGCACAAAAGAGAGACTGCCCTTACAATACTGATATTATTCACAAACGCACCCTTTTGCCAGTGAATGACGTCTTACAATTGAAATGGAGACAGATCATAGTCATGAAATGAGTAGGTGGATGGATGAGAGGGCAGGACGTTTAGGATGAGTATGTGTGAGTTTGTGTGTCATTGAGAAGAGAGAGTGGTGGCACTGACGAACCATGTATCACACACACACACAAAAGGTTATTAGTGTGCCACACTGTTCGAAAGTGAGAGAAAAAGGTGAAACTATGAGCAACTGCATCTGGTTACACCCAACAAGTGCGCTGAATGAGACCTCGTTAATTTTTCAAAGCAGAGGTAAGCTGGCTGCAGTCTTCATCTTTCAGTATCTGACCTTATTGAGTGGCTACACTCTACTCTCGCCTCAGATCATCATCTACCATCTGTTCCTCATGTTTGTGAGTCACATTGGTGACCACACACAGAAGGAATGAGCAGAGACACAGTCCAACTAAACTACTGTTGCACTGCATCAAGGGACACGTGAAGTCCAACTAAATTTCATGTCAAAACGCAATAAAACCAAACTACATGTACTACTGCGGAGCCACAGCCAAACTAAACTGAACTCCCTGCTCCACCCAGAGACACAGCCGAACTAAACTGAACTTCCTGCGCCATCCAGAGACACAGCCGAACTAAACTGAACTTCCTGCTCCACCCGGAGACACAGCCGAACTAAACTGAACTCCCTGCTCCACCCAGAGACACAGTTGAACTAAACTGAACTACGCGTCCCACTGCAGGTGTTTTACTGGGCATGGCATCACAGACATCCTGCTTCGGTCACTCCTGTGAGGAGTCTTGACAGACTAGATCTGCATCAACTTGATCTGACCAAGTGTTTATAGGCAACTATATGGCTTTAAAGGGACACCAGGTAACGTTTTTGTGTTAATTAATCATCTTCATAAGTCGGTATATGGTTAAATGACTCATTACAGGGCGAATGAAGGCTCTCTCGCCCGCCCCTACTGCCTGTAGGGAGAATATCCCACTTGCAAGTTCGGTGTATCCTACCCGCCGACCGAAGCAGGATCAGTTTACAGCACAGAGGCAGGCTAACGAAACGCTAGAGATTGTTGCAAACGTGTGTATAATGGCAGAGCTGGCGAAGAAGCAGTGAAAACCCTTGACGGAAGACGCAAAGAAAAGGAAAAGAGCTTCAGACTGAGCGAGGGGGAGTTTTGTAGAGAAAAAGCATCAGGCTTGCCTGGTGTCCCTTTAAGCCTGATACCACCAGACTCACTGGTCTGGGTACTCTCGATTGGGAAATGTTTTCAACCCTATAGCATCGTCAATGGCATAGACTTTGCATTAACTTTGGCCAATAACTAAGGCCTACTTGGCCTTTACAAAATGATAATAAACCACATCGGCAGTCAGGACACAATCTATTTACCACTGCTGCATAAATGTACATATTCTTTCTTTTTTTTATGTTTGCAGGCGTTGCTGCCACCATTTACCAGTGCCACTTTGGTAGTTGAGGGAGGAAGTGCATGAGGAGACGATAATCTGAATGAGATACAGGGGGGCAGGGCCAGGCCATGGCAATGGTTTCTATGATTTCTCTCAAGTAAGGAAAAACTATATGGCTTACATGATTCCTCTCAATAAAGGACAAAATAATGCCCCCCATCAGATAGACCAACATCAAAGCCTAGGGGTTATGTGACTCCCCTGGTAACTGTAGGAATTTTGGATCAGAATTGCGAATCATGTAGATGAAAGGAAGATTAAAGATGAAGATAAAAGTGTGTGTGTGTGTGTGTGTGTGAAACAAAAGTAGCCTACAAGAAAAACTCGATGAGTCATAAGTGGCAAATGAATCTGATCATGCTAATCTGATCCTGAACTCCATGCCAAACCCCATAGCCCCAAACAAACACATCATACACATTCAGGCTGTGTTCTGTTTTCTGTGCCTCAGAGATGTTGTATTAGATATTAAATCTGCAGTACATGCAGCTACAATCAGTTACCTTCTGCTCAAAGTCTCCATAATTAAGGCATTACAGCATTAGTTGACAAAATAAACCATACACATCCTTTAATGAGCATGTGCATCTCGGCTTTATGTGGCAGTCATGTGTGTAAACAAAACACTTTACACCAAAAGGCTGTAAAAGTTTATTTTTTGCTCATCTGTGACATAAAACCATTTAAAAGGTGGTTTCCCTCTTCAGCTCACTCATAGGCATTAGATTACAACACTCTGTTCTTAAAACTGCCAGAGTCAATTAACATGAATAATGAATAGGGCTCCATCTTACAGCCGGACAAATGTCTCCACTCTCTCCTCCTGCTCAGTAACATTTATTTGAGACTTAAAGGTGCAGTGTGCAATTCTAATCCCAAACACATTTTTGTTAAATATCAATTGCTCCTTACAGTCCCATGCCTGATGCATCTTTCATATATGGAATAATATGGAATGTGTGCTGTTTACAAGCATAGTCACAAATCAGTCACTGTACTTGCATACTGTGCCTTTTATTTCCTGTCGTAAATGTGCATCAACTCCCTGATGGTCACATTACACAGAATACCTGAAATTGATATGGTTGTGCCATTGACTGGGTGCACTTCAGTACTTCTTGCTATAGTCTATACTGCCCTCTAGTGGCAGACACTTGATATTACAATGCCTGATTTAGCATAGTTTAAACCCCTGTCAGGGAGTCTTTAAAAATGGTGTCTGACAGGTGATCACTTCTGGCCACATTTTCACAAACAGGCCAATTAGGTGCCTAATCACAGATAATGTATGCCTAATAGGCTTGTAGGAATATTTTTGACTGAAGTAACTAGCCTAGCTCTGGCCATTGAAATGAATGAGGGTGAAATGAGGGTGGGTATCTAATACCCCCATGGTTTTAACAGCCATCAATTTCACAAGATATTGAAAATCAAAAGGGGGGACATTTCCTATTAATCCAGATATAGTGAGGTTGTAAAATTGATAGTAAATATTCCCGTTCTTTTTTTTTTTTTATAACAAATTGGTCAAAAACTAGCAAGATGAGCCTAAATGTATTTCAGGCACAACCCTGGAGGACCTGTCCTCGCTGTACAAGGACAGGACTCTGAAAGAGACCAATGCAATCCTGGATGACTCGAGCCATCCCCCGTCCTGTATGTTCAAACTGTTCCTGTCTGGCTGCAGCCAGATAATGTTTGCCTTAGTGCCTATACATGCAGGAATAACAGATTCATGAATTCCATTTTGCCAGCAGCCATTAACCATTTACATAACTTATTGCTATTTGAATTCATTTCAACCCAGATATTGTACTTTGATATTTTCTATATGTTTTGATGTTTTAATGTTATTGTACAGTATTTATTGTCCATCTTTGGTGTCAGTTGTGATTGGTGTGGTTGATGTGGCAATTAAGAATGCCACATCAGGATCAAGTGAGGAAGCTCATCTTGCTCCCATGATTTCGGATCACCTACAAGGAGCTGAAGCACCTACAATTTGAATCTCACAATGGATTAACTAATTATGATCCGAAACTGGAGCTCAGACAGTTGAGAAATCTCAGATAGTTACTAGCATTGACTGAATGTGTCACATGGAACACACACACAAAGGAAATAACGTGCAGTAGCATACAAAAATGAACAGTACTTAAATGGATGTTGTGATGTAAAATTATTAGACTTGGCATAGCCAGATAGCTGAATCATGCCACATTCTTCTAGTCAAGACACTGAATTAGGCCTACATGTAACCAAGTTGTCACTATTATTATTACTATTACTGTACAAACATCACAAAGGCAAAACTATATACAGCAAGACTTATTCATAACACAATTTATACTGCGAAAAATACTACTGTTTTAGCTTCTTTACAAGGATTAGTTGAACTTGAACTTAACCTCCACCTTTGAACATTTGTCATGTTGCCAGTTGACCTCACTGCACCACAATTAAATAATAACATAGATTTGAGAAGTTAGAACATTGTTGAAAATATTTAAATGAAAATTCACGAAGTTACATTAAAAAAAGATTGCAGTAAATGGGGGCAATTGGTAAAAAGGCCAATTGCACATTTTAAACGATAAATTAGCCTACAGCCATTTCATGAGGGTTGCTATTTCAAATGCTTAATCGAGTTCTAAGTCTAACCACCTAGGCTGCATTAGCGCAGCATAGCGCACTGTACTGCATGGTAATGTTGAGCGAGGAATTTGTAGGCGTCGTAGAATTAAGGGTGCTAGGCTACCGCGTGCCACGACTCGTCTGTTCGACGGGTCTGCTTTTCTACTTTGCGCAATTCCGAACTCGCAGCACACGGCTGATGCAGCAGAGCAAGCAAGGGCGTCCAGACAGAGTAGGACACACCCAGAGGAAAATGGTCTCAACCAGTACGCAAGTTCTCTCAGCAAAAGGGCATGAAAATCACCTGGGGGCGAGGGTCGAAAAATCTGACCTAAGAAAAAGAGGACTTTTCTGGCAATAATGTCACGATGTCACCGAAATCCAAATCATTATAACAAGGGCGTCAGTGAAACGCGTTCTCAAGCAGCAAACCAAGCCGGTGCATTTGTGAAAACAATAAAATGCCACGCAGTCGTTCTGCAATTTTCCTTGCCTGTAAAAGCGGTTGTGGAGCACCACAAAGAAATGACCACAGACATAGGTAAAGTGTACAGTTTTTGTTCATTTTATCTTGAATAAATTCGATCATTTTCGTTGTGAATACGTTGTATTTGCTATCAAGATGGCGCCGCGCTACATCAGGTGACCTTGTTTTCCTATTTTTTCCTCTTGACCAACGTTGGTACAGAAATGCGGAAGTTATGTTCTCGCGAAAGTGCATTGGCTCATTTGAACTTCGGAAGAGAAAACGTTGCCCGCTATTGGCGTGGATGATGTGGCAGTCAAATTCATGATACTTTAGTATCCACGTCTGAGTTTTAGTGGTTGATGTAACAAGGTGATGTGATAACGTGAATACAGCAGGCTTTGTCGGAGCTGTTTGTAAAAGTAAAACTTGTTAGTATGTCACCACAATCGAACAAACGCTACTCACAGTATCCCGTTGTTAACGCCATTGGCTATATTGTTTCATGTGGCCGCTGTAGGCTACACTATGCTATCCTAACGTAATTTTGCTACATGCTATGTTACAGTGTTACTTTTTATGGAAGTTAAACATTTGGCAGGATTTTGTGACTAGTTCCTAGGCCTATGTATCAGGCATGTGCTGGGTTTGTTGTATTTATTTGTAAATGATAGAGCAGTAGGCCTAGAACGCTATAGCATAGTATGACAGATAAAGTTATAAAGAATTCAGTCATTTTGGTAATCGAAGCAAGCCCCTAAATACATAAGCATAAACTACGACGATAGTCTGTATCTTGCTGATAATTTCGCCTTTTAACCGTCAGGTGTTCACTGTTAGTTGCAGATCAATACACCCTGATCATCACGATAGACTAATGTGGGCCGTGAACCAAACAGCGAACCAACCAAACCCCACCCAATCCCAAATGTTTCGCTCATTGGTAGACCAAGTCGTTGATGGCATGTTTGCTTTCTATAAGGCGCATGTAATTGGTTAGTGGTGACGACAATCCCACACCCAACTCCCACCTACCGGGAGATCAAGTTTGGGAGACTTGCAGGAGCTAGTTGTGAAGGGGGCTGTAGCTGCATGCAGCCAAGACTCAAGTCCAACTGCGCCCATTGGGTTACTAAATCAGTAATCTAGGTCTCTCAAGATGGATATGAAGAAAAGAATTCACCTGGAGTTGCGGAATCGAACGCCATCAGACGTAAGACACTTATGTTCAGTAGAGGAGCTGAAATATTGCTTTTAATAATGCACAGGCAGATATAGCACTCTTTTTAGTCATCAAGAGGTGCACGCGTCAAGTTGATGTCTTGAATGAAAAAAAGTTTTCTACGACTTATTTGGTTAGATACTTTGCGCTATGACAAATGTCCGCGCGTTTGGGCTTAGTAAATAGAATTTCAGAAGTCACAATGGTGTGTTGTCACTCACTTGAAACTGTAAGAGGCTACAGCACTCCATATCCACTGTATACACAAGGCAAGCTGTGTGAGAGGCCATATTTGCAACTTTGTAGTCCTGCACGCGCCCTTTTCTTTACGTCTATATGTTGCTGGTTTTATGAATAACTCGACGTGGTAGTGGGCTTTTGGATAGGTGTTTTCCTCTTCGATTTTTCAACCGTTTGAATAATATAGCCCAATGTTCTTATTGTGGAAATGATCACTTGATGGATAGAGGGTGACAAAGTTTTTTTTTTTTTTTGTATTTGCTGAATAATCACATGCTGCCTGATACATGAGGAGAGCGCTCATAGAGAACTGAAAGTTTGTTTTGTTATTCGAACGTGTTGCATCCCACATTCGTCTTTTGTTTGTAAGTTGGATGGATGTGCAGCGTCATATGGCCCCACATGTAACCTGCACGTCTATGTCTAACACAGTTTCATATTCTTAAAGAGTAAAGACCACGTTCAATTCGATGCCACTTAGCACCAGTAGACGCCTCCAGCATTTTTGTTTTCATGGTTACAGTCCCTCGTAAAAATCTGCAGCCGCTTTGAGTAGGCTATGCCAAATAGCAGATGTACAGGGAATAGCCTATGGCCAAGGTCTCCTCGGAGACGCCGATTCTCTATTTATTGTTTATAGATAGACTACCGCAGTGATTGAACAGGCTAACTGAAATGTCATATCGTTGGATACTAATTATTTATACCAGTCTGTTTGCGATTGGCTACAAAAACCCAGGAGCCATTTGCCTTACACAACCGGGCAGATAGGACAAGTCTCGCTATGCTATGATGTAGCGCTGTGTTTATGTGAGCGATACGCAACTTCGAACTGCGCCGCTCCAGTTCTAAGATCTAGGACAAGCCGCCATTTTACCAAGTAACAAAAGGCAAAATATTGTTTTATTTACCGCTGAAAACTTCACGGTTGGGACTGTTTATCATACCTTACTGGTTGATTTTTTTTCAAAGAAGTAATACATGTCGAATTCTAAGCAGTAACCCTGTCTGCTTGCCACTTGGACGGTCAAACTTTGTGTTAGGCTACAGCTAATGCCGCCCCTCCTACTCGTAGGGCACTGAGATTCGTTTACTGACGAAATTCCCTTGATTTTTAAAGGTCTCATATTACGTCTGTTTGCCAATAACGTGTGTTCTGTGTAATTTGTGAAAGATACAGTTAATAAGTCCGTGTTTATTTAATACTGATGCGCACGATTTGGCTACACATCAACCTACCTTTATGCGGTCAGCCATTTTGTTTCTCTTAGAAAATTTGGTAAAAATAGCCAAAGAATGAATGATTAAATTCAGTAGTGTAATGACTTAAGGAGTCTTATGCTGACTATTTACAAACGTGCACATGTACAGGACACCCACACAGTATGTTTGCCTGTCGAGTAGCCAAAAAAAAAAAAGAATATATATTTTATATATATATATTTATTTGCAAGCATGGTTGTGTGTAGCAGTGGCTTTTCATATTTTAATGTAGGACATAGTCGTTTAGAATCAGTTTTTGTATTGTTTTTTTTTAATTGCCTTTTTTTAAATTACAAAATGCTCATCACTTTGTGTGTTGCTTATTTAAACAATGAGTACAACTTTGATCTGTAAAGGCAAGCTACACTCTGAGTCAAAAGTTTGATCCCATCATTTGATTCAATTTTAAGCTTGCAAAAGGAAACCTCAGACTTCTCCACGTGCTGACCCTGTTGAGTGGAGTTTGTATGGAGAAAGACTGTCACATCTTTGTAGCCTCTGCAAGATTTTAGAATAAGACAGGTATTGTTTATTATGTAACTATTCAGTAATGTCTTTTGTCTTTGTTTCAGGTTAAAGAGCTTGTCCTTGATAATTGTCGGTCAAATG
The DNA here is from genome assembly GCF_046254945.1 of Alosa pseudoharengus. Lineage (NCBI taxonomy): Eukaryota > Metazoa > Chordata > Actinopteri > Clupeiformes > Clupeidae > Alosa > Alosa pseudoharengus. Next base: position 16,855,504 of record NW_027468630.1, on the reverse strand, counting down.
AAGGTAAAATCGAGGGCTTAACAGATGAATTTGAAGAGCTTGAATTCCTAAGCACAATCAACGTTGGCTTGACATCTGTCGCCAATTTACCCAAACTAAATAAACTCAAAAAGGTTGGTTTATCCATGTGTGAAACACACTGCACATGCAAGGAATACATAGCCTGTAGCTTTATTATCATACTCACAGTTGAACTACATCCTGTCCATTTTCTTTCCAGCTTGAGCTCAGCGATAACAGAATCTCAGGAGGGTTGGAAGTACTATCAGAGAAATGCCCAAACTTAACACATCTCAACCTCAGCGGCAACAAAATCAAAGACCTCAGTACTATTGAGCCCCTGGTGAGTAGTGTGTGTGGTAGGTACAGGCCACAGAAGATATACAAGGTGCTTTTGTGTTATTTTACTTCAAAAACTTTTTCCTGTATTTCTCTCTCCACAGAAGAAATTGGAAAGCCTTAAAAGCTTAGACCTGTTCAATTGTGAGGTGACAAACCTAAACGATTACAGGGACAATGTATTCAAACTACTCCCACAGTTAACATATTTAGATGGGTATGATAAAGACGACAAGGAAGCACCGGACTCTGATGCAGAAGCATATGTAGAGGGACTGGATGATGATGATGACGACGATGATGATGATGGTATGTTTTGGATTATTCATTTCATGGCAGAACTATATGGCAGATGATGGGCTCTCTGACAAAAGACTATCTTGTAAAAAAATGTTAAGACACTAATAGGATATAACTACATGATATTATATACTGATTATCACAGGTGTCAGTACATACATTCCACCATACTTAACCTAAAACATTGTTACTGACTGGTCGATCTTCTTGTCGTCATTATCAATTTTGTAACAATGTCTTGAGGGCTGTGCATACAAACATGTAAGCATTGAGAGATAAAGAATTAAAGATTCTTCCTCACATGAAGAATTTCCATATTTTTGCTCTGCTGCAGAAGTAGACGAGGAAGATTATGATGAGGATGCAGCTCCAGGGGACGATGATGATGAGGATGGTGAAGAAGATGAAGATGAAGACGGAGAGGAAGGAGAAGAGGGAGAGGAAGAGGATGATGTCAGTGGAGAGGCAAGTATTACACATGAGTGAATGTAGAAGAGTACAGTAAGATTTATTCTAACATGGGCAATACCTCAAAATCATCCTGTTGGTGTCTTGTGCAGGAGGAGGAGGAGTTGAATGATGGTGAAGTAGATGATGATGAGGACGAGGAGGAAGGTAAGAGTAAAGATGCTCTTGAGTGGTATCAAATACTTGTATCTGTCTTGCGTCTTTGAGTGTCTTGAAAAGCGCTATAAAATATTATTTATTATTATTATTATTATTATTATTATTATTATTTTCTTCACTGTAACATGGTTGCTCATAAGTGCACTGTCTCTATTTTTTTGTTAGAAGAGGAACGGGGTCAGAAGAGAAAAAGGGAACTTGACGAAGAGGGGGAAGAGGACGACTGAAGCTATTATCTGGGCACCCTTATTTGTGATCCGACTATTTTAACCCCATATGTGTCTGTCGCTAAGTCACACTGTTTTGTTGCCGTGGCAGCGGGAGGAATTAAAATGGCGTGGGATTGGTTGTGGAAACCGGGAATCTGTTGTATTTCCTCCTCTTTTGTACCTTGAATCAGTTGCTTTTGGTAATTCCAAACTTTCTCAAAGATGGTTATGGAATTTTGTTTTGTTAAAAAAAAAGAAGCTTGTTTAAAAACCTTACCCACTATGTTCAGTTTTCATTATCAATGCCTAAAATGTGTATACTGTTTTCTGGTGGTGATATTTAAGATTAAAAAACACATTTTTTTTAAAAGCGGTGCATGTCTGACTATTTTAAAGATGACTACTGTATTTTAACGAGGATTTTCTTACCCACTCTTTGTCATTGTTGTCTTTTTATTTGTGTGGTTTGAGTTTCTATGATGTCATCATGTATGTGTAGCACAGAGATGCACAACCACATACACGTTACCAGCTCCAAACGTGATTTCTGTTCTATTGGATTTTGAGCTCAATGTCTGCCCTTGTCAGATGAAGTCCTAAGCATGGATAGTCAATAGGTTTCATGTTCTTTGTAAATAATGACCAAATATATTTTTTTCTATTACCTCTGATAATGGCAGACATTAAATAAGCATTTTCTGTGTATCCATTAACTGTAATAAAATGGGAAAAGCACTTCTGCAGTGATTATCTTAATTCCATGTATTTACATATATGTATATAGAATGAAAACAATACATTATGTAATGATTTTTATATATATTCTATCCCTTTATCTTCTGATTTATTCCATAAAACTATATTTTGTACTGATGTGTAGAGCATCATCTTTATTTTCCTCGCAGCTATGTTGCTTATGTGCACTTTACAAAGGAGCCATGTTTAATCACTTGATGAAGGCAAGCAGTCTTTGTAGACTGGACTAATCAAAGTTAAAATGCCCTGATCTGCACAATATGTAATTTGATACATACAAGAAACAAGTCCTGGGAAGTCAGTGCATAGTCATCAGATAATGGCTGAATGAGTAATAGGTGCCTCTGGCATAGTTACCAAGAGCCACTCGTTATAGACTGGCCTGGCGCTGTCTGAGACAACCAGCATATGGACCATTCTTGAGCTGTTGCTTGAACTGTGCTTCAGAATTTATAGCTTTTCAGTGTAATTAAATACTTTGTTTTGTGTGGACTCCCCCGATGCTGCTCCATGCTTACTCAGCAAGGTTTCCCTTTGTAGAATGAAAGAACTCGGTGAGAAATGCATGTCAGAATGTTTGGTATCCAGGCTTGTAGCTCAACATGTCTTGAACATAACCCCTAGCAACAAAAATATGCCTTTTCAGAGTTGAATCAGCCCTCAGGGATGCTAAACTTTGCGGAACTGCATTTTTAGTTTTTCAGTTTCCCTTGAGACATTATAATGTACTGTCAAGATGTATCCTGAAATGACATTTGTTCATCGCATCATCCAAGAACTACAGTCACGTCACTGCTAGATGCAGAGGAATAATTGCTCTGTAATGTGATCCAGGATGGCTTCTCCTTTGTTTACATAAGATGCACAGACGCTGTGTCAGCCAATTGAATTTGTCATGTCAAAAAAAATCCTGTTCATCCAAATGTGCCATTTTTTTGGACTTGAATTGATGTGTGTGATCACCTGTGCTAAACACAGACAATTAATGTAAACATTCATGTTATATAAACTAGATTAGCAGGGATCTTAACCTGTCAGTTATGTTTTTTGTCAGCAGAGACAGCCACAGACAAGCTGACAGCTCAGTGGAATTTAAAAGAAATTTTTCATGAATGACATTGTCCCTTAACCATACTAATGACTGAATTTATCTTTCTCAAGATGGTTTGACCTAGAGACTAAATTAAAGTGCTCGTAGGCCTACAGGTTTTCAAGTGTAGGATGGAAATGGTTTGGAATTTGACCAAAGGAAATGAGCATTTAAACTATTGGCAACATACAAACATTTACTAGAACAAAACGCACTGTCACAAGTTCTTAGGAATTCACTGGATGAATATGACCGTTATGATACTAGTGTGCGAATAGTACAGGCCAAAAATGCGTAGAAAATTAATGTGAGAATTATTTTAATACTCAACCACATCATTGTTTTTTTTAGCGATACATGGTTGTTGGCTTTATATCCTAAGACCTGCCAGAAGCTGGGAAACTATGAAATCTTACAACTTCTGAGACAAACAAGGACATACTGTACGTACACGTTTATATACACAAAACAGTTTAGGCCTATCAGCATCACGGGGTTATAGGGTGTACTTTAGTAGCACATGTTGTGTTGAGGTGTGCAGTGTTTATGGTTTCACCTGGTGATCGGTCTTAACTAACTTGAGCTCAGTCTTCGAATTTAAAAGAAGCAACTACGGCAACCATCCTGCTTAACTCACCGCCAGACACCGCTGTGGATGCTCTCACAAGTTGGTGACAATGGGCCACGTGGGCAATGTTATGCATATCGTCAATGTGTATTCCACACAGAGAGTAACCTGCTTTGCCCCCCCCCCCCCCCCCCCTTTCATCCAAGCTGCTCATTCCACCAGTGACCTCCAGGGTTGTGCACAATTCGAATTGCAATTCTGCTTCCTGTTTGCTACCTCAATTTAAGTGCAAGTGAAATTCAAGAATTGAATTGGAATTTAAGAGCCAGTTTCAATTAAATTCTGGAATTTTGCACAAGCCTGGTGACCTCGACCTCCACCAATTACCTCTGCCTCCATGAAACAAGTGGTTCTCATCAGCAAACAGGAATGGTTCTTTCAGTAAGCTGGGGAAACTTTTATGACAGACACACATTTGTATATGTAAAATCTCAAGACGAACTTCTAAAAACACCTACCAAAGTTTCAGGATTGGAAATTGACTGGCAATAAAATAACACACACTTACTTTTTTGCCAACAGAAGACTGTGTGCATACAAATCCAACATAAACCTGCATTGCACACAAAAGTACGAGTTCAGTGATGTATTCAGGACAAATAAATATCACATAAGAGATTTTGATGGTTAAACTCCGATGCTGTGACTGCACTGAGAGGTGTTATTGACGCCAGGATAAAGATTTCCCTTTTGACTTCAGGAACTGAGCCGACATTTAAATCTAAGGTTAAATGCAACTGATGTATGAAGCTGTAAGGAAAAAAAGTTTTGTAGGGTGACCAAAAAACTCATCATTTTACTTTGCTCAATTAAAAACATTCAGCCTCACTACAACCATTCTGACCATCTATATCTATCTGTTTCAGTGTTTTGTACGGTATTACTGCATTCTACTTCTTTATATGGGTGTGAAACCTAACTTTTCTCAATGACTAGCTCTACTAAGGAAATACCATTACAATTCTCTCTAAGGTTGTCTTTGTTTTGTCAGAACTGACAAACACTCTTGCTTTCTCACTTATATGGTTAAAAGAAGAAGCTCACACATACAGAACACACCTTGCATTACTTCATTGAGTTCACTGTGCGGAGGCCAGATTCAGTGATTTCCTTGAGAGATATGGTTTGCACACCAACATGTTGACACCATTACCTTGGTCTTGGCACATGGCACTGGTCTCCAATGAAGATTCTAACCAAAAAGATACATCACCGACACAGTTCATTTCAGAGTCTTAGCTCTTGAGGAATAACTAAGACATACCTGTAAATTATGGTACTATTCTTTGTTGTCTGTAAATATTTACTGAGATTAACTCGACTACAAAGAACAGAGCCTAAAACAAAAGAGCATATCAAAATAAATAATTACCATATTAAAAGTAAAATACTACTATTTTAGAGGCAGGTTGAAGATACAGAGACGGAAAATCATCTACCTTCAGAAACAGGCTAATATAGCTGATGAAAGCCATTCAAATCCAGATGTCAACTTCTGCAGTTGATACACTCATTGGGGAAAAGGAAAAGCAAAGCCCTGTAGTAAAACATATTTGTGTTCCCTCTTTACACAGTTCACATGCACACCCATGGGTGCAGATCTCTCACACAGCTCCTCAGTGGGAGATGGAGCTCCCCACAGCACAAGTGGCAGTGGGCGAGGGAGAGGGAGAAGTTAGCTCGGGTTCACGAGGAGGGGGATCTCTCTACCCCTGAAGAAGTTTCTGGAGCACACGCCATCAGGGAAGGGGCATCGCCTAGTGAAAACAAATGCCCCTGCTGGGCATGCTAAAAGGAGAGGAGGGAGGCATGTTGCTGTTGGATTCGGCAGTGCCAGGGGCTCGGAGAGATATCACACAGATGGCCAGACAGGCACTGCCCCCGAGGCCCCACCCTCCTCTGCTCAGATGTTATTGGGGTTGTTCCGCAGGTTGTTCAGCTCCAGCTCTAGCTGTCTAATCTTAACGTCCTTCTGGGTGAGTTCCTCCTTCAGCCGTCGCAGCTCGTCTTGTTGCCTGAAGAACATCCGTAGGAGCTGCCAAACGAGACGAGACAAGACAAGACTTAGAGTGATCAGAGAGACTGAAGTAAAAATCGACACCTCTGCCCTAGGAAGTAGTCTAACACAGCACACTGCTCCATGATCCAAGCTGCTTTTCACACAGATGCATAAGTCGCATGGTTTCTACGCACCTCGTTTTCCGTCCTGGGTGGAACGTTCTCCAGCAGGTCGATCCCATTCACCACAACACTCTTCTTCTCCTTCACAGGGGCTTTGAAGACAAGCTGGCTGGGCCTGCTGTAGCCTTCTTTCAGAGACATGAGGACAGGATCTGTACAAACACACACACACACACACACACACACACACACACACACACACACACACACACACACACACACACACACATATCAGACGCGTGAGCTTCTCACAGAGATCAAATCAGAGGATCTCACAGAGAGTAGACAGGATGCTGTACCTCTGTTGATCCCACTTAACCACTCGTCAGCTGAGATGGCCGGCTCTGTCCCGGCGGTCATGGGATAGATGTCCTCCTGGTACGTCTCGGACTGTGGCATAAACACACACATGCAGAGTCAGTGCCATAAACAGTGCCTTAGTCTAGGCCTACAGGATATAAGAGATGCTCTGCACACCAAGGCGCTCCCATTTTTGTAATTATTTGCAGTGAGTTACGTTTCCCATAAACAGCACCTCACAGAAGCCTTGCTGTGCCACACAGCACACTACTGCACACAACTCAACTTTTTTAGTTAGTTTGTAAAATGAAATAATTGTATGACAGCTTATAACTGTTTTGTTAATTTATTTGAGAGGATAAGGTGAGGTGAGGATGGTATCATCACACCTATGATGCCATTTCTCTTTTGAACATCAGAAACCGCAGAAGAGCTGAAGAACACATAAGTATCTTGGTAACGAAGCAAGATGTTATTCCCCACAGAAATTACTTCTGAGATATGCATATCGTCCCTGAATATATCACGATCAAAGAGAGGCAGCCCTGTCTGCTCTGTGGAGCCTCAAATCTGGCCCACACCTCCTCCACTTACTGCAGCCTGAGACAACACAGGCCCAGCGTCTGATGTGAGGTGAACTCACAAGTGACTCCATAGTGTGATGAGTTGACAAGCAATTACACACTAATGCCAAAGGAGAGGGATTCTGCAGCCCTGTCAAAGTAAGTCATGTTGGAGATGCTGACTAGCAAATCTTGGCAGTCCTCCTGCAGTATTTGTGTGTGGTATCAATTCAGAGGCTCTGGCACCAGTACTTCCCCTAAAGACCTCCCGGAGGAGCACTGCTTTATTCTGTTAGTGTCTGAGGCAGTTCACAGTAATGGAGTTATGATTGGCAGCGTTATTAGTTCATGCTTTGGGAAGGGTTAGGATGCACCCACTGACCCTCCTAGGCACGATCATGGAGATGGGCTCGACCAGGCCCTTTAGCGTCACCAGCTTGTAGAACCGGAATACTTCACAGGCTGCCACATCAAGGCCATGCTTTGGCATCACACCTGCAAACCATACCACGAGAACACGTTTTGGACATGGATTATATTCATAAGGTCATTACAAAATTGCCTTTGGTATATCACTGAGTAATTCACAAGGTTTTGAGAATGTATTTGGTTTTATTACATAAAGTAAGAGGATCCTGAATCGTCTTCATATTCTCAAATAAACCATCAGATACTAAATGCATATCTATATGCATATCTATACCAAGACCACTTTGTGCATTCTCTGTGTAATACCTACCTAGTCCCTTCTGAGGTGCTGGGGATCTAAACTCCATCAGATACATTAAGTATGGCTTCTCCGAGGTGATCTCATAATAACGAATATTCCCATCTCCCTGTAAACAGATGCAAACATTATTTTAAAAGGCAAAATAAAAAAGCTAACAAGACACTTTAAATGTAAATATCTGCTTTAAAAGTGTTGATTTTAGATGTAAGAGCTTGCTCACCTTGCCGGCCAGATACAGCATGTGTGTGTCTGGATCGTAAAAGGGGAAGAGCAGCCCTGACAGCCCATCGATCTCCTCCTCGACGATGGGCATGGACAGATCCTCCTGAGGAAGACATACAGCTATGGTCAGGGCCATGTCATGACTCTGTCAATCAAGCGTCTGTTCACGTACAAACACCCAGAGCATGCAGGAGCGGTGACAGAGGTCATTTTTAACACTGGACACCTCTTGTGAAGGATCTTATAGTAAAGGAGAAATCATGAACATGCCCCCAGAGTGTAGCGCTGTAGCTGCCTGGCTACTTTAGCTGTTGGCTGCCGCAACTAGAGCTAGGTAAAACCGATCGCCTACATTTTTCCCCCCATACCAACAGTACTCGGTGACATCGAGAAACAGAGACCTATGTGAAACATCGCCGGATTTCTCCTTTAAGCGCTGTCGCAGGTTAACCAAAAGCAAATGGCACTGGCGATATGAGGCAGGCACATCAGAGGTTGGCAATTGCCTGGTAAAGGGGGCATTGGTGCAGGTTTTGGTGGGGAGGGGATTTGCTCACCTGATCCCACAATGCAATCTGTCTAGTGTTCCAACGAGACACCCCCGTTGTCAGCAGTCGCTTCATGTTGCCTAGGAACACCACCCGGTTTACTTTGTGGTTTTTACAGTTAGCCTCCTATCCAAAGAACAAAAAAATAGTCATTCAATTACAATAGCTAAACATCACCCTACAGTCTTCATGCATACAGCCTGGTCAAAACTGAGGTTATTACCCATATCAAAGATTAACCTCTAGGGGGACCTACTTTTCCCATTACGCTGGGACAAGATCCACTTGGGTCTTATAAAAAACAGTTCAGCATAATGTAATTTAATTTTGTGGGATATTTATAGAAACATGGGGTGGAGGATTAACTATCAGCAGTTCACAGCTCTGCTGTCAGTGGCTGCTTTGCTGCTGTGGGGCTAAAGAAGTAAGAGAGAACCATTGGAGTAAAACACACGATACAGTATTAATAATGCATGGCATTCCCTAGTGTGTAGGGCCTTGTGACTGCCTCGAAAAGTCAGCTTTGAAAAGGCCTGACCTACAGCACCGGAGAGAACTTTCTGTGGACAAAACAGAATTATTTGTGTCATCAAAGTTCAATGCAGCCTTTCACAACATGGTTTGTGGAGTCAACGATTGATTTTTTGTGCCTTTGAGTCAAGTTGTACATTGTTCATCTCAACATATAGCCTAAGGACACTGGTTGTGAGGTATATTGACTTTTCAAATGTTGCAAATTTCAGTGAGTAAGGTTTTTTTTCCCCACACTGATGATTGAATAGCTTCTGGATGTAATACATCTATGACATGTCTGTTAAGGTTACTTGAGATAATTTGTCCTCACTTGTAAGACTCGGCCAGATCGAGGCTCAATCACACGCAGCTTCTTGTCTTTGCAGCTCGTCGCCAGCAAGCTGCCGTCCGTGTTGAAGGACATGCAGAGGATCACGTCCGAGTGGCAGTCAATCATCTTCACCGGCTCTCCGATCTCAAGGTTCCAGATTAAGATCTGCGGCAAGGTGGTCAGGAGAGGAGACAGGCATGTTAACAACTCATCCCAATGCTAGTCACACATTCATGAGACACTAACTTTCTGCATCAGTAATGTGATTCATTTTGCTCCAGTGTCGTCACCTTGTAGTCGTAACCAGCGCTGAAGAGGATGCCGCTGGTTGTAGGGTGCCACTCGATCAGGCCCACCCGCCGGCTGTGGCCATACAGCTCCAACACAGCCTCCGTCATGTTTCGCCTCAGTCCTCCCTCGGGAATCTCCCATATTCTCACCTGAGGAAACGACACAGCATAACAACACACTGAACACAGCATCAGGACCAGCACAGCATAACAACACAGCATCACTACCAGTATAGCATACAAACACAGCATCACTACCAGTATAGCATAACAACACAGCATCACTACCAGTACGGCATGGCAACACAGTATCAGGACCAGTACAGCATAACAACACAGCATCACTACCAGTATAACATAACAACACAGCATCACTACCAGTACAGCATGGCAACATAGCATCAGGACCAGTGCAGCATGGCAACACAGCATCAGGACCAGTATAGCTCAATAACACAGCATCACTACCAGTACAGCATAACACAGCATCAGGACCAGTACAGCTCAATAACACAGCATTACTAGTAGCACAGTATTTTGGAATACTTAGTTTTCTCAGTTTTTTCAAGTATACTGTGAATACCCAACCTGAATGTCAGCTTCCTGTTTGTAACCTATATTATATATTGTCTTTTGCTTTATGTGTGAATCTGTGAACTCTGTGAAAATTAACATCTGAGATCTGCTCTGCATTGTCATTCAAGGTCTGAGAGCTAAGCCAGTGAGGCTAGGTCAGAGGGTACGATGGAGAAACGCAGGCAAGCGTGGCGGCAGTGGGCACAGATGCAGAAATATCCTGGATACTCTGGGATTGCAGGGGATTACAGATGACCACTGACGTATAGTGTAGCCCACCACAGAGCTTATCTCCCACTGAATGAAAACCAGAAGGGTTAAATATACACATACATACATGCCTAATGCCCATGACTTAAAATATACAGTTGCCATAAATCCTGATACAGAGGGTTCAAAAGATCTTGACACTATAAACCCTAAAGTATATATATATACAGTTAAGAACAAAATTATTCATACCTCTGGCAAATATTGGTTTAATGTTGATTTTCTTTTGACCAATATGTTTGTTCTGACTGAAAATGACACTGCCACATGCCAAAAGGTTGTAAGACAATGTGGTGGAAACATGGAATCAAAAACAGAAGCATTTTTATCTTTTTTTTATGAAATTATTCATACCCTTTTTAAATAACCAATAAAAACTTGATTTGCCATCACAGTTCTCAAATGGTTCTTATAATACCTATCAAGCCTCTCCATTTCTCCACAATGATTCTAGACAACACCTTTTTAGCAGCAATCTGGGTTTTGAGGCAGGAACAATTATTTTCCATCACTCTGGCCTGGTGCTCACTTTTTTATGGATTGAGGTCTGGACTCTGGCTGGGCCACTCTAAAATGTTGATATTGTTTCTTGTTCCATTTATTTCCCACTTTGGCTGGATGTTACCGGGAGGGTTGCCGGTTCGAACCCCGACCAGTAGGCACGGCTGAAGTGCCCTTGAGCAAGGCACCTAACCCCTCACTGCTCCCCGAGCGCCGCTGTTGTTGCAGGCAGCTCACTGCGCCGGGATTAGTGTGTGCTTCACCTCACTGTGTGTTCACTGCGTGCTGAGTGTGTTTCACTAATTCACGGATTGGGATAAATGCAGAGACCAAATTTCCCTCACGGGATCAAAAGAGTATACCTGTACCTATTGTCTTGCTTAAAGGTCCAATGCTGCTTATGAGCCCAAGGTTCCCTGCTCAGTGCCTGAGGTTTTTCCTTCAGAATCTTGATGTAGTCCTTTTTTCTCATAATACCATTTAGTTTAACAATGTTGCCAGGCTCCATTGTCTGAAAAACACTCAAAACTAATACATTTCTGTAGCTATTCTCCACTGTGGGTATGGTGTTTTGGTGGTTGAAATTTTCACCCCATTCCAAAATGGACCACTTGGTCATCATGGATGCTGATCATGGATCACTCTTCTCCAAACATGCACAACTCAGCTTAACCTTTATAAGGGTACACCTGGACATATTGAACATATTGATAAAGCTATTATAAGAACCATTTTGAGAGCTGTGATGGCAAATAAAGATGTTTCCATTGATTATTTAAAAAGGGTATGAAAAATGTAGGACACACCATTTTTCATAATTTTTTAAAAAAAAGATGAAAACGCTTCTTTTTATGATTCCATGTTTCTACCACATTGTCTTGTGACCTTTTGGCATGTGGCAGTGTCATTTTCTGTCAGAACAAACATATTGATAAAGAGAAAATATTTGCCAGGGGTAGGAATATATATATATATATATATATATATATATATATATATATTTATATATATGTATATATTAATATATATATATATATATATTTAAGAGTCCCCGGTGCAGCTGGTTATGGGGTAAGTTCATTCATTTACAGCAGTCCACTCACAGAAGAGTCTTCAGAGCAGGAGGCGATTATGTTGTCGATGAAAGGATTCCACTTGATGTCCAACACATTGCCTTGGTGACCACAAACCTTAGGATAGTGAGGTTCAATACGTCCTGACTATATAGGAAAAGGACAAAAGGAAGAAAAAACATAAAGCAGGTTAATAAATGCAACAGAAACACTAAATTAATTTGTCTCTCAATAATGTATTAAGAATATCATCGTTATCACCTTTATTGGCAAACTCAGGGTATTATTTTGTATAGTTTATTTTCCAATAAAGTACACCGTATACAATCTTATTATAGTAAGATTGTCATGTAAATATTTTGCTTCACTTCCACCATAACGAACTTGTTTTCTGTAAGTTACATAATGCAGATACTGTATCTTGTGTGAGCTGTGCTGCAGTTTAAACTGGGAGCCTTCCCCTTAGTGAACACTAGGTGGTGCTGTAGCACAATGCTCAGAGCTCCTGGGCTGAGCTGCAGGATATCGGTCATGATGTCATGAATGTTTGATGTCATTTCAGCCCAGTGACCTGCTTCTTATCTCCCGCGGGATGGAACTCTCGGCTCACGTACTTCAAACCGCCTGCTTCTCTGGGCTTGCACTTGGAGAAGATGGTGAGAGCTTACAGTCGCCACAGATTTGTAATGTTATGACATCCTTTTCACTAAGCCATAAGATGCGATTCGGGACTTGTAATATTGCATGGTTCACTGGGCTTAAATAGCTTTGTGTGTATTATCACTCAACAGGGGGTGTTTCATTCAAATAGCCTAAAACAGACCCATCCTCTAGCCTTTGGTTCCAACGTTTCAGCTACACAAAGGCGAAGCAAATTTCAAGATAATTTGTGGAATTGTTCTTAATTAGCACAGTGGCTGGCGGCTCGAGGGTGTTCTCATTTCAGGCTATTTCCATATGCAGTGTTAAACTGGTTCCTACCACTCTGATTTCCCCGAAGAGCTCAAAACTCGGTAGGGTACAGGCGACAATAATGAGATGGGCCTCTCAGATGTCATGCTCAAAGAGGAATGGTACGACCGAAGACAAATTGACAACGTCTCACAATGTCTAACTGGGATGACACATTTAGCTCTCTGTTGATGCAGAAGTAGCCTAGTGATAAAGGTTGCAAAAACACACAATACAGCCATGAGCCATCAATGTTTGACACCTATAGTCCTGGGGTGTAAAACCGAATCCAGCTAGTTTATAACAGTAGTCTACACTGGCAAATATTTTGAAAAAGGCATTCATTCAAGACATCCTGATTTAACTAAATCAAATAAATAAATAGAAAAAAGCAATTACATTTGGTAAGCTCTCTTGGAAGAAAATGACACATTTCCAGAAAATGAGGAATTACTAAATAACAAAACCACCACATAAGGGATTATATACTTCTTGGTAAGACCAGCAGTTTTTGTAATGCAGACCCTAATTTACACAGACTGCGTGACAAACACCCTAATTAGACGCCCATAATCTCATCAAGCACCCACAACAAAACATGCAGCTCACCGCAACCCAATAACACAACCTAGACACCAGACAGACACCATGAAAGGAGGCCTGTGGGACTGCTCCCTCTCCCGGCATATGCTTCATATCTCACTAATGTAGGAAAAGTTTGACAGTAAATAGAGGTGGATGGTGGAATCATCACCAGCAGAGTATGTTCTGCTTCTGCAGTATCTATCATCTCATAAAACAGACTTGAGTATATGAGAAGAGCAACAGCAAGCTAGCAAGGCAGAAAACCTCACAAGGCAGAAAACCTTGCTAGGCAGAAAACCTTGCAACCTGCATGGCCGGATTCTGCAGCTGCATATAGTCAGCAAGTGCAACTCATCCCAAAGACAGGATGTGACTATTTAAACGCTTCAGCGGGAAATCAGTGGGGATTTGGCAATTTCCTCTCTGGAAAGGTCGGACAAAAGTTCCCAAAAGGGTTCATAATAAATATGAAAAAGGTGGATCTTTCTGTGTTTCTTTCTCTCTCTCTCTCCCCCTCTCTCTATCTCTCTCTCTTTCCCTACTCCCTCTCTTATTTCCTCCTGCTCACCTCTTTCTGCTCTCCTCTTTCCCTCCTTCCTTCTCTATGCCTTCTCTACCCCCCCATCTCCACCCCCCCGCTTCAAGGCCATTTCTGCCTTATAGTTTGCACTCTATCTGATTCTCTGGCCCTGTGGCAGTAGGTAAAGGAGGGCACTATTAGTCCTGGCCTCTGTGAGCTAGCTGCTCCCAAAGCAGGCTCAGTGAGCTAGAACCTGGCATTTTTATTCGGTGCTGGAACTAAAAAATAGTTGTTTTTTCCTGTAAACCAGAGTGGGCGTTATATTCTACCATTTAGGGAGAATCAGGCTAAAAGCGTTTTTTCTACCTATTAACCATAAACAAACTACTGAATTGCAGCCTCAGTCACACAAGACATCTGAGCCACTCTCTGGGTCTTGGTATAGGTGAGCGATCAGCTGTTAACGGCCAGGGGTGCATTTCCCAAAACCATAGTTGCTAACTAAGTTAGCAACTTTATTGGCTGCAAAGCAATTTCCCATTGCCAACCAACTAAGTTGCTAACAGGTTAGCAACTATGGTTTTGGGAAACGCACCGCAGGCCGTCAGTCAAATGAGAGGTCCTACCATGCAGTCATCATACAATCACAATCTACTATTCTTCACATCACACTTAAAACGGTATTTTTATGCCTAATACGTCAAAGAATTATAGGCATACAGTAAAACACAATGCACGTTGCATACGGAGTCAAATATTTATATGCATAATGACATAATGTCAAGGCAGGGGTTTGGAGAGTTGCTTGCTGTGCTACATTTCATTTCTGCTTTGGATGTTTAGATATCGGTCATAGTTGTGTGGCAAGTCAAAGATCATTGCTACTGTATGAAATCTGGAAGGCTCTGTTGACTCACTAATATCAATCAGCCATTTCCTCTGCTGCCTGCACTGCTGGGAGAGCCAGCAGTCAGAGAGAGAGACAGAGACTGTGCTGAGGCTGATGAAGGCTGAGAGGCTGTGTGTTTGTGTCCATTACGCAACAGGATCTGACAGAGATGCTATACTCTGTGTTCTGCAGGTTTCTGGACTGAGAACAGAACAGATGCATGTTGTCTTACAGACATTCTGATGTCGTTACGCTGCTGGAGGTTGTTATTCGTATTACAGCAACTGCAAAAAGCATGGGGTGGCCATTACGTGAGTTAGTGTAATGCAGCCTCTGTGTGAGCTAGTCTGGTGAGCTAGTCTGGTGTAGCCGCTCCCAGAGCGGCCTCTGTGTGAGACGGTGTGGCGTTGAGTCCAATGTGTGTGAGCCAGTGTGAGCTAGTCTGGTCTAGTCGCTCCCAGAGACGCATCCAGCAGTTCCTAATCTTTCCAGGAGGCTGGAAAATCTGTGTCAGAGTCTGGTCATTAACACACACACCAGCGCTCAAAGCTAATAACAGGCCCATCTGGAGCCTGGCTCTCCAGCACTGTGTGAGTGAGTAAGCAAGTGCTCGACTCCTGCCAGAGTGCTGCCACTGACTATTCTGCACAAAGCCTTTGAGACCTAGCGGTGCGTTTTGTGGATTTTAACGGATTTGGTTAATTTGCCAACTACAGAGGGTGTGTTAGTGTTAGTGCTGGTTAAGTGTTTTTTTTCCCCTGTGCTGTGAGAACAGTAGCTGGCAGCAAGAGGCAGTCTCTCCTCTTCCTCTCTCCTCTTCCTCTGCAGGGAAGCAGATGGCTCTCTGTGAGGATCAGCATTCGCCAATATGGCTTTTAGCTGCTCCTCCACTGCATACATTCAGGCAATTTTTGAATATAAATCATCATAGCCACATACTCTATCTTACACACATCCTTCCTAAACACGGTGAGTTAGTTGTCAAAGGTGGAGGCTCATGTCGGGATATCTATGAAATAGCATTCATGAGGGCAGAACTAAGATGATGTACAGTAATAGCTATGAGAATAGGACAGCATTTTATCGTTCATGACTGTTTAATATTTAAAATTCTGCAGGCCACAGCTGTGCCATATGGTCAAGGCTGCTCTTAGTTTTTCCAGTCCTTAAACTCAGTCTGATGACATCACCATGGATACCTTAAACCCGTCCTGTGTTATATCGCTCCTCTTGGCAGCCTGCTAGTAATATCTGCATGCAATTATTCTTCCAGAGTCCCTATCACATTGTCAAGCAAATAGCAGTGCAGAGTTCAGATGATATTGTTCCCATCTGTCGGTACTGCTCTGTGCATATGTAGCAGACAGTGCTCAAAATGAGTACCAGATTTATGCTTTGTCAAGTGTAAATAATTGTCACTCAATACTACTGTCAGATTCATTCAAAAGGTCCAGCAGGTTGTGTTAAAAGGATTATTTTCACAACCATCCTCAGACCTCTAATGAACTCCTTACACATTAGTGGGTCTTTGGCATTGCCCAGTATATTCAGGATCTGTGCGACTCGGCTGACAAGGACTCATAGCTCTTTAGGAGAAGCTGTCCACTCAAGCCCAGGGCCCCTGTGTACTGACGTACTGCATTAATTTCAGCAAAGCAATAAAGCTGCACCAGCAGCACCAATAAGCTCACCTGGCAAACACAAAGACAGGACCGTGTGAGAGAAAGCACACAACAGAAATGACTCCAGAGCTGCCTGCTCTGAAGTGAAGGCCATTAGTCCGGCCCCTGCAATATATATAAATAAATAAATGCACGATTGAATGAATGAATACATAAATAAATAAATATCAGTGGAATAGCTGCAAATGATGCTGACTGAAGTGCCCCTGTTGGCAGATCTGAGTTTTTTGAATTTGCAACCTTGATAGCTGAATAGACACTCAGTATTCCATGGTTCCACAACAGAGCTAGCTGTGTCTTGTGACATAGCGCATGCAAGGGAAATGGACATGTGATGACAGGCTTTCAAGAGCCTTTCTGATAGGAGACACAGCACTCAAAGACTCCTCCACTGAAATGCATTGGGTTAGTTCGTAACACTGGCAGTAGTCTACACATATCCCGCCCCTTCCTGCATGCCTAACTATGACCTGGACTTTGCATCGCTGCAAAAACACTCTAACAACCCTTCGTCTATTAGATGTATTTATTTATTGCACTAAGCACTTTACTGGATATAGCACTTTCTGGAGTTTTCTATGGGGTATTAATGGGGACTTAATTATGTATATGAGTAGCCTAATGGGTGATTCATGTGATTTAAATGTTATCGTTGTTATCCTGTAACAATGACAAATGAAACTGAACTGAACTGAGCTCCCCATTCACTTGAATAGAAAAGTAGCTGCCCGATAACTGCCCAGAGTGCGTTACCAAGATGGCCGCCAAGTGGGGGGACTTGCCTATTAGGATTTTGTGACAGGGCATGGGAATGCTGGTAATTTAGCACTCGGCATCGGGCATTTTGCATCTGGCTCGTTTGGTACGCTAATGACAGGACACAATTCACTTCGGGGGCTCTGCTGTGGCATTGCGTGATCAGGCTCAGGCTGGCTAGGCTACGCTGCTGTGACAGTCACTAGGAGAGACACCTCAGGGGAAGCAAACTCAAGCACAACATAATCAGTGCAAGTGATCTGGCTCTGTTACAGTGTGGCCACAGCACAGCACTGATGTCTTTGATTCCGGCCACCGAGGACAATGTGTTTCAGCTGATACCAGCCCAAGGACCAACTAAGAGATTTAAAGTCCCAGATTAATTTACATTTTTCTCTGGTAACTGCTCGCCTTGGCATGCACTCAGGATGAAAGCTTTGCAGCCAGCAGCAGACATTTCAGCTTCACTGCCAGGTCTGTCTTAAAGGGGCAGTGCACAAACCCAAGCCTCCCAACATAATGACCACTCTCTCCTCTGGACTCAAACGGAACATGTCTGTAAGGTGCACATATTTCTAGATTTGGGGTTTAGCATGGTATGTGTGCTAGCATGTTAGCATGGTATGTGTGCTAACATATTATGGCTTGTTTCTCTAAATATGTAATACACCTGAGGCACAGTTTTTGTTTTGTGTCTTTGTTATCAAATTTAGGGTTACTAAAATAATATGGCATGCTTATAGATGCATAATATGGCATCATCATGATAGATAGAGACTTATATTTTATCCGGAGGGACATATATTGGTATCTGAAAGTGTGTAAGACATCTGAGGCACTAGTCCACCCTTCAGTGGGAGAAAATGGTTCTGTGTCAGTGGGACAGAGAAAGTGTGTCCTTAGCCGGCTAACTGTCACCACTCGTTAATACTGAAACCAGACTGCAGCCAGACATGACCTCTGCAGATGCTAATCCCACAGTATGCTAAGCACTTAAGGAAGTCAAAGTGAAACATAAAGAAATGCTGAGGTAAGCCTGAGCTACGTGTAATATTGTAACTAACGACCTCCACCACATATTTACAAAAGGCCTCAAGGCAGCAGATTTCCCATTAGCTAAGCAGCCATGGTGTTGTTATGTTGGTCTTGAACTGAGCAGTTGACTGATATCAGCGGAATTCCTATTCATTATTATCTAAACTCTGGCCGTCTCACAAGCTGGACTCTGATTACAGAGGGAATGTTTTGGTGCAGTCCAAGGCAATGGAAAACAGTTCCACTCCTCCTTTTTTTAAAACAATCTTAAGAATTTTGCCCCTTTAGTTAATAACTTTATGAAGGAAAAAGACAAAAGAGAAAAAAAGTCTTAAAGACTTAAATGGATTTTGCCCTTATTTATATTTCTTTAATTTGGTGTATGTAATTGCTGTTGGCCTTCTCTAATAAGGCTTAAAGACACAGTGTGACACATTAAACCCTGCCCCTGGTAGAGGGTCAAGGGTATTGTAACCAAGTCCATCCTGTGTGTGTGTGTACTTTAAAGTTTAAACTACTAGTTAGATTTACTTCAAATTTTTACACAAGGTAGTGGGTCACCATATCTCAGTTCCCTTACAGGTTCATAACCAGATGCTAAAATTGTTTTCCATGTTCTTTAACATTGTGAGGATCTGCAGTTACCCGACTTCTCTTTTTAACATTATGATGAGAAGTCTCCTGCAAACTAAACCCCTCTCTGGGAGACAGTTGTTATGTACTTCAATACTGTAATAAATTGTAAATTGTTACTGTGCGTGTTGTGTGCATGTATGAAAGTTCTTAAGAGTCTTTTTATTAGCTTATTTTTTATCGTGTCCTATTTATTTGAGCTCTGCTCAGGCAGTGTGTCTGAATTTTGTTGTATCCCTAGTACAATGGCAATAAATGGAATTCTAATTCCAGTTCCAATGCTAATTCTAATTCTACTTGCCCAGGCTGATCCTGAGTGAGATACTGTAACTCTCTCTACAACAGAGAGGAGGAGAGGACAGACAAGCATGCCACCCTACAGACATTCAGATCTATCAAAGTGTTTGGTGCTCCCTGGACCTGAAACACCGGTTACCTGGGAAACAGGGATGACAATGAAGGAGCCTCCTCCAGCGCTCTCGGTGACAATGGCGAGGAACTTGGCGTTGACGGCGCAGAAGTGGTTGTCATGGACGTTCTTTGTGATGGGAATGCCGTCGAAGCAGTGCTCCCGGTTGGCCACTTTGCCATACACGTTTCGAAACTTGGAGCTTCGGTATGTCGGGCGCCATGACATCTGAAAACAAGGGTGCAGAGAAGAAAGAGAGTTTAGGAAAATCATACTCCACTCTCTATGAGCTCAGAAGCTCTATGTGATGTGTCTGACTTTTCTCAAGAACATTGAGATCTTTAGAAAATAACGGCATCCATAACTATTGTGGTATTGTGGTTTAGAGAAAAAAAATGCATTCAAAACAAATGGTAGCACTGAATCCAAAACAATGTACAAAAGGGCCGGGTACCCTTACAGCCGTACCGTAAAGATGAAGCCATAAATGTAACAACCTTATTAAGCCTGGCAGGAGAGCACACACACACATGTTGAAACAGTTACAGGATTATATCATTCAAACACAGTAGGTGTGAGTCCATTTCAAGCACTCAGTTCTTGTGCCATGGCAACTCCATAATGACACCTTTGCGTACTATAACAGCATGGCATACTATACATTCGGAGGAGGTTAT
Organism: Alosa pseudoharengus; assembly: GCF_046254945.1. Taxonomy (NCBI): domain Eukaryota; kingdom Metazoa; phylum Chordata; class Actinopteri; order Clupeiformes; family Clupeidae; genus Alosa; species Alosa pseudoharengus. The sequence continues at coordinate 16,835,320 of NW_027468630.1, read as the reverse complement.
TCCATGTCATTTGCCATCCTCCAGGACATGTGTGTCTTGAAACATATGGCTGGGCTTGGAAAAGTCAAAAAAGAAACAACTTCAGAGCAAAGGGAAGTGGTTAGCTGAATCATAAAAGTCACTGAATCACAAACCGCCACATGAATGATGTGGGCTGGTGCGAAAAATAGAAATTGGTGCCAGAGAATGAGAAATTGTCACAAAATGCTGCGGCAGAATGAACCCCAGCTCTAAGATTAGAATATGGAGGGAAAGGTCCCAGGAAACGAGGGGATTTATGACCAGTCACACACATTCATGTGATGACATCAGCAGGAAGCTCAATTCAGCATTGTTTAGCTGTCTCCCGGGCCGGCAGTCAGAAGTAGACATGCGACTCCAAGCACCATCCGATTCAGGGTGTATGATTATGTCACCATACAGCGGTTTTAAGATGGAGGTCTCTTGGTGGACCTTATTGAATTACATGCCCAGCATGTGGGAGGGCAATCCGTTTGTTTCACTGGCTGTGGCCAAGTGGCGTAGCATCAGTCAAAGGACAGCTACTGTACTGTCTGTGCAGGGACAGCTGTCACAGCCCTCCAGCTCTCATCCGTTCCCTCATTTTCCCTTCTCTCCCAGTCTCTTTTTCCTCCCTCTCTCTCTCTCACTCCCTCTCTGTCACATACACACACACACGCACACACACACACACACACACTTATGCTGTCTTTCTCAGGCACACACTCACACAGAATCTCAGTCAAATGCTGGAATCTAATCTTCATTCCTCCACAACACAGTGCAGGACCAGTCATCATTTCTCCCAAAAGAGCTTGAAGAGAAGAATGGCTGTTTTCAAGCCATCGCAGAGAGTGAGCATAAAGACTGCTTGTTAAAGAAGTCATGCTTGAAAACATGAGAGAGGGAGAGAGAGAAAGAAAGAGAGAGAGAGAGAGAGAGGAGGGAGGGAGTTAGCCCAGGGCAACTGGCATTAGGTTTTGCTCCTAAGGACGTGTCCTCAGTGTTGAACAACACAGGCAGCTCCATGCACTCATGATCAGTATGAGGCCAGAGGCATGTCCCTCTCCTCCTGCCTCCGCCCGCACAACACACCAACATCCTCATCATGGATCAACTTCACACAGCCTGTGCACAATAACAGCAAAAAGTCTCACACTGGCATCCAGGCTGCCGCTATAGTGTTTCATTCTATGCAGCCGGCATCTTACCTTCTGGAGATGTGGAAGTATCTACTCTCTGCGTGATGCCTCTCAGATTACGGATGTGTGTGTGTTGTGTTGTGTGGGAAGCTGCCAGTATCCTCTGCCTGTACATCCAGATCCAGTGTGCTGCTGGCCTGGGCTACGAGCTTGCATCTGCTTCTCTCGTCTCTCTCGACTCTTCCCTCCCTCCATTCCCCCCTCCCCTCAACCGCCCCCTTCCCTCCCAGGACCAGCACAGGCCCAGCCCTGGAGCCGCCGTAGTGGTCTTTCTCTTAAAGGCTGTGGTTACTCCACTGGCTCAATCCCTCCTCCCTCACTCTCTCTCTCTTCCCCTCTCTTTCCCTCTCTTCCCCTCTTTTTCCCTCCCTATCCCCCTCTCTCTCTCACACACACATTCACACTCTCTCTCTGGCTACAGTGGCCTATTGTGTTTATGATAGTTGAGACAGCCACTGAATGCAAATTTTAAAAAGGGATACAAACAACTTGAGACTTGATTAGAGGCTTCTTTCAGCTGCCACATTCTCAGTTGCTCTTCACAGTTTTCTATTTCCTGCCAATGATGACCTTTCCCTACTTCCAAAGATGCCATTCACATTGCGTTATGCGACCCTTCTGACATCACTGTCAGAATTATACTGGATGTTCAGACTCCAATGTCTTGGCTCCAGCACATAGACAAAAATTGCATTAAATTAAAACTAAAACTAAACCACTAAGCTGGTTTGAGGAGGCAGCACCAGTCCTGTTCAACCACAACACCATCCGAGCTCCTCTTCTCCAGATCTGCCTGCCTCCATCTGTCTCTGGAGGAGGTGCTTCTGCCATGGGGAGATGTAGAGATTGTTCAGGAGAAGGTCAGCTCTGGGCTTCCCCAGTATTCCCAGGGAGGTGTGAGTGTCTTTTACTACCAGGCCTTTCACCAGCAGTCCTGAAAACCCCACTTCACATAGACACCTCAAGGGCACTTCAGCCGTGCCTACTGGCCGGGGTTCGAACCGGCAACCCTCCGGTTACAAGTCCGAAGCGCTAACCAGTAGGCCACGGCTGCCCCTCTCTCATCTCACCCTCTCTCAACTGGCCCCTCAGTCTCCCTCTCTCACTGTTACCGACTCCTCAGTCTCACTCTCTCATCCTCTCACCATTGCTGGCCCCTCAGTCTCACTCTCTCATCCTCTCACCATTACTGGCCCCTCAGTCTCACCCTCTCACACTCTCACCATTATTGTTACTCACACCTTGTTACTGGCTCCTCAGTTTCACCCTTGTTACTGGCATCAGACCCAGGTGGCTGCTGCCCTCTCATGCCCCGTCTATTCAACCCTATGGCACCTGGAATAATTACAACACAAACACCCCATATGGCCCTGAGATGTGTGGGCCACTGGAGGAATGGGGAATCATGGGCATCACCCGTGAAAATACTAAGGAGTTGAAAAACGAAGAGAGGCTGCGTGAATTCAAAATGAGTGTACTGAGTACTAAGAAGTGCATGAGCGTAAGGCCTGTGTACTTCATCTGAGCATGAAATCATTGTAAAGTCTTTTGAAATAGAATGTCAGACCTCTAAACCTTTAAAGCTGTAGCAGGTAGAAATGTGCAAATATGCAAGGACAAAACACAGGTGTGTGGGATTTCCGTGTCCTATATGCTACTGAATCAGGTCAGGGCTATCTGTTTATGATGAGCCTTCAGTCGGTTATCAGTTGGTCAGTACTCTTGTCTACGCTACTATATGTAACTGGACCGTGCTTAATCTTTGGTCAGCAGGACTAACTGTATGACTGTAAGATAACACCACTCGATAATAACTGCTCTTGTCTATTCCAGCTTCTGTATGTCACAGGTGCTAGCAATGAGTTACTAACACTGTTATGGATTATTAGAAACAAGCCCTCTCCAAATGGATGACCCTCATATGTTTCAAATATGCTACTTAACAATGAACAGTGAGAGACAAAATGTTCCATGCCAGATGAAAACAAAATATGCCAAGAAATACAAGCTTGTGAGGGACAGATACAGTTAGAGACTGTTAGGGGCCGTTTATACGAGAACGATTGCGAAGGAAGACGACAAAATATTTTATCAAAAGTGCCTTTTGTTTACACGGCGACCCCGCCATTGGGGCTTGAAGACGCAAAAATCTGAAGACTCCTTCCAGAGTGTAGCGTTTTGAAGACGACCCGGGTTGCGTCTCCGTCTAAACGGCGAAACCAAAGATCCTTGATTACCTCTCTGGCTAAACTGTCAAATTAGAATGTCTGCGCGTGACGTACCGGGGTTCTATCACACGAATATCACATACTCTTGCGTCTTCATATAAACAAAGATTTCCCCCTGAGAATGCTCGTCTAAACGCGAATAAAACAATGAAGACGAGACGCCACTTCTGCGTCTTCTCTTTTCATCGTCACCGTATAAACGTAGCCTTAGTCTGTTAAAGGCCTCAGTAAAGCTCCTACATTTCTGTGAATGGCTGTGTAAAACTGTAAGCGAGTAAAACTGGTGTTAAAATGTAGTAGGATGCATCCCTGTAGTCCTTCCGCCCACAAACACACAGCAGACGCAGGAACTGGAAGAAGACATGGTGTGTGTGTGTGTGTGTCTGTGTGTGTCTGTGTGTGTGTGTGTGTGCTCAGTGTGCGCTGTGGAGGTTATTCCAACGCCTCGGGCCACAACACTGTGTTGGGAGGGAGAGGTGAAGCAGCACCGAGGCCTCCAGCATCTCCTCCTGTCTGGGATCACCACTGCGCTGGTTTCTTCCTGATGGGTATCACGTGCTCACCACTGCTAACTCTCCTCTGTGTTTGCACAGAGTGGGAACAGGCCTCCTGAGGCTCCCAGGGAGAGAGTTTGAGTTTGGTGTAGGGCAATTGACCCCTACGGGTCTAACATTGTTGTTTTTTTAGGCTTTGTAATGATGAGGATGTGTTCAAGTGTGCATGTGTGGGTTTGTGTGTGTGTGTGTGTTTGTTGGCCTGTGTATGTGTGAGCGCTTAAGGGCAGAGGCACTCCAGAGAGCACATTCTGTTTATTGACTTTTTCTCCCTGGCCCTGCAGTCAGTGTTGCTCCACGCCTCTGATCACACTCCCTGTGCCTCTCATCCTTCCCTTTGTCAACACACACTACATGCAGTTAGATTTGCATGAGTTCTCATAGTGGAATACATTAATGATCACTGGAAGATACTGCAATCTATAGAAATCTATACTTAATGTGGTGCAAAGTCTGAGAAGAAAATCGGAATGTCAAAACCCTGTATGTTGGCTATCGATCATGTCAGATCGTGTGTGGGCAGTTCCCACTGTGAAAGGAGAGAGTGCTTGAGTTCCTCCACTTCCTGTTGGCTGAGTGAACAGCTGAAGCCTGCCAGCTACTCCGCGAGTCCTTTCTCTCCAGTTCTGGCAGCGCTTTGAATTCCAAACTCATGTGCTGGCCATGGGTACAATGTGGACCGTCTGACCCAGCAGCCCGAGCCACATGTGACACATTTGTTATGAGCGCACTTGACGCAGCGAGAGCGGCGGCACACGTACTTGACGGAGATCCAGGGAGGAAGAGGGTCTTTCACAGCCCCGCAGAGAGGACGCGAGACAAAAGCCTGAATGGGCGCCACGGGGCGGCTGTCTAGCTCATCACCACGGCCCTTGGAGGCCGCTTTGTGATGCAGCGCTGGATCTTTGGATGTACCCCTCTATTCCACTCCTCTCTAATCTGCCCCCCCCCCCCCACTCGCCTCCACCCGCCCACTATACCCCCCCATTACCCCGCGGGCTCATGAGCGGGGAGTCAGTTCCGACGACATTCCCTCATGGCGGGAGGGAAAATAGCACAGAGCTGCAATCCCCCGCTGGTTATTTTGGCAGCAGTTTCTCCAGCTGTGGTCACACAGTGACTTTCAGAGGAGCTGCATGGCCCCCGGATGATGGCGGCTAAGGAAGAAAGCCTTCTCTTTAATATGAGAGAGAGAGAGAAAGCCTTCTCTTTAATATGAGAGAGAGAGAGAAAGCCTTCTCTTTAATATGAGAGAGAGAGAGAGAGAGTTCAAAAACTCAAGCTCTCGCTTTAAGAGTGAAGACCCAAGTTCTTTTGGGATGGGTTGTCTTTGTGTGTACTGATAATCCACTGAATTATGTACTGCTTATACAGATGTGACTGGACAGAGGAGACGCATAGCCCATCACACACACACACACACACACACACACACACACACACACACACACAGATACACACTCACACACACACACACCAGTGTTGTAAACTGTAAATTTGTGATTTTACCTAATCCTGACTGAGGCTTGTCTTATTACAGACTCTAATTAAATGTGTAGAGAAATTCGGCCAGCCCTACACTAACTCAGCATGTTCCACTGCCTGCTTGGCTATGGCTTGGCCTCCCGTGTAATGTAAGGAGACAGGGGGAGTCGGAGAGACAGTGGCTCGGATTAGATTAATTCACCAACAACACCACCGTGACTTCATCTCTACAGTGAGATGTGTGATAATCCCATCAAACACACCCCCACTCCCCCTCTCTCCCGTGGATACGGTGAGGTGAGTAGCTAGCTGGAACTCCAAACAGATACAGGGCTGTGTGGACAATGTGTAGTTACACACATGTTTAATATTACACACATGTTGAACATTACACACGTGTTGAACACTAATGTGTAATTATACACACGTCATACATATGTGTACTTACATGTCGAACCCTGATGTGTACTTGTTGAATCCTAACATGTTGTTACACATATGTGGATTTGGACTTTTATTCTCCAAAATAAAGAGCCATGTCACCTGATAAGGTAATATTACATGACAAATAGTAGGCTATTGCACAATTGCAATTCCTGATTCTCTGGGTCGGGGGAGAGTGAAGTTGCATGGTTCTCCGTAGATGGGTCGGTTACAGATAGGAAGCCAGGCCATTCTCCCTATTACGTTACTTTACCTCAAAATTACTTTGAAGCTGTTTTATTCAATCTGGTCTCAGTTTCGTAGACCCAGCCAAAGGTGCTACCAGGTACGTTTCTGAGGTGAAAACTGACCAGCGGGGGTGCTAAAGAGAGAAGTTTTTTTTGCTTTTTTTTAGTGAGCAACCAGGGGAGCTTTAGCTCTACTGTCAACATGCTCGACTTCTGCTCCGAGGTGCTGCAGTTGATGGGTTCGTGTCCGGCCGTGTGCAGGGACGATTAGCGCAATTCAACACACGCACGCTGGACTCGGGGAATGTGTCGCTACACTCTTAAATCGAATGTGTTGAAAACAACACAACTTGCGTTGTTTTTTTAACACAACTCTGTGTCCAGTTAGGGACAACACATTCGTTTTAAGAGTGATAATGAGAACAGGTTGGTTTTATTACGTAAGGTAAAAAAAACTGGCATAGGATGCCTTTAAATGTGAGCCAGCCCTCCTCTCTCTTACAGAAGCAGTGTTCTACATAGACCACCCATTCGTCAAGGAAAACCTGATTACTAAATAACATTGTCAGAGAAAACCAGATTGGCATGTAAGGTGGGTGCTTCTAATGAGCAGCTGTGCTAATGTATTGGAATGATGGAGCTGGTGTGTATCCAACCTTTCTAACCTTCTACATAGATTCTTTTCTAACTCTCTCCGTCACAGTCACTCTTTGGATGTGCCACTAAATAACTGACTATGCTGCAGAAGTAAATAATATGGAAATGCTGCAGTGCGAAGTACGAAGGGTGACATGCAGTTAAGAAACTACTGTGAATAGGGCAGGATGAGTCAACAAGGAACTGGGCAGTTATCTCCCACCATCCAAATTCACATATGGCTGCTATTTGAAGGAAATGTTTAAATGTTAACCTGAGCGCACTCATCAAATCTCCACCCAAGCTGTTGATGATTAGCAAGCATCCCCTTGCACTAGTTTATAAACAGGTGTATTGGCAGAGTGACTTTGCTGTATCTCACTCGCATTGTGTAGCTGTTTAATTCTGTTGTTCCCCAGGCAGACTCGTAATGGCTGATCAATTTCTGGGGCTCATCGTCTGAAGGGTTTCCCGGTGGGGATGTGAGGGTAGTGGATCCGGTAATAGGTGGCACTTAAGAGGTGAGTTGCCCGGTGCTGGAGCGCCCTGGAGAGCCCCTTAATGGAGCAAGGCGGGGGAGGGAGGCCAGGCAGGCCCTCTGCATAAACGCAGTCATTAAGGTCCACCCAACACCCACTAACACCACATCTTCATCTGTGGTGACTGTGGGCTTCATATTCAATGTGGGAGTATTTTTTTTTCTCTAATGCTGTATTAGAGACTGTGATTACTTTAATTTGTCCCCTGGCTGAAATGGCAAATGAACAAATTAAAATGATTAGATGCTGAAGTACCTGCAGTGGTGGCTGTTATTCACTCGGTCTGCACAGAATAAACCCCACTGTGTCTCATGATTCCAGCAGCACAAAAAAAAACAAGCCTCTTGGATAACATCCATCTTGACACACAAATCACTCTACCTTATTTTTGCTATTTTCCACAGGAGCAAGGCAGAGGCGAAGGGGTGTGTGGTGACATAAATTAATAATGCACAGAGTGCATTTCCCTGTGTGCTTTCTGGAGCATGATTCCCCCATCAGCAGAATTTGCTCTAGCAGGGCCAGAAGTGCGCACTGGGCTGAGCGCTGTGTGTGCGTGTGTGTGTGTGTGTGTGTGTGTGTGTGTGTGTGTGTGTGTATGTGGTGTGTGTGTGTATTTGCCAGAAAGCTGCGCTGGACTGAGACAAAGACAAAACGCCACGTCTCCCTGACAGGCTGAGGAGGTGCAATCTGCCGGGCCATCTTGCCACTGCCCCAGAGACACACTGTAATAACAGACAGACTAATAAAAAATAAAAAATAAATGAATATATGAAATGATGCCTGGTTAACTCTCTTGGCTAGATTGGTCGGATGAAACTGCTTGCCACCTCAGCACAGCCACAACACCATCGGGCAACAATCAGCCGATATTATGCCAATCTATTCATCCTGTGGAGGAGGTTCAGTGAGACATTTCGCAGCAGCAGTGGCACTTGGGTGATCTCACAGGGAGACGGAGCAGTTCTCTCTATGTCACCAGATGGCAAGAGCACGTGCAACTTCTCTCCCTCAAACCATTAAAAAGATGAACCAAGGAGAAAAGATTAATTCCACACCTAACACAGAGGTGCGAGCCAAGGACAAAGGGACAGGGAATGAAGATGGAGAGGAAATATGCGGGTGTCCTCCGTTGACTGAATGAGTGAGTGAGTGTCTGTGAGTGGCTAAGGGAGGGAATGAAAGATGAGTTGTTTGTCTCTGATTGTCCCAGGGGGTTATCTTTCTCTCTCTTTCTCTCTCATTCTCTCTCTGTCTGTCGCTGTCTCACATTCTCTCTCTCTTTCTCTCTCATTCTCTCTCCCTCTGTCTGTCTGTCTCGCTGTCTCACATTCTCTCTCTTTCTCTCTCATTCTCTCTCTGTCTGTCTCTGTCTCGCTGTCTCACATTCTCTCTCTCTTTCTCTCTCATTCTCTCTCTGTCTGTCGCTGTCTCACATTCTCTCTCTCTTTCTCTCTCCCTCTGTGTGTCTCAGTCTCTCTCTCTCTCTCTGTCTGTCTCTGTCTCTCTCTCTCTCATTCTCTCTCTCTCTGTCTGTCGCTGTCTTACATTCTCTCTTTCTCTCTCTCTCCCTCTGTCTGTCTCTCTCTCTCTCTCTCTCTCTCTCTCTCTCTCTCTCTGTCCCTTTGTCTCTCTCTCTCTCTCTGCTGTCCAGATCTCCAGGCCGGTGTAATGAACAGATGGGTGGAAGGGGATTAAGGTAGCTGGACACTGGACAGAAGAGGAGAAGGAGACGCCCACGGAGCGAGTGTGTGTGTGTATGCTTAAGTGTGATGGAGTGAGTGTGTGTGTGTGTGTGTGTGTGTGTGTGTGTGTGTGTGTGTGTGTGTGTGTGTGTGTGTGTGTGTGTGTGTGTGTGTGTGTATGTGTGTGTGTGCGCGCGTGTGTGTGTGCGTGTGTTTGTGTGTGTGTATGCTGGTAGCCAGCACCAGACTGTGACTCAGCCTTCTTCTCCCTCTGCTGTCAATCATGCTTTACCTCAAGCAGGATGCTGCTCTCTGCTATCTGCCGTTATCACCAACTTTTCTCCAGGGAGGGGGAAATAGCGATTCAATTTTCAAATGAACTATCATTTTTCAGCAAGCTCAAAAGCTGTGCAGAACTACCAGCTGGGGCGTTAACTGCTGCAACTGTGTGTGTGTGTGTGTGTGTGTGTGTGTGTGTGTGTGTGTGTGTGTGTGTGTGGCTTGTGGAGGAGAGGGACATTAATTGGCGTCTTTGTTGTCAGCGTTTGGCATTAGAGCCTCGACGGCTTAACCACAGTTTGAGGTGCTGCAGTGCCAGCCGTGCGCTGCAGACAACAAAAGATTAGCTGGAGTGAGATGAATGCCATCTGGGCAGCCGTTCAAATGAGAGTGTGAGTGTATGTGTGTATGTGTGTATGTGTGTGTGTGTGTGTATGTGTGTGAGAGAGAGAGAGTGTGTGAGTGTGTGTGTATGTGTGTGTGTATGTGTGTATGTGTGTGTGTGTGTGTGGGGTGTGTGTGTGTGTGTGTGTGTGTGCTGGGATGTTGGGGTGTTAGGATGTGGATTGGGTGAAAGGAATGAAGACATAGAGGTGGCACTTTGCCTAGTATGAAAAGGGGCCCTTCGGATGAAAAGTGTCTCTGATTAATCACTGCTATGACAGCTTTAAGGGCTGCCGTGATATACCCCATGTAGAATTTCATCAGCCTAAAATGCCTCATTGACTTTTCCGTCACTTCCACAGAAACTGCTCCGCCATGCTGATACCCTTCACAGAGTTGAAATGACAAACTCTGTGTATTGTCTTCACACCAACTAGCTCCACTACGCTCGGCTCAGAGTTTTACTGTAACAATAAGAGGATGGTTTTGAAATCTTCCCTCCTGCGCCTCATAGCAGAAAGCAAGGAGGTCGGAGACCAAATAGGATTAAATTATATATAAATTGCTGAGTGAAGGGGCTTTTCAATGCCTGGAATTCCTGAAGCAGGATGCTTGTCAAACGGGCTGGTTTGTGTGGGGAAGTGGGCTTAGGGATGGCGGGGAGGCCCAGAACCTGAGCCATCTGCCTGGGGTCCAGTGCCAAAAACAACCACACTATATCCTATCCCCAGGTGTCACTTAGAAGGGCCTCTCAGTAACATAATCAAAACATGAATAAAACATTCAAACAACATTCATGTTTCAAAAAATGCTTATGAACAATAGATGAGGGTGATTCCCAGACATTCATAATCACTGGGAAAAGACATTGCATACTGTATCTCTCCATGCACAGGTCTGCTTTCACTGTTTCACTGTTTCGGAGTTCAGTGAGGAAAGCATTAGACGATCCTGATGAGATTCTTGTCCTTCTGCAGTGACATCGGCTTCTAATGTCATATTACTGTTGCCTGTCTCCTCCCAAATCTACTTAGCTGTTCCCCCAGCGCCACCAATGTCCTATTTCAGTCTGATGAGCAGAACTAACGTGACAGGAGTCACTGTGCTTCAGCTGTGTGTGTGTGTGTGTGTGTGTGTGTGTGTGTGTGTGTGTGTGTGTGTGTGTGTGTGTGTGTGTGTGTGTGTGTGTGTGTGTGTGTGTGTGTGTGTGTGTGTGTGTGTCAGTATGTACAGGCTCATATGGTGCTACTCAAGAGCAGCATCCTAATGACTAGGAATTACAAGGTGGTGTAGGGAAGCTCCCACCGCCTTTTTAAAAGGAGCCTCCTACTGTACTAGACTGGGTGTTTTTAACTAGCACACAAAGTGTTTGAACTCCAGATGTTTGTGTTTTCTCGGTGCTAAGGAGCAGGGGGAGATGTCTTGGCTGTAATTGATTTTCCTACTGTCTGGTGCAGACTGACTGCTGAACAAAAATTACAGACATATTGCTCTGGTGTGAGCAAAATACACTTTACATTTAGGTGAATGAACAAACGAATAAATGAAAAAATGAACGAATGAATGAATGAATGGATAGATGGAAAGATGGATGGATGGATGGATGGATTAATGAATGAACGAACGAACGAATTGCCAGTGAAATGAACTGTAACATTTACTAAGGCACGAGTAGTACTAGGAAATAGGAGACAAAGAAACAGCTGCTTGTGCATTCATCCATTGTGGCCTCTCCATTTGAAATGAAGAGAGGTCCCATAGGGGTATAAAGGTTGGTGCGGTGTAAATCTGACCTACTTCAAACATCTCAGGCAATGGATGATTTCAGCTCAGGGGCAGAGAGCTTCACGGATATGCATTTAATGAGGTTTTTGTCCAAACACATACTCACACCACAAATAAACAGATCAGAATTTCCTTTGTGCTTTCAACACTGATGGCTTGCCACATGATCTAACCCCTCATGCATAAGTAGGTCTTTATAGATGTTATTGGTGTGAGTCTAATTTGAGCACGTGGACGCAAACAGTAAAATTGATCTCCCTATCGACAGGCTGTCAATGTTGCCGATGCTGTGCCTGTCCTAATTTCAGAATCAGGGCCTGGGTGCGTCCATCCTACTGGCATTAATCTCCTGGGTGAAGATTTTTAATCGTGCCGTAACTGTTCCAACAGCGCCAGGAATAGTGTGTCTTACACAATCTGGCAGAGGTGCTATCTTCTGCTGCTCTCCCGTCCTCAGGATTAGAAGATCAAGCTTGAGCACAGAACAAGTTCATTTACATAATATATAATCCATATATTTTGCTTTTCAACATATGCAAGAATAGCACTTTAGAAAAGGTCAAAAATGAGGAAAACCAATATAACAACTGCTGTCTTTGTAGAAAAATGGTCTGGAGACATTTTTTTAAAAGCAGGCAGAGATAAAAGACTTCTCTAGGTAGAGAAGGGCTTGTGTGTATGTGTGTGTGTGTGTGCGTGTGTGCTAGCGCACGCATGTGTGCGTATGTGTGTGCGTGTGAGTATTTTTGATAAGCGTGCCATTAAGAAAAACACAGCTCATGATGACATGGCATCCCAGAGCTGGCGAGTGTCTGACAGCTGAGTGTTCCCTCCACTTGGGTACTCAGCTGTGGCTGCCCTCCTTCAAACAGACTGTGAGATTTGAAGTCTCCATCCCCCAGACGCTGAGCGCCCATCAGATGAAGAGCTGAAGTGCTCTGGTGAGTCCCTGACCACTACCATCAGCACGTTTCCCTCTTCAACATCCCTCCTTTCCTCCCTTCCTCCATCCCTCCTTTCCTCCCTTCCTCCATCCCTCCTTTCCTCCCTTCCTCCATCCGTCCCTTCCTCTCTCCCCCCCTCTGCCTCTTCCTCTCAGGGCCGAGCCTGTGCTGACCATTGTCTGGAGGATTACTGTTATCTCTCGCCCGCTCGCCTGACAGGATGGAAAGCCTAGAGCCAGACAGACTCTGCTGCTGGGCAGACTCTGCTGAAATGTGTGTGTGCTGGGCAGACTGCTAAAAATGTGTATGTGGAGTGGAGCTCCACCTGGCTATCAGTGAGAGGTTGGCCTGAGGGTTACAAGGTCCAGCAAACACAACCGTTGACCCCCCTCTCCCACACACAAACGCACACACATATACACCTCCATAATCTGTCTGTTTTCATACAGTCTAGAGCATTGTGGAGGATTCCTGTGGTGCTTTCCATGTCCAGTCTGATTTGTCTTTTAAGTTTCCTCAGTAGAGCTCCGGGTCAGAGGGTGGGCTCTGCTTATTTACACCCCCACCGTCTCTCTCTCTCTCTCTCTCTCTCTCTCTCTCTCTCTCTCTCTCTCTCTCTGCTTTGAAGTTGTGTGATGCTCACCCTGCCCCCTTCCTCCCTCCCTCTCTCCCTCTGTCCTTACCCATCTCCTCTCTCTCTCTCTCTCCCTCTCCATATTTCTCCGTCCCTCTCTCCTTGCCCTATCTTCCCTCTCTCCTCTGAGGGAAGGGGAGATCCGAGGCGACCTGACCTGAGGAGTGGGTTGAGCAGGAAGTGCTAAAAGCAGCCTCAGCCGCCTCCAGCCCAGACACTTTCCCTCGGGGACCCGCAGGCTGCAAATATGAACCGTTACTAATGGCGCAAACAGCGGCCCTCTCTGACTCTCTGAGCGTGAATCACTCCGCGCTCTCTGTGAGAAACGTGCTCTCTTGGCCGTGGCATTCCCGCACTGTGCTGTTGCTTCCTCCCAACGATACTTCTTTGTGGGGAAAAGGTGAAGAATGCACGCTGGCTGAGCTGGAGCTCCAGCATTCTTCTGTATCATTTCTCTCGCTCTCTTTCTTTCTATTTGAATCCATCTCACTTCATCTACGATAGGCTCTTTAAGCAAATAAATGACCTGGCACGCAGAGAAGGGCTACAGATTTCTTCACAAGCCGACATCCGAGGCCAGGGAATGCTGGGAAGGAATGTTGAACTCGTCTGCCTCTCAGCTGGCTTCTCTCGTCCGCCTCCAGAGCAGATCCGGCTTTAATTTCCCGCTCTGATACAGCTTCTATTCCCCCTTCAGAGCAGCAGCAGCAGCCTAGAGGAGAGCAGCCTGAACTGGACTGGCCCATTACGCAATCCCACTGGATGCTGTGTTAACAAGGCAGGGGGTTATGTGACTGAGATGAAGCTTGTTATTCTCCAAGCAAGAAGTCCTAATCTACACATCAGAAAGAGGGGGCATGCATGTTGTTTTTTTCCCCCCAGTGCCTGAGGATCTCACTCTGGATTAGAAAAATGTTAGAAAATCTGTTCTTAATCAGAGCAAGGGAAGGAATGCTTCAGTGGCCACGCTTCCTCCCACACACAGAGAGAGTGTGTAGCTGAGCTCATTCCCCTGCTGAAGCATTCTGGGGGTGTGAGACCCCGTTTGATCGTTCATTTGAGTGTTACACTAACTTTACAACAGGGAGAGAAAGCTGAAGAGGACGACAGCATTCTCATGGATTGAGAACATAAGATAAAATATTAAAAATTAAATTAAATAAATATTAATAGGCAAAACACTGCGCTCTCCCTCTTCTTATTCAACGGGTGCCATTATGGTGTCACTGATGAAGGCCTAATTGGCTGAAATGTTTGTTTGTTACTCCTGTTGCTACTTGAAAGAAGATTAAAAAAGAGAACTTTATTTTCTCGGAGTGCAACCTTCTTTGATTGAGAACATAAAATGAGATGGGATTTTTGGTCCCTGGCTGCATATGATTCACTCCTCCTCCCTGGCCTACTAGTGTGGACACACAGGCCTCCTCTCTATCAGACTGCTTCCTTACAGTAGTATGTAAGCAAACAGGCAGTCTTTCATTATCGCTATGACAGAGCGTCCTCATGACAGCCACCACCATGCATTCTAATAGCTTGGGTCTTTAAAGGGCCTTTGTGACATACTGGGGTTCTATTGTGTCATTGGGGATGAAGCCCACAGCCGTCCCCACTGTGTTCCCATAGGGACTGTGATGAGGGCCCAGATGTCCACGTTCAATCGGACGTTCTCAGCTTCTCAAAGAAGTGTGTGTGTGTGTGTGTGTGTCTTTGTTTGTGTGTGTGTGTGAGGGGGTTGGCTCTGAACATTGATGTTTGTTGGCATAAAACAATCTTCAACCAACATGAAACAACTGAACCGAATGATTGAAGTCTGTAGTGCTCCATGAAGAAGAATCTACTGCTTGCATTTACTGATGCTACAGATTTAGTTCATAGGTTTGAGCAATAATGTTCAAACCAGATTTGTGATTGTGAATGTGCAGAGCTCTTTGGGATACACATCTTAGTTGCATAAATGAATCATAAAAGCCAAAAATTGTCTATATAAAATCTAAAAGGCGATGTCTAATTAACATAATAACCAATATGCACACTATCAACATCTCCCCCTTAATGCCCTTGGGCTATAATGAAAGTGCTCATGTGCTATGGGATTGTGTTTTAATCAGCTTAAACATTGATAAAAGAGATTAATGTACCGGTCATAATGCATTTTTTCCATGATGCCAATAAAGCAGCTATAGTGTTCTACCATTATGTAGCTGCAGTCCAATACAACGTGCTTCTTTACTAGAGCACTTCGTTTATGCTTCATATGAATATGTCCAGATCAGCAGTGGTCACTGAGAGAAAGATGGCGAGTGAGAGAGAACGTTAAACAAAGAGTAAGTGCATAGAAACATCAGGTACTTGGGCTGTTGCTGGTACAGATGAAATGTGTGGGCGGTAATATTTCCTTCTCTGTCTCTAGCCTGTGTGCTCAGCCCACGCCCCGCTTCAGGCATACACACACACACACACACACACGGACACACACACATGCACACACACACAAACACACACATACTTACTCTTCATAAGCTCACACCACTCACTGTAGGAAAGCTCTCCTCCCTGAGTGCTCACTTACACGCACACACGCAGGCACGCACGCACGCAGGCACGCACGCACGCACGCACGCACGCACGCACGCACCCTTCCCCTGCATCAGCTCAAAACACTTACTGCAGGAGCTCACCTCCCCGAGTGCTCACTGATGCAAACACACACACACACACACACACACACACACACACACACACACACACACACACACACACACACACACACACACACACACACACACAGCTCTGGAACAGAACATCCCCTCCACATTGTGCCATTCTGACTGCATTTTCCAGGCCATTTGGTTTGTTTACAAATAACCTGCTAGCAGTTACCATGTGGATGCCGCGATGTGAATGATATTCAGCTGATAGGTTTCACCAATCATTGTTAGAGATAATGCTGCAATTATGGTGTAATGTCAGCATAAACACAGACGAGGAAGTGACACATCAAGAAGTTTCTATAAAACCTGATTAATTCAGTAAAACAGTACATTAACATCAACTCAAACCAGGTCTCTTCCTCTCCATCCACTCATTGGTTACCATCTAGTTGTTAGCAGCTGAATTTTTTCCCAATATCCAAGTGACCAAACTAAGAATACAATGATGCAATTCGTACAACAGCACAGGATCTCGAAGCTATGGGTTATGGTCTTTATGCCATTGTATAATATATCAGACCTCAATAATATATCACAGCGGGGAATTAATAAGCAACCCTTAGTGAATTCACTGGCACAGTTATTCCACTCGTTCTGTAATATCTCTCCAAGCTAGTTGGGCTTTCTGATCTCCCTGGCTCAGGTGTCCCATACGGCGGCAAGCACATGCCCTCTCAGCCGCACGTAAAGAAAGCCCAGCACACTTCACAGAGGGGGAATGATGGAGATTTGGGCTCTCGGGGGAGACACAGACAGACACAGAGAGAGCTGGCGGCAAGAGAGAGATAGACAGAGAGAGAGAGAGGGAGAGAGAGAGTGAGGGAAGGAGGGAGAAAACAAAGATAGAGGAGCTAGAGATAACACGCACACTTAACGGCACACAGCTGCTGCTCTCAATGCACTCATTCAGCTGCCCAGAGCCCACAAACAGGAAGTACATCCTCTGAAAAGATGGTCTCTACTCACACCATCTCCCAGAGAGAGAGAGAGGAAGGGAGTGAGAGAGGGAGGAAGGAAGAGAGAGAAAAGAAAAGAGACATGTCCCTCTTGTTTAACTCATTTCCAGTCATTGATATTGTGGTGTTCTCCTTGTCTATAGTCCTGGTCCTAGCCTCATTATAGCCTCCTAGTCCACATAAATCTCTTGGTGCCCTTCACATGTTTGCTTCTTATTGGTCAGGCAAATCCCATAATTAATGCTCTGTGCACTGCAGACTTGATGTGTATGGCAACAAGGTTACAGTGTAAACAGGCAGTAAGTAAATACACACACAAGGACACACAGCATATATGCACACATTCAAACACACAAGTAGACACCAACACCAGCACACACATGCTAAATACATTCCCAAGAATTCAGACATCCAAACACCAGACCCAGACCCAGACACACACACACACACACACACACACACACACACACACACACACACACACACTTTCTTTCCCTCTCTCTCTCTCTCTCTGTCTCCCAAACACACATGTTGAGTCTGGCTTAATTCTAACGATGAGCTCATCCGCTCTGAATGTCTGAGTTGAATGCATTTCTTTATTTCGCCCTTTTCTCTTTATAAACAAAAACAAAACAAAAAAAAAACCTTTCAGTTGTCTGCTCACCACTGCCTGTCTGCGTTCTGTAATTAGTAGGATTGGTGAACAGCCACGGGCAGCTGAAGCACCAGGACCAGCTCCAATTCAACACAGCTGCCTCCACTGTACTTGGGCAAACGCGAAGGTAGACAATAAGACCAGATGCCTAAATGAGACGTAATTAAGATTTAAAGATTTTTCTGACTGGCTTGCCTTCAGCGAGACCTGACTGCAAAATCCTACAATTATCCAACTCAGCTCATGAATATTAATAGAGCACATACTAGTGTGAAATGATGCTAACATCTGTTGCTATGGGTATGCATCTCCCCATTCTTATCATTTATTTATCTGTGATTAGAAAAGTAATTTGTAATTTTACAAATTGCAGTGCTAAGAGATAGAGTTATTTGCTTTGCATCTAGTAGTATATCTCATCCACAGTCTGTGTGGGTGTGGTTGTTGTCTCTTCTTGACAGCATAGTCCCTGAGCCCCCGTATAGAGAGGAATGAATCACCCAAAGGTCATAAATCATGAGACTCTTCCAGAGTCTGTCCATCAGTTTACAAGGGCTCTGTGTAACGACCGAATTGTTATTGTTATTGTTATTGTTGAAGTTACTCAACAACATTACACCACAGCATAAAAAAACAACACACACACACACACACACACACACACACACACACACACACACACACACACACACACACACACATGTATGTACAAATACACACAAACAAACAAGCTTAGCTTGGTTAGCTTGGTTTTGGGATCTTGAGTGGTTACCGTCTCACCCTTCATCTCATCCCCAGTGCAGAGTGTGGGTTTGGGGCGGAGGAGGAGGACGGATATAAGTGTCTCTTATTCAGCTCTGACCCCAGCTGAACCCATGGGCATTCTCAGTGTGGGTGGGTGGACAACACTGGTGTCAGGAGGAACAATAGACCACTCAAGTGCCCCGCCCCCCCCCCCCAACCCACCACCACCACCACTCCTCGGCTCTACTGACCACTGGGATCGTCCACAATCAACTACCAAGGAGACACTCCAAGGAGCCTCTATAAGCTATTTCTAAAGCGTTGGGTCATTGGACTCCACTGACTGTATGGACTTCACTGTCCGGTGACGGCGACTGGCTGCTGTTGCTCCCCAGCTTGGCTCGCAGGCTTCAGTGCCTGCTGCAGATGGCCTGGCCTCTGCTCTGTATGCTAGACAGCAGCCAAGGCTCTTGAGCCGGTTAATGTCCATGCTGCCTTTGGTCAGGCAGACATTAGCATTGACCTTCTGTGTCTGTGGACGTTACACAGGAGGTGTCCATTATGCTTCTCCCATGTGCTTCTCTCTCTCTCTCTCTCTCTCTCTGTCTTCCTCTTTCTCCCTTTGTGTCCCTCTCTCTCTCTCTCTCAGTGCCAAGGAGGAATCACTTTGCGTTACTCTGGGCAACGGTCGATGGAGGAGCAGGGCTTTATTGCCTCGGTCAGATTATGCTGGCTGGCACTTTTGGCAGCGACAGGGGAGAGCTGGGGGGTAACTCTGGGGCAGAGAAGAATAATGCTGGATTTCATTTCTTCCTTTGACTGGAGGGTGGCTTCCAAGGAGAAGGTAGCAGCTGGAAATGACTGGGTGTTTCGGTGCCCGCCACACAAACAGACACATACCCACACTTCAGACATACTGGAGATATGCATAACTAAATCACTAATAACACCCATACACACACACGTCCACACATGCATACGTATGCTCAAAGATGCCCACACACACTTTTGCACATGCATATGGATGCTCATGTGTGTTTTATATGCACAAGGTAACCTTTCATACACCATCCTCCACTCCTGCTCACAATAGTGTTCCCGTCTCCATCACTTGGGCCCCCACCCCTCCCACGCGCGCACACACACACACGCACACACACACACAGCCGACTGGACGAGAACACAAAGTCCTGGTACACACTGTCCCATGCTGATTTCCAGCACGTTTGCAAGTCTGCACAAAAGCATAAAGGACGGCAGTGTGGCTAGCGTGCAACAAAGCATATTTTTCCACCAGCAGCCCTGCTGAGTTCAAGGTAAAATGGGCTCTTTAGTGGCAGGTTCACCCCCCTCCTCCTCCACCTGAGCAGTGGACGCCCTGACAGTCGGTCGGACACTGGGGCTGGGCTTTCATTTCACTCCCTCTCAGCAGTTCCACGCTCTAAATAAAGCCTTTCCCATGACGGCCTTGAGACCCGACCTCAGCAGGGAGAATCAGATGCCCTTCAGAACTGCCGCCGCATTTCTGTCGCTACAAGCTCGACTCCTTTGTCCTGAACTTACCTTCCTCTCCCTCTCCTCCTCCTCCCTCCCCTCCTCCTCCCTCTCCTCCTCCGGTGTGACATTTACCGGTGAGACTATCTCTGTCCTCCTGCAGAGCCGTCTAAATCTCCACATAAAATCGTGGAGTGGTCTAAGCAGCGTCGCATCTGAGAGCTAAACTGCACGTGGTCTCTGGAGAGCATGCCTTTGAAGAACAGCCTTTATAAGATACAGAACATACAGTGCAATGCAACACAAAGAGAATGGTGAAGTCAAACTAAGTAACTCAGTACTCAACATTAGCACACACTCATGTGTGTTTCACTAGACAAAAGAAAAAAACATAACGCTTAAAGAATGAAAACATCTGTCAGAGTTCAGATGTAGAGGAAATCCCGTTTTGGCCAGTCCAGCCCACCTGCACAGCTGGACATACACACACACACACACACACACACACACACTCCAGAGCAAAATGGCTCACTATGCATGAACACACACACCAAATGGTTCACTACGCATGGACACACACACCAGAGTAAAATGGCTCATTTAGGAAGCTAGGCACAAAGGGCTGTGGGGATTACTGCTCTGAGGGTGGTTATTGTGTGGGCTAAGCCCATGACTTCCATGGCAGCTAATTGAGGTTGCTCTGGCCACTGGTCAGGACTAAGGAGCCCTTTTGTGTAAGTGTGTGATTGAGACAGGCCGAGTCGTCTATCATTTTCACTAATATGACAGGGGTCCTTTTCAGTGCCCATAGCTATCTGTGTGCATCTCACCCCAAACAAAGAGACAGGATATGGCTGGGAAGTGAGTGAGAAAGACATGCACTGATAACCTTATCTCTCTCTCTCTCTCTCTCTCTCTCTCTCTCTCTCTCTCTTTCTGACACATACACACGCACGCACACCACACACAAGCACTCACAGTACACACACACACACACACACACAAGCACCCAAAGTACACACACACATGCATATGACACACACACACACACACACACACACACACACACACACACACACACACACACAAAGCAATCTCATGCTACACGCAGGCCCCCCGCCGGCTCTCCTTTCTGCCCCATCAGCAAAAAGCCGACCTCCATCCCAAGGACACACAGTGTCAGTCAACAACCCCCCCCCCCCTCCTCCTCCCGCCTCCCCTGTCCCGTGCGTCCTCGTCCCCGGCTCTCCCTGGATGCCACCTGCAGCCCGGCTTCCTCCCACCCAGCGCCACAGTCCCGCAGATAAGGGGAAGCCTCTGACATAAAAGGTGAAGTCTCTGGGATGAAGGCTGAAGCCTCTGAGATAAAAGGCAAAGCCCCAGACTAGAACCCCACAGCTGCACAGCAAAGGGATTCTGTTACAGCAAACTATTTCCAACTACACAAATGACCCCTTTCACATACAGAAGTTGTGACCCATACATTCACTCGCTCATGCACAGTTACTGCATGTTTTAGCATAGCCAAACATGCACACGCAGATGTAGTACATATGCACTTTGAGGTGTTTATGAGCTGTGCACCAAAACATACAGAGACAGAGAAGTATGCACTTTCAGCTGTGCATCAAACATACAGAGACAGAGAAGTATGCACTTTCAGCTGTGCATCAAACATACAGAGACAGAGAAGTATGCACTTTCAGCTGTGTATCAAACATACAGAGACAGAGAAGCATAGACATTGAGTTGTGTATCAAACATACACACACAGAGAAGTATGCACAGTTGTGTATGAGCGGTAAGTGTATGGATACTGCCTCTGTGATATAAACGAGTGGTGGCAGGTTCAGGGGCCTGAGCAGGCTGGGCTGTGCTGTACTGTGTCTTTCAGTGTAATCCTATTATAAAGCTAGATGCATCATCTTAGATATGATCCTGTCTGGTGAATCACAGAGGCCCACTGGAGTGAACGTGTGTGTGTGTTTGTGTGTGTGTTGGTGCTGGTGTGTGTGTATGTGTTTGTGTGAGTGTTTGTGCTGCGCTTCATGGAGAGTCTCGGAGAGAATCTATTTTGGGTGTCTCAGTAATACTTTGCACAGGAGTGGCACGATGATATCACTGGGAGCGGGCAACCCAGTGCCCCTGTAATTGATTAAGATGATTTAGTCTGCTGCTGCTAACTCCATCCTCTCAGCCCTGTCACAGACCAGCCTCAGATATACACCCATGCAATACAAACACAGCCCAAACACATGTAAACAAACACACACACACACACACACACACACACACACACACACACAAACACACACACACACACACACACACACACACACACACAAACACACACACAAACATATATGCAAACATGCACAGACACACAAACACACAAACATACACACAAACAAACTTACCCAGAAACACATACACTCACACATCTACACAAACATACACAGAGTGGAGGTGAAGGAAGCTAATAATGGCATCGCCCCTGGTAACGGAGAGCGGAGCGGCACATGCCCATCCTGCCCACTCTCCAGTGTCTCTGCCCTCCCTCTCCGTGGCAACAGCCACGCTAACTGGCACTTGCCACCAGCGCCCCAGAACACACCCAAGAGCAGCGCCACTTGCTCTCCTCCGGCTTCCTAAAAGCACAACTTCGCCCATATGCAGGACAAGCCTGGATTAAAGGCTTCGGATAGTAATCAGAGAGTTAAAGCCGCAATCCTGGCCGTGGCGGGCTTAAAGCAGAGCCACCCGGTCCCGCCACCCGGCTGCAACCGCCTGAGCAGTACACTACACTAAACACACAAGACGGTCCACCTGTACTGGCAACCCTCTGCCCACCCAGCCCAGCACACACACACACACACACATACACACACACACACACACACACACACACACACAGGGAGTGTCATGACTCAGCTGCAGCAGCAGCCGTCCAGACGCCCAGCCCCATCTTACCTTTGTGACAGTCATGCAGAGGCAGTGAGAGAGAGAGCCCGGCTGGCGTCCCCTTAACGCAGAGTGCAGAGTTCCTGTGCTGTGCTGTGCTGCGCTGCGCTGTGCTGTCCTGTGCTGCGTGCGCAGGTCTCACAATGATAGAGGGATCCAGAGGAGGAGGAGGAATAGAGAGAGAGAGAGCAAGAGAGAGAGGGAGGGGGAGGGAGGGAGGACCACGCTAGTGTCTTGCAGTAAGAGAGGTAGCCAATTGCTGCTGCCGTTGCTGTTGCTCACGCTGCTCCTCCGGTGGAGTGGTGCAGTGAAGTAATCAGAGTGTGTGTGTGTGTGTGTGTGTGTGTGTGTGGTTACTACAGCAGGAGTGGCGCTGCTAGGATCCCCTCCTCCTGCTGCTGTCAGACCCTCTGCATATGCGTGCACACACACACACACACACACACACACACACACACACACACACACACACACACATACACTCGTCTCTGCTCCTCCCCTCCTCCTGTCAGACTGATTACAGGGTGGTCCAACGGTGCTTATTGATGCATATGGCAGGGGCGTCAAGCCACACACACACACACACACTCACAGCACTCACAAATAACTCACTGCAGTTTATTGCCCCCTGCCTATGGCACTTTGTGTGTCAAAGAATATTAGAAATGAGAAAAGGCCCATCAGTGTAAGCCCACAACAATGTGTCTTTGTTATCAAGTACACACACATTAGGTTAACATGAAATGTTTTCCTGAAGTTTATCTAAATATTTATTTCTACAATTTCTGCAAACTGGAGCAAAAGATAAGGCATCAATTCACATCAAAGGCTTTAACCTGTTTCAAATAATTACATTTCATCAAGACTCGTTGTTTCATTATTTCATTATTGTGCTGAAGAACAGATCCCAGCCCTTCCCCTACTTTTCAAAACTTCATTGTTAATGTAATGAAATGTTTTATTTTGCTTGTGTGACAAGTGTGTGTGTGTGTGTGTGTGTGTGTGTGTGTGTGTGTGTGTGTGTATGTATGTGTTTTGTGTTACAGACAGATCATGTTAGAGGTCTCAGTGCAGGAGGGGGGAATAATTTTTGGCAGGACATCCTGTAAGATATAATGACCTTTCCTCAAGTTCCTGGGTAACACAATAGCCTCCATCTGCAGATAAGTAAATGGCCAGAAATGCAATGTCAAATTTGAGATGATTAATACTCAGGCCAAGTTATAGTAGGATTTCTCATGAGTTTTAGTACCGTCACACCAGTGTGAGGAGAATATTGGAAATTGAACATTCTAAAAAATATCTGGGTTCATCCAGAGCCTCTCTACGGCTCTGGGTTCATCTAATTAAACATGGAATTTTAGAACCTTACATTGTTGCGGAACCAAATCTTTTGTTAGAATGATCAAAACTGCCCTGCTGAAGGGTGGGAGACTTAGATGAGGAAAGGTAAGTAAAGACCTGAAAGCTGTATGGTATTACCTGGAGATGATTATAACATAACATAACATAACATAAAGTCCCACAAAAATATATAAAAAATATAATGTCTCACATAAACACAAACACAACACAAAAGGCTTTTAGAAAAAAATAAATGTAGCATAAAAGCTCACATAAACACAAAAATAACATAGGCCTAATAATGGTAAAAAATACAATAAAGGATCAAATAATAAGTATAATACTAGAAATGCAATTCCGAGGAATTACACGAGTGGATGCAATCTGCTGATAGGGTGTTGGTGGAGCTATTGAGCTCGCTGCTATAGCTGGTTGGTAGGGTAATTGTGATACCTTCATAATAAATATAATATTATCGATACAAAGGTTCTTTGTCATTTGTGGTTGCATAATAACATTGTCATCAGTCATGATATTAGTCACACTGAGATTACTTTTCTTATATACCACCTATCTTATACAATACTATATTACAAGTAATATAAATATGTCCATCTTCTACTATATCTTATATTACTGTAAAATATCCCCATTGCAAGTCCCTTAAAAAGGCACGTAGGACTTTTTTGCAGGTTCTTGGCATATTAATGATTGATTAATACAGTTAATGATTTTGGCTAAAAGCTAATTATTTTTTTAAAACAAATTCAATTCATTGAATTAGTGGTGTCACCCCAATGATGAGTGTCATTAAATTACAAGGAACAAAGAGGATGCAATGCCAACCAAAAGCAAATTAATAGGAAATGGTAGTCCTCATATCAGAGATTTTTTTAAAAAAAAATCACATTTTTTATTTAAATTTAGCTCAATCTGATGTGCTTGTGTTAATCACAAAAAACACCATTCTTTCTGTGAGATCTACAATGTTAAAAAGGTTTGATATTTTCCCAGTCCCCACAATAGTTCAGAAGAAATACTCCACTGGCTTTGATTGTGAGTAACAAGCAGGAGATGGACTCGTCTATGGTTGCCTGGTTTGATTGTGGAATAGCCAATTATGCTTAAATTTGAGAATACTATATATGGCCTTAACTGACAGAAATCATGTTCATATTGGTGATATTTTGTGTGAACCTAACAGTATCTGAGAGTCTAAGGTATATGATGGTATTTTATTCTGATTATGTTGATAGATCAATTCCACCTTATAATAGGAACTTCACAGCTGTCCAGTCTCAAAGATGTTACAGTAACTGCAATAAAACAGTTGCTTACCAGAAGTAGCAAGTTAAATCAAGCCAGTAACTCCTACAATAACACAATTGCCTTTTAATAATAAGAATACATCAAAGGCATAATATTGACTTCTAAATTCCATCTAATTTTCATCTGTAAGTTTTATCCAGACCTATAATATGCAATGTTTATATAGTAGCCTAGTTGTCTGGATTTTCAAGACAAAGGAGATATTAACTATTGTCTGTATCATAGAGGTTTAAACATCAAATATGGGATGACTAGAGTTTATTTTTGGATGAAATGAAGGGAATGTTTCTGAAACCCATCTGTCTTTGTAACAGTTCTAACATTTTACATTTTAATGTCCATTTTAATGTTTTAAGGTATTTGACACAATTCTTAACTCAATCAGGGGCATTCTTGGGCACTATAGAAAGCATATTTGTGATCATATTGCCCCCTTGTGGTTATTTGTAGTGTTGCATGCAGCCAACAACATTGAAGTGGTATTAGATGTGTTCTCTGAGACACATACAGTACTTCACTAACACACACACACACACACACACACACACACACACAAAATATCTAGTTTAGTTTGGTCTCAAGAATCAGAATCTGATTTCTAAATATTTGGCTCGGATCTCCTTTTCAACCTCTTTTTCAGGGCTGAACCAAACAAGCTCTAAATGAGGCTGAACTCCAGTCAGTCTGTTCCCATTACGTCTGAAAAGATGACAGACAGATAGCTCACGATAACAAGACCCTTGAAGTTCAAAAATACTCTCATTACTCAGAGTCTGGCAGATGCCTTTCAGAATTCAGCGCAGATAACAGGGCAGCCAGGGCACAGATTGGGGCTCTGTGTCTCTGCATCAGCTCTTTGAGATGGGAGGGCCTCAAAGGTCTGCATTTCTTTTCCATCCAGAGCCTTTCCAGAAGTCAAAAGAATGAAATGCTGGTATGCAGGAAGGATAAAAGTATAATTAGGAAGTACATAAAGAAACGTCTGGAATGAATTTCATGGTAAAGGTCAGATTCTGTGCAAGGCAGTGTAATGTGTGTGTTTGTTTAAATGCGCAGGGGCGCTGCTAGAAAATGTGGACCCTATGACAGAAAATAATTCTAGGCCCCCCAAAATGCTAGATAGTCCGGTGGCAATTGATAAATTGAGACTTAAAATATATTACATGTCCTTAGGATTATTATTCAGTCATTTGAATATTATTAGGGTATGTATTGCTTTCTCAGTCAATAGTGAAAGTAAATAGTGTAAAAGTGTAAGACTTTGTTTTGTCGTTGCCTATAGTTTAGGCACTAGTGCAGATACATGAAGGCTATACTTGTCACACACACATGTTCTAGCAAAGCAAGCTTTAATTCCACTGTTGCATACAGTAGTCTCACAGGCAAGCAGTTTCCTTCTGCAGAGATTCACCTACTCATCATCAAAATACCAACACGCTGTTTGATTTTGCACTCCTTGCTGTGTCACTCCCATTGGTTTAATGGATGTTAACGCCCAAAACACACACATACAATTAATTAAGCAACATAACAATCCTTTTGAACTATGTGTCTGGCGCAGAGACAATGTTTAAGGTGTTTTGTTTGATCAATTCCGGTGATATTGATAAATTACATTCACTGATTATATATTACAATACAGCGTATAAAAACTCTATACTGGTATTCAACATTTTAGTTCCTATCACAGTTCTAGGCAAATCTATTGGGAGCTTGATTTCTTCACATAAGTACAATATGTATATATACTTTTTTGATCCCGTGAGGGAAATTTGGTCTCTGCATTTATCCCAATCGGTGAATTAGTGAAACACAAACAGCACACAGTAAACACAATGAGGTGAAGCATCCCGGTGCAGTGAGCTGCCTGCTACAACGGCGGCGCTTGGGGAGCAGTGAGGGGTCCTGGATCTGACGCCGTACATGTAAATCCGTAAAGCCCAATTCACACCAAAGATTCACAATGAGATGAGCTGCAACATTCTATAAACCAGCAACTTCCTGCAACGTTCTAAAAACCTTGTAACTGCGACTAGACATGGTGAATGCTTTGCAACGGCTTGCAACAGCTGGCAACGACGTGCAACATTTAATTCACATCACTGCAACTCCTTTCTGCAACGGTTTCATCTCGTCGCAAATCTTTGGTGTGAATTGGGCTCTAAACCGACAGCAGGTTACAAGAGGGAGGTACGGATGGGTTGTTCACTGCTTCACTGATCATAGAACATTTTTCACCAAGACTACTCAGCAAACATAGGCTATCTGGCCCTGAACAAAGACTTATACTTATATGATGGCTTCTTAAATGTTTGTCTTTAGAGTATAGTCTGAATAAGCCTGTGGTTTCCTTAGCGCCACAATGAGAGGAAAGAGTTGAGGTGTGATGAACAGCTAGGTTGAACAACAAGCAGGATGTGGTCCACAGTGCACCAAGTGTTGATGATAGTGATAGTGTGCCACTGTGCACTGTCACATTGAATATATTCACATACATACTATAGCATGCAAATTACATTTGTAAAAGATTTAACAAAACATAAACACACACATAATTTAAAAAAAAACATACAATTGATGTAACTACACATAATATGATATGGAGAAATGCACAGAATGAAAACAAAATGTTGACATCCAGTCACGAATGGCAGGACAGACCAGGACAAATGAACGGACCTGCCTGAACTTGCATAGAGAGACAGTACATAGAGGAAGTGAATACAGCACTGGTAGTGGTAGCCATGGTAGCCGCTGAAGAGGAGGATGGAGGATGGAGCCGCTGACAGCTCAGGAGAGCAGAAAGATGGAAGCCAACTGCACCAGCAGGAGTAGGAGGTTTGTCCTGATGGTGCCAGCATATACATGCGAGTTCTAACATGTTTTGCATCATTATTTATGCCTATAGGGCCGCTGAAAAATTCTAGTGGTGCAGGATGTCTGTTATGGGCTAGTGACACTAGAGAGTTTACTGAAATGTCAAACAATTCATTTCCATGAGATGACAAAGGTTTTTAGTACTTGTAAATTGTGATACCTGTTGACTTACTTTTCACAACTACATGCATTTATAGGGATCTGGTATGTTGTTTTTCAACATTTATTTCATTTCTGCCTATATTCTAGTCATGTTTATGGGTATGTATTTTAGAAATGGTCACATTAATTGGTTGTTTTACTATTTCATGACATTTACCAACTTGCTGTGGACACACAGTCCAAATTTGGTGAGTTTCTGATCTTTATTTACAAAGATACATGTGATAAAGTATTCACTGTCCCTTTTGTAAAATCCGGAGGATCTAAAGTAGGATCTAAAAAACATAAAAAAAACATGTTGTGCAGTAAAAAAAATGTATACAACAATCTGTTTCATGAAATAGACATCTTAGAGATATGAAAAAATATGGTTTTGCTTTGTTCTACCTCGGGTGGAGGTATGTCCATATTTGAGGGCCTTGTTCCCTGTACTAATGTGACCGCATGCACAAATTCAAATGAAAGTAGACATAGAACTACAGCCTTCATATTTGTGTGGAAATCTGTACAGAGTACAGTATATATAATCCTCACCACATTTACATTTATTCATTTAGCAGACGCTTTTATCCAAAGCGACTTACAAGGGGCATTCTCATGAGAGCAACTCAGTACACAACTTAAACATCTTCATCAATTTGACAACAAAAAGTGCATAGCCTACCTATCGTCTTGCAGGCAGACTAAACCATTTTAGCAAGGGGTGAGTGTGACCTTAGACAGTCTTCACTATTATACAAAAATCAGTCAATCAACCAAGTTATTCAGCAAATACACTTTACAAATTAAGTTTACATTAATCTTACATTTATTATGGCATTTAATTTGGAAATGAAAATATTCAGAAAAAACAAACATATTCCAGACTTTTCAAGGCCCCTTTTCGCCCTTGGGGCCCTAGTAATCAGTCCCACTTTCCCTCCCAGTCTGACGCCCCTGTAAATGCGTGCCATTACAGCTAAAACATTATGAGATCGTAGTAACAGCTCGTGGGTCATTCCTCCCAAAGTGGCTTTCTCATTCCCTGTGTTCCATCAATAGGAGGCAGTCTTCCTCTCTCCTCTGCTATCTTCAGTGACTTAGATAAACACACGCACATGGCTCTCCAGATCTGCACCCCCCCCCCCCCTCCACCATCATCACCACAACCACCCCCACCACACACACTCCTCCACCTCCATCCCAACACCAGGGAACCACTAAATCCCTCCCCTGCAGAAAACGTTACTCTGGTGGAACTTTTAATGCGGCGCTCTCCGGTTACGGCTCTCCGGTTACGGCTCTCCCAAGCGCACGGCACAATCCTCCAGCCGGCCGCAGTCTGCACACAAACCACTTCCTCCAGCGAAGGGAAAGACTCCGGGGCCGAGGCCGAGGAGAGAGAGATGGAGACGGAACAGGCACAGGGGTGGTTGGTTAGAGAGAATAAGAAGGCCAGGATTACTCAGCATTTTTCTATTCTTACCGAACACATCTGAGTTTGGTAACAATCACTTGTGTTGCCTCATGCACTGCACTTATTCTAGATTCTAGATCCTATTCAAGGGGCCCTTTCGTCTATTTTTACAAATGCAGGACAGGGGGAGTGTGAGTGACAAACTTTCAGACAGACAGAGAGAGAGAGAGAAAGAGAGAGAGAGAAAGAGAGAGAAGGAAAGAAAGACGAGTGGGTGAGATGGAGCACAAAGTTTACTCTCCATACAACTGCATACTTCCAGTCTGGTCTTTCTGTCAGAGATTTTTCCACTGCGTCTCCTGTTGCCGTCTCCAGTCCATGTTGGCTTCCTACTGTCTTGCCCCAGCCTCGGCTCCTGCCTGCGTCCACTGTCAGGACGTTCTCACACACTTTTATTATTTCACCTGCTGGTCATAGAGAGAGCCTGATTTATGCGGGTTTTCCGTGGAAAAAGCCCCGGTGCGACTCAAGCCTCTCGCCTCAGTCGGGTTGCAACGCAGGATGATACATTAAGTATAGCATTCCACATGTGGCATTTTCCTCTCTCTTAGAGCCATTGCTCTCTTAACCTTGTCATGGTATTGCATGTCCCAGTCAGACAACACTTTTGTTGAGTAATGACGGCTTTAAAAAACACAAATGCTGACGGCCAGAATGTCTATGTGAAAATTAAACACTCTTGACGTGTGATGCTTCAAGTATGAATGATATCTGACTGGGTATAAATTTGTCTTCAGGTATTCATCTCTTGAGTACTGAAATGGAGACCTTCAAGCTCGGACGGACACATCATCTATGCAAACAGAGGCAGTCTGGAAAACAACACATTCACGTTGGAGAAATGACAGTACAAAGGAACATGTGGTAGCACTTTTTAAGTTAAGAATAGTCCCTTTAATGCAATAGCAGAGACAAACAAAAGGATCCAGATCTTGCCTTGAGCAATCTGCCGAAGAAAAAACATTAACAAATGATAATACAACAATGAGGTCTTCCCACAATTTATTGCTATGCCGTCACAATATCAAAGTCTGAGCAAGTAGGAAGAGCATGGAGGAGGAACGCATGTGAGCATCTTAGAGTTGTCACTGTTTCCATCATTATTACCACTTGGGACAGTAGCATTGTGTATTATAAATCTATCCCGGTCTAATGCCACGCTACTGGAATGTGTTCTGAGGAAAACTGGGTTATGAATCATCTCCTGATCTCCTGTTTCAATTCAGTCTAGTCTTTAGCTGCCGTGCCGTTGCTTGTCATAAAATAAAATAAATTGAATCGACTTCAAGCATGTGCAAGTCTCTGTTTGTTTGCTGTTTGTCTAAGTTTATACGGCCGTCGACGTTGGTGGGCCTGGTTCTGGACTTTCGAGTAGGATTCATCCCATCTGGACTGGCCACTGGGAAAACAGCCGGCCTCAGTCTCCCTTTGAGTGTCTATCTGTGTGTCTGTGTGGCCTGACTGTGTCGTCACCTCAAAGGGACGCAGGAGCTAGTGCTAAGTCCCGCTCTCTTGCTTCAATTAGGGCCGCTTCAGCCACTGCTTACACAGCTCACAGACCAGCCTCAACTCCTCATTCCACAGCTTTGCATTAACAAGCCAGAGCTCGCACCATAAAAACAGGCATCCCCTCTGAACCGCAAGGAAATACTACCACCAGAGCAGCTGGTCTCCAAACCATTAATCTAAACGCTGCGGAAGATCACCTTGATCTTAGAGAAACAAAGGCGTAGTTTTGAACTCTTTTGTTGGTTTTACATACAGTATGAATGTTGAGACATTTATCACAAATATAGAGACCTGCATGGTAGGCCGATTTGTCCATAGTATACTTTCCCATTCTGAACTTATAGGCCATCTGTACACTGCTTTTATATTCTCCCCATAATGATAATTATGTCTGGTTGGTCTTTTAATTGATTGCACATTTTGATTGTCTGATTACTGC
This sequence comes from Alosa pseudoharengus, assembly GCF_046254945.1. Taxonomy (NCBI): domain Eukaryota; kingdom Metazoa; phylum Chordata; class Actinopteri; order Clupeiformes; family Clupeidae; genus Alosa; species Alosa pseudoharengus. Next base: position 16,803,657 of record NW_027468630.1, on the reverse strand, counting down.
CAGCTGTTAAACAAACACTTGCTGTTGCAACCTGTGAAATATGTGTATGTTGACTGACAATGACCAAGATTGCATTTTTTGAGGTTACTGTAGAACACTGTTTTGTCTTTGGCGCAAACACAAAACAAAACTGTTTGAAACATCTTCAAAGACTCATCTCAAACATTTCTTCAGATTGAAGACATTGAGTTCATAGAGGTTTACACTGTGCTAGCATCTTGCATAACACTATACTCGCTTTGGGAATGGGGTCAGGACACTCTCTATTGGAGATTATTTCCAGTCATTGCTTCCAAATTGATGTAGACTTCAGATTAATTTTGAAACCATTGGACCAGCACTAAAATACACTTTATTTAAGTATACTAAGTAAACTTCCCTAATGTATTTAAAGTGCTCTATTTATGCGCACTAATGTTGTATTTATTGTACTAAAAAGTAGTCTTAAGTACTTTTTAAGATATACTTAAAAAGAAGCAGCCAGTGGATATGGATCAAGTGGAAGGACCCTTGCTGGGCTTATCAACAGGACCCGCTCACTAATCCCCCCCACCCCATCCCCCACTTGAGAACCTAGATCACAACCCTCCAGGAGGAGGGTGAACAAGGTATGCTGTCAGTTGTAGATAGATAGATAGATAGATAGATAGATACTTTATTGATCCCCAGGGGAAATTCAAGGTCTCAGTAGCATACAGACAACACACACACATTCACTAACAACAGAAAAAGTAATTAAAAGTATATAATATAAGAACACAACTAAGCAGTAAGGACAGTAGAAGATAAAGAATATACTAAATATACAAAGATACTAAAATACAAATTATAACTAACACTTAATCTAAATCAATTCTAAAAGCAGTATCCACATAGTGGTGATTAATCAATCAAGAGGCGCTTGCAATGACTGAGGCAGGGACTGAGCCTGTGATTCTCTGTGCATAGTAAGGTAAGGTAAGGTGCTCTGTGTGAGTGAGTGAGTGTCACGGTGATAGTGCAATGGTGATAGTGGTCATGGTGATAGTGCAAATGAGTAAGTGCAACAGTGCAAGAATAAGTCTATATATCTATATATATATAACTATTTTAAGAAATAGTATAAGTGTGGCCACAGTTCGGCTGTGGCATGGAGGGAGGAGTTATGCATATGTGCTAATGTGCTAATATAGCACGCAAACAGTAAGGCAGAAAGACAGTGGTAAAAAGTGGCTAGTGGACAGACAGTATCCAAACATGGAGGGGGTGAAGAGGCAGACAGACTATGCAGAGAAGTCTGTCTCTCCTCTTCCCTTAAGTGAAGCATTGAACAGTTCAATGGCCCTGGGGACAAATGACTTCCTCAGTCTGTCTGTTGTGCAAGTCTCCAGCTGATCAGGCTCTTCTGCTTAACAATAGTGCTGTGGAGTAGGTGACATTCATTGTCCAAGATGTTGATCAGTTTGTTCAGCGTCCTTTTGTCAGATATTGAAGTGATGCACTCCAGTTCAGCTCCCACTACAGAGCCAGCTTTCCTTACCAGCCTGTCAATTCGCGCCGCATCCTTCTTCTTTGTGCTTCCTCCCCAGCATACCACTGCATAGAAGAGGACGCTGGCAACAACAGACTGGTAGAACATCCTGAGGAGCTTGCTGCACACATTGAAGGACCGCAGCCTCCTCAGGAAGTACAGCCTGCTCTGCCCTTTCTTGTAGAGTGCATCAGTGTTGGCTGACCAGTCCAGTTTATTGTCCAGGTGGAGACCCAGATACTTGTAGGTGCTTACCACCTCCACATTGACCCCATCAATGGGGACTGGTAGCGGAGTGGGCTTAGACCTGCGGAAATCCACCACCATCTCCTTGGTCTTTGAAGTGTTGAGTTGAAGATGATTGAGTTTGCACCATTGCACAAAGTCCTCCACCAGGCTCCTGTACTCCTCATCCTGCCTGTTCCTGATACACCCCACAATTGCAGTATCGTCAGAAAACTTCTGCATGTGGCATGACTCGGTGTTGTAGCAGAAGTCAGATGTGTACAGGGTGAACAGGACTGGAGAGAGCACAGTTCCCTGTGGCGCTCCGGTGCTGCTGATCACAGTGTCAGAGAGACAGTTCTTCAGTCTGACGAACTGTGGTCGCTCGGTCAGGTTTGCAAGAGCTTGACTCGGGGAACAGGGTCAGTGGCGTCATGCCCATTGAAATAAAGATTTTTCCTCCCTGATAATTTTTTTGATCATAACTTTGTTCCTTTTATGCTCCATAATAAGCCAGAACGACTCAAATGTATTATTTTGAATGTGTAATAAACCGTAGCAAAATAGCTGAAGACCGGTCAACATTAGCCCTTTTCCTAAAATTGGTGTCTGTGTATGTTCCCGTAACAACTCACACGCGCATTGAGTTTGCAATGTTTTGCTTGTGTTGAACTGTTACAGTTAACTTTAGGCTGCAGTTTGTACAGTTGAGCTGTTACAGTTACAGTTTAAACAGATACAGCAAATGGTGTCGAAGTGGTAAGTAGTCTAGCTAAGCAATAAAAAGTAGTGGAATTACTGTATTTGTGGTTGACCAGGAAATTTTGACTTGGTGATCAAAAACTATGGATTTGATGTTGGCCGCGAATTCAGAGCATTACGTTAACGTTAGCCTACATGGTGTCAGTGTAACGTAGCCTAGGCTACTCTTACAAATATTACAAATATCGCCTGGTTCAATTGTTTCCAGTTTTATAGAAACGAGGGTGTTAAATTTGCAGTGACTACCAAATCCAACCTAATAACATTATGCCTACCAAGGCATCGCGTTGGATGTTTCTCCACTTGTTCTCTTCACGTAGCCTACTTGGCAGCTAATCCATGTAGTGAAAAGGGATAGGTTACCCGTTCAAAGGGAGGCCTAAAGTTGTTTTATATAAATAGGATCACTATGACCGTGATGTAGAGGGCAAGAAAGTATAATAGTCTCTCTCATGTGCTCATAACTTAAGTTATTATCAAGTCACTTGCTCATGATTTGCAGGTAGCAATTTACAAATGAGGTAGCCTATTGCTAGTAGGCCTAGTGAAATATTTCAATATTTTGTGTTAACCTTAGGCTACTCAGCACTGAAACCTGTCAAACATCTTTCAAAGTCCTTCATCACATGAATTAAGATTAAAATAATTTAATTTCTGAGCACCACAAAGTCAGACCTCAGCACCTTTTTTTAATGTAAGATTGTTCTTAGGTCACATATCAATCAAATCATAACTGCAATGTTTTAAAATCATGTGTAATAGGCCTAAGTGTAAATGTGTGTGTCTAAACATGCTTTAATCAGCTTACACTTTAATGAGCTGAATTTGAGCTTACAGTTCTTTCACCAACCTATGTGTTTTACATTAACTTACAAAATAGATACTTTAGCTTAGTCCTCAGATAGAGGAGGGTTGCTGCTTGCTCTGTTAAGGTATTTCTTTCCCTCCCAAACTCCATTGAAATGGTATGTTTAGCAGCCAGAATTTCAAAATTTCCAGGGGGAGAAATCTCCGGCCCCCCTCTAACATGACCCCCCCACCCCGAAAAAAATTGCCTGATTGTGCCACCCCTGAATTTTGGCTTGCATGACGCCCCTGAAGAAGGTGTCCCCTGCCTCGCATAGTCCCGTGGGCTGCGCCATTTAAACAACTAGGCAATTCTCATGATTGGGCATGGGACACAAGCTCAGGTCTGATCACCCTGTACCTGGCCACCTTTGATTAGGGTGTCTAATGATGAAAGGCCGACACACCCCCTGATTCAAAGGTACACTACTGATGATGTGTCCCGAAATGTATATCTTTCCCACGTCTGAGATACAGCTCTCACGCCACTCTCAACAACAAAGCCAGCCTCACACAATGGACAGTTTACCATCACGTCTTGTGTGCGTCATTCAGGCTTAATCAAAGCTATCAGTATGTCTACGCTACCACTTGTCATTGTCATCCAAAAAAATTAAACATTTGCGCCATCATGTTTTCAATGACACAGGATAAGCAAGCAACCTTTATATTTCACCCCTGTCTATGGTTCATTCTTGCTCATAATAGCCTTGTGCTTCTAAAGCTTGCTAGAATTGCATTCCCTGCGTGCAGAAAATGTGGTCAATAAAATGTATTCATGGAAGAACTTGGGATAGGCCTGTCAAAAACGAAAAACAAGGCAACAGAAAACTGAGTTTTTCCCCAAAGGTAAGCTATATTTAGGCTATTAACAAACTTTACCCCTCAAATAATTTATAGTCATGGACGGATTATGAACTTTCGGGCCCCTGGGCCCAGATGTATTAAGGGCCCCCCACTAATTGTCGCATATGCAGAACCTTTTTAATTTGTTTGATGTGATTTCCTGTATTCTGCATTTTAGGGATGGCCAATACTTTAATTCAATCAGATTCATAGCCTACATCCTGATGTGTTGATTCCATGCAGTGGCTTGGGCTTCAGGGCCCCTGCCCTGACCCCTTGGGCCCCTGGGCCCGGTAGGCCCGTGCAGTAATCTATCCCTGTTTATAGTAGCCTATCTTGTGTTTGGTTTTACTTAAAGGAAAATTCCGGTATTTAGCACTTTGAGTCCCTTTTCTGGTTTGTTTTGGATGAACTAGAGTGGTGGACACCGAAATTTTGACGATTCGTCCTGTCTCGACTTTTCTGACTCGTTTTGAATCGCCTTTGACTACTCAGAGTGGCTGCCAACAGGCATACTGTAGGCTACTCAAACATGTCCTAAAACAACCCTTAACGTTTGTTTTCAAAACTGTGCAACTCACCGAGTGGTTAGTGGTGTTCGTTGATTTTTAAAAGCAAATATATCGGCGCAATGTATGATTTCCAGCCGTCTTATTTGCTATTGTGGAACTATTTATTCAGACACCTCACAACCGTGTATAAACTTCCGCTCAATATTTGAGCATAGACGGTGGCGCAGTAATATCAATGTGCAATGAGTCTTCCAACAGAAATCAATGGGATTTTACAAAATGCCAAATAAAACACGACAGAAACTGTATTTCACGCTACTTGTTTTGGAACATCAACGAACACCACTAACCACTCGGTGAGTTGCAGTTTTAAAAACGAACGTTAAGGATTGTTTTAGGACATGTTTGAGTATAAACATATATAATAATCAAACAACACTCTGATACCCATGCAGAAAAATGATAATGACCATGACAATGACAGCCCCCCACAACGCCTGCACACCGATTCGGTATCTCATTTCGTTTACGTAGCCTAGTTGAGCATCACTAGTAGTGGACAGCTAGTGCTGCTGGTGCAATTTCTTTCTCCAAGAAAATCAAGTCGGATTACCAAAAAACAAAGGCAAAAACAGGAAAAAGAGAGCAATCAAAATGAGGGGAAACAGCTGCTAATAAACTTCTTTCCAAAGAAAGGTGAGCACAAACGTTAAAACACGAAATCCCATGGTGTTAAACTGCTTGAATATCTCCACAATCGAACTGAGACAACCCATTGAACGAGTGGAAAATACACTTTCCTAGGTTACACAGGTAATCTATCTCATGATCCACCTCCATCTCTTTCAGAAAGACTTGGCGCCAGCTTGACTCATGCCCTAGGCTACATGCTGATCTGTAGTGGTTCCGAGCGCAATTTTTTCCCTTCCTTTCTTTCCTTTCGGTTGTCGTTAGTCTTAACTTTTTTTTTTTTACTCAGTAACGGATGGGATTTGTGATGTAGCGAAGTAGCCTACAATACTTCACTCAAAACGTAATCAAGTAAAAATAAAAGTACCAATTTTAAAAACTACTTAAAAATACAAAATACACAAAAAACTACTCAATACAGTAACGTGAGTAAATGTATTACTTTCCACCTCTGATTATAGGCTGTATTGTAATATGCTACCAATATTACATTACATTACATTTAGCAGACACTTTTTGACCAAAGTGACTTACAGTACATCTTACACTTATGTCCACTATATTACAAGGGATTACATTGTCCCGGAGCAACTTGGGGTTAAGTGCCTTGCTCAAGGGCACAACGGTGGAAGCCAGGAATTGAACAGACAACTTTCAGGCTACTTACCACTACACTACCACCGGTCACTGATTGGCCCACCATTAAGGTGGCTGGGCAAACCATAATACAGGCTTTCCAGACTGTAATCTCTGTGAAAATTGAACTGAGCGCAACTGTCAGGCAGAGCCAGGTTAGTGTCACACTGGTTGCCTAAACCCATTTGCTAACAACTAGAATGCTCCATCATAAGGCTGACATCACTAGGTAAACATGTATGCATGCATTTATACGGTAATGTGTAGACCTACTGTTATGCATTCCCATAATGTAAGCTGCAATGAAGGCTTGTATTGTATTTAATGACATACTAGTGTCACGTTGCCAATTCCATTATTGTTTGCCGATTTCTGATGACCACATCCTAAATATAGTATATTTTGTGGCTATTAAGATACTAAGAACGTCTCCCTCATGACAACGACATCTAGCTAGAGCACCCTCAGTTATTATCAAAGCATGATGCTAACATGACTACATAATGCACAAATTCATAGTATAGAATGGCATAGTAGCTTGTATTCTACCATAAACTTAGTCTCAAGATGTCCTGAGGTCACCTGACCTGCTTGCCCTCCCTGAACTTAGCATCCACATGCGTTCAGCTGAACAAACTATTTTGACCAAATGGCTTCAGATTGTATGACGGGTGGCCTGGCACTGGGAAATTACTAAGAATGTTTTCAAAGAAACCCTAATTATTCAGACGGATGGTCTGCGCCTGCAGCGGCCCCGCCTGTGAACGGCACTCTGCTCTCTTTAGTTCGTGTGTCACAGGTATGTTTACGTTCTCTTGACAGAGGGGCCAGACACACAGTAGGCCCAGACACAGCACAGTGTGTCCCCCTTCTACCTTAAGGCTTTTGGACAGGGGCCTGCTCGTAAATCACGGTGCAGTAATCGAAAAGTCGAGGTGCTCAGCTGGTGTTTCCAACTAAACAACCGAATTCCAGGACCCCAGCTCCGTTTGGCAAGTCCAGAGTAGGAGTGTGCCAGACACATTGTATGCTCTTTTCTTCAAGGTGCTTCTGAATGGGTTCCAAGCCCCACTTTTTTTCTTTCTAATTCAGGAAACTAAGTTCTTTTTTGAGCATCTGTGACGTTGATTATGTGTTTATTTTTGATCATTCCATTGCATTTTTGCCATAGCTGTGGTGACTGAGACACCAGTCCAGGAAAGTCCTATTATGAAATTCTCCACAGCACCAGTCGAGACAGTGAATCCTGTGAATGTCATCATTCCATAGCCTGAATCTGTTATATGAGCTGAGAGGAGAAATTAACATTTAGCGAATAAGCAAACATATTAAAAGCTTTCATTAGAGAATTCAAATTCAATTACGGGAAATATTTCATACTTAATATTGTTAATACATATATTCAAATTGATGCTATGTTGGCTGTTAATTAAACTAAAATTAAATACTTAAACAATTGATGTAAAAATATGCTTTTGAGATGAAATGGGATGGAGCTGTTTAAACATTTGATATTTAAAGGGAAATCTAGTATATTTCCACCTCGACCCATTTCTAGCTCTAGATTTTCACTTCAAACATAAACCAATGAAACTAGTGATGAGCATCCATCTGGCTCCATAGTCTATATAATGGGACCTCATTTGGCATGAGGGAAATGTGAAAGTAAACTGTTTGTTTTTGCCACTGTCTAGGATCTAAATGTTATTAAAAGTGCCTTGGTAACATGGGGAAGACATCTCTGTTTACCTCTATCCGGTTGTTAAGTTGTGATGCAATAATGTGCCGATAATTCTTTATCCTATTTTTTCCATTAGTAGCCGATAAGAACATTGTCATTCTACTACTCACTTGCTCCCTCAGCCTAACAAAATCATATTTTTCGCGGAGGCCTGAATGTTACCTTTGATTATATCATCCAGCCGCACATCTACACTAATTACTCTGTTAGAGTTAGACAACAAGTAGCATGGGGGAGTGACACAGTGAGACATAGTAGTGGTAGATTACATGTGCAAATCCTTGTTTTATACAGTTTACTTACTGACACTTCAGGTAAACAGGGGGTATCTGTGGAGGGAATGTGTCCATGTTGGCAAACACTAGTGACATGTTGAGCCTATCCTGTGGCAAAAAAAATGTGGCTTGCATCAACATGCCAACTGCATTGTATAGCTATAGCTGCTGCATTAGCATGCTAGCGCAAAACTGCAAAATTCTCATTATATTTGGCCAATATACCAAAGTCTTACCCTGGAAATCCAGAGTTCTCGCGAGAGCACAATGGAATTGTCTCTGCGAGACACTCTGGCAATAAGCAATAATGCACGTTACTTTTACCCCGATATCCCGGGGAACCAGCTAAACTGATGAAGACAGTGGTGCAACGTTGGAGGACAGTACACATTGGTCGTAGTGTTATCCGATTGCATCAAAGTCCGAAATCATTCAGAGTGGTCTAGTGTTATCCAATCGCGTTAAATGCATGTTTGTTGCCGCCCCTTGAGTTGGGCCATTACATTGTTCGTGACCAGACCCTTAATCTTTCTAGATTACCAGGGTCTGGATTTTCCACACTGCAAAAAATTAAATCTAACCAAGTGTTATTAATGTTATAATAAGATCAAAAAATCTATTTGGTATTGTTTTTAGTATGAAAAGACTTACCTAGTGCTCTCTCGAAAGATAATTTTGACTTAATTTAAGAAGACTTTGACTTATTTTAAGGAGTCTTATCAAGACAAATTTACTTAACGCACTGGCAGACAAATTTGCTTGTTTTTAGGACAAATTTGCTTAACGCACTGGCAGAAAAATTTGTTTTCAGGATGAGATGTCTTAAAATAAGTCAAACTTTTCTTAAATTAAGTCAAATGATTTCACGAGAAAGCGCTAGGTAAGTCTCTTTATACTGAAAACAAAACAAACTAGTTATTTTTATCTTGATATAAGACTAATAATCTTGGTTAGATTTGATTAGATAAGCAGTTTTTTGCAGTGCAGGCTACCAAAATCTGGGACCTACAGTACAAATGTCTAAAAATAAGACCTCAGTTGAAATGTACCAGATTTCTCCTTTAATGTGTACTTTAGGCATAGAGTGATGAACAAAACCTTTACTGTTGGCATTTTCTTCACTGTTTTTTCCTGTTTTAGTGGTACTTCCCCATTGTGGTGCTTTGACTGACGTACAGATTCTGCAGTTGCTGCTTTTTGCAGCTGTCATTGTTTGGATTTTACAAAACTATGTTGTTGCTTTCATGCTTTTATCTGTAAACATGGCATGGCTTGAAAGCATACGTGAGGAAAAACAGGCAGGTTTGATGCCTTTGTTTATATGGCTTCCTCCCTTTCCACGTCATGTTCTTTTGCCTGTTTGATGGCACTAACTTCTAATAACTGTTGTTTGTGATTGGACATTCCATGAGCTTTGGTCTAAATGTTACACACAGAAAATGCCATCAGATATAGCAGTGATTTAGGATGCACATATTTATTTAAGTTCCTTTCCTTTGAGAAATGAGTTTCAGGTTTTTAAAGTAGGCTGCTGAATGTATTGGATGCTATTATGCCAGAGATACTGATGTTTAGATTGAAAGGCAACTATGGGATAACAGTTTTAACTTGTATTTATTTTGATAAATAACACCTTACATTTTTGTCATAGTCCCAGTTGGCAAACCAACCAAGCCAGCAAGCTTACTAGTCTCAACCTCTGTGACCTGATCTCCAGGAGAGGGGATAATTGCAACCTTAGGGCCCTTGTCACCACTAGTCACTATAGACACTCCCTTCCTTTAAACTCCCCAATGCCCAGGACACAGCAATATATCAATCAACATAATGTGAACACTGCACACAGAGATCATTCCAATTAAGAGCCATTCTCACACCCATTCCCAGAAGGGTGATAACGGCACAGATGTTTTGCCACTCAAATGACTGACATGAAAAAACAATACTCAGTGGTACTGAAAAAAGAGGGAAAGCATGGTGATTTGGTGATTCAGTCATGCTGTCAAAGCTTTATTTCTTTCATTTTTGCAGTGTTTTCCAGCCCAAAACACAGACCTGCATAGTGCATATCAGTGTTGTAGTACTCGAGTCCGAGACTGAAACTCGAGTCCGAGTCATTTGCTAAATTTAGACTCGTGACTTGACTTGGACTCGCATTCGCACTCGCGATGACTCGTCCAGGACTCGTTTTAATGGTTTTAATATCTAAATTATTTGTAATACTAATTTTAGTTCAAGGGAATGTTATGCTACTGCTTCGTGTCATAGTACATCGCAAGTCACATCTTGTTCACATGCAAAGCAAACTAACGTTAACTTTAACACTAAAATGCCTGGAGACATGGCCGCCGCTATTTCAATGTAGTATTGCCAGGCAATATTAGTTCTCATACATGACATGACATTACCTAAGATTACACTCAGCCTAGGCTAAACATCACACACTGCTGCTGGATAGCTGATCATCGTGACTTGGTGAACAGTGTTTTTCCTGACTGACGCGAGAAGCAAGGTTCCATTCATTCATTTTGGGGCGTGCCCTGCCGTGCTTCTGTCTGTTAATTTGCAGCAGGCTATTATCAGATGAAAGAAAAATAAACTGAAAGTTTTCCCGATCAAGATATAGCATACTTTTTAATTTTGGTGTCATAAAATATAGAAGCATAACATTAAATTGCCTAGCAGAGTGTCCATGTGTAGAGTGTCAATGTAGGCCTACGTGTCTGCGCAAGTGAAACTGACAAACTGAACCTCTCGTGAGTAGGCCAGAAACAACTATATTTAAAACCACGAATTATTGTTCAAACGAGCGATTTGATAGCCTAATCCACTGCACGAAAAAAAAGGAATTAGCAACTTTCTATTTCTAACAGGTGAATATCGTAGCAAATAGTAGCCTATGTCGATGGCAGCTTAAAAAAACATTTATTTCACTCATCTCGCTGAAATGAACGTAATGTGGCCTGTTGCGCAAAGAAATTAATTAGGCAGATGATCTGCATCTCCGTTAACCGAAAGCTAGTTTTCATCTCTATTGTTGACGTGAAATATGTCTCCATAGTGTCAGTGAAGTGATAACATTATGCAGTTGCAGGTAGCCAGTGTTCACGTCACGGGAGTCAGAAAGAAGCTACCAAGACGGGCCCTGCTCTGTTTATGTCCCTCCCAAACTGCGCTAAAATTGTGTAGGCTATTTAACAGCCAGAATTTTAAAAAAAATGCCCGGGGGAGGCCCTTTTATGATCCACACTACCTCTTACAAAATAGGCCTACTCCAACGTCCATCTACGTAGCTCTTGTGAACTATGAACTTCTACAACACTGCCTATACAATTGTCAGCAGTCAGTAACAGCATAATGTGACTTAATGGCCTGTGTGATTGGGATGTGGATTGCTAATTTATTATGAGTAGGCCTATAGGCTATGGTATGGCTATGGTATGGTATTCTCTGCGATATAATAAATACAACACATTGGGTTTGGCAAGAAATCTGGCAATACTACTTTCACACAAGTGAGATTGTCCGTTTTGCTTTTAAGGATTTCATCTGCAATGGGAAAAAATGGAACGACATGTAGGCTATGCTTACTTTAGTGCTGGACTTGGACTCGACTTGATCAATAGGGACTCGACTCGGACTCGACGTGGATCAATAGTGACTTGACTCGGACTTGACTTGGATGAGTAGTGGACTCGATTTAGACTTGACTTGGAATTTTTTTTTAATGACTTGGACTTGACTCGGACTTGAACACTGGGGACTCGAACCTGGACTCGGACTCGAGAACACTGGTGCATATCCTGGCTGGTGGGAACGACATGCTAATCTGTCCTCCACATGACCATATACGATCAAAATGAATTTGAAGATGATACCAGAACTAGAACTATGACGAAGTGTTGCTTAAAAAGAGACATTCAAAGAGAGCTCAAAATTTTACTTTCCAGACATATTGTGCTGTATCACACTGCAAATGTCCTCTCCTTCACTGCAAGATGAATCATTCAAACTCTTGATATGCAATGCATTCTGAAAGACAGCAAGAGGGGCTTAGCTTGGCATCCGAGCGCCCAACTTAAAATAAATAATTACGCAGGAGTCGGTTGAAAACTAATAATTACATGCAGAAAATCACAGACTTTGTGGTTTTCCAAGGAGATGTATGACAGAAAAAAATGCAGCTTTTTAAAATAATTCCCCTCGTCATGTTTTTCCATTACTTCTGTACAAACGTAAGCAGGGGCTCAAAGAAACGGCACTGCATGTTCCCTCTTGACACAGGAGCTGACTTTAGACTTAAAGTTGAAGTTATTGCACAATAACCACAGTCCTACACACTCCCCCCTGGTTCCAGTGATATAAAGTTAGGGTCAGGCTTCTGTTTATAATGTGGTATGTGAGTGTCTCTGAGGATGAGGAGACTCTGACTTTTTGACATACTGTTTCTGTTAAAGAAGCATGGTTCCTTTTTGGTGCTGGTTTTATTCATATTTATGTTGTTTTTTTTATCAGTGTTTGGTGTGGTTGCTTTTGTGATCATTCATTCAGATTTCAGTTGGGTGTCAGAAGTGTTGTGTAGTTGTGCACTGCCATTGTGTGTTGGTGTGTTTGTAGAGTTAGCTGCATTAACTGTGTGCCATACTCGCGGTTTCATTTTCCACATTACTCTATCTGACTGTGTTGCTACTGGCACCAAGAGGCCATCGCGCCGCCTGCCAGATATCTGGAAAAGTAAGAATGACTCACTCTGCAGACTAGACCTTTTTCTTGCTTTTCTAATATTTATACTAGAGTCCTTAACCATTTTTCACATTATAATGAGGTTTCCATTGGTACCAGCTCTAAAACAATTAAACGCTGCTGCTACGCTGTTCACTAAGCTAAGCTAGAAGTAACCACATTAAATGTGCACATAAACTAACTAGAGCTGAGCAGCGAGTTTGGATAGAGGACGGTTAAATGCCCTGTTGGCAGACACTCTGAGTCATGGAGTCCTTCCACCAAAAGTGTTAATGACCCCTTCCTTGCTTGGGGGTTTATGGCTCCTCTGACAATACAACACATGGCCAAACTGTGTGTGTGTGTGTGTGGGCCTCCATGACGGGGCCTGTTGCTGTGGACAGAACTGCTGTATTACACATGGTACAGTGTGGTCAGTATGTTCAATTAAAGTTTAGGAGCCAGTGAATAAATGGTGGGGTTTCAATCGAGTTGGATGAAATTGTAAGCAAAGCTGCAGTGCTCTTTCCATGGGGGTAAATTATTTTGAGAGACAAGATGAGTCTCTGATGGATTTTTAAGAACAGTTTATCTTTGCTGGTCATGCAGGATCATGCTGGCATAGGGCCACGTGTTCATGGGAATCATGGTAGCTTGTAATTGCAGGGAAGAATGCATCATTGTGTCCGCAGCCTTTTTTTTTTTTGCTTGTCGCATAAAAAAGTGTTGGTCATGTTACCGTAACACAAAGAATGCACAATACAATGTATAATCCACACAGCAGACACACAGATACAGTACCTCTTGGTGGTATTGTTCAGTTTTAAAACTTCCTCAGTTTTTCGGGATTTCATGTATGGTAGTCATTCATGTATGGTACCTTTGCTCATTTCTGAGGGCTAAAAGACAAGAAGTGTACAAAAGCAATGTGCAATTACAGTATATTCATGTAATCTTTACAGTGTCCTGTAGTTTCTAAGATATGTTGAAATGATTCTGCTTTCATACCACTGGAAAATGGCTGTCATCTAGATGCTTATTTCACTCAGGCATTAAGACCACAAAAAAGCTATACATTCTTGATGTCATCATTCAACAAACATCTTATGACAAACAGCTTCCAGAACCCAGCATCAGGAACTGGTCAGGCTGCTTTGGTTAGCAATCAGCGTAAAGGCAAAGCTCTCATCTCCTCTCTGTGGCTCTTCTAGGTTGTCCTGAAAACAACCTCACAGCTGGTTAGTGACCGACGGCTTCTCCATCGTTGTGAGAGGCAGGACGTGTGTGTGTGTGTGATGTGTGTGTGTGTGTGTGTGATGTGTATGTGTGTCGACCCCATCCTGCCGAAACAGTGCTGTGAACTGGGATATAGGGTGGCTGAGCGTAAAAGGAAGAGTCTGTGCTACAGCGTCTGAGTGATTGCGAAAACATCAGCTGCAACCCCAAACCACTGCATTCTTTTGACCCAGAGTTTTTGTCAGTCACATATGCACTTCCCTGGACCATCTTTCTGCATGGAGCTTATTTATGCGATTTCACTCAGGCCCTCAAGAGAGCAATCACTCCCCTCTAATTCCTACAGAATGATTTCATCCTGTCCAGATGATCACAACTAAAATGTATGTAAGTGGACATATTTTCATATGTGCAGAATACCGTTTACAGTTGCTTTGCTGTGAATCAGTGAAGGCTCTCTCTGATTAAGGGCTAGTCCACTTGTACCAAACCGATCTTTTTTTCCTCCGTCTTCCCTGGAACCGTATAAAGAATATTTGCGTCCAAACGGATCCATCTCAACACGACTCAACACGTTACTTCATATCCCAGGCCTATATGTGGCACTGTTTCTGTTACAGAATTGACCAAAGCTTGTGCACTGTAGGCTATACAAACAGACAGAATAGGCTATGACGAAAATGGCTAGTGCAAGGAAACCAGAATTGTTTGTTTGGACTGATAGTGAACTGTCAACTGTAAAACTAATAAACTTCATTTTTACGGTTTGTGAAGGGTGCAGTCCTGTCCTTTATTTGGCTAACGCAGGTACAAATAATGTAATCTCCTTTACTTTCTTTGGTTGTAGCCTAGGATAGGCCGCAATTTACATTAGTTTTGGCTATCACCGCAAGTGCATAGGCTACTAAACGCTAGGCCTACCCAAGTTCTAGGCTATTTTATCGCCACATTTATAATATTGCTATAATACCTTTCTTAGTAACAGTCGATACTTTTGCCTGCATCAAATCGTGCGTTCACATTTAGTGCGCATCTATAGGCTTAACACGAGCTCTAAGTGTCTTTGTATGCTAATATCAGACTTCACTAGACTATGAATGCATTTATTTATGTTGTAAGACATGTAAAATAAATGAATGACACCGGCACTTCACACAAATTAATTTAAACTTACACCACACTTCCCTAATAACTTCTGACTAGTTCTCTCGCGTCACTGACAGTAGCTAGAATGCATCAAGAAAACACAGGGAAAACACTGTTCAGTCCAACAAGTCATGATAAGCTATTGGCGCTGCACAGCACCAGTTGTGATATTATTCTACTCAGTGTAATCGTAGGTAATGTCATGTATGAAAACTAGTATTGTCAGTACTGTGTCTAGTCCAGGGCAGCTGAGGTGTGGCGATGACATCATCAATACGCAAGTATGCGGTTTCGCCATCCAAACGAACTCGCAAGGGCTATTTTTCCACCCTGGGACCAGGTTTCAAAAAAGTGCGGTCGATAAGGCTCTCTGGGTAAGGTTCTCTGGTTTAGGCTCTCTCTAGTTAAGGCTCTCTGGGTAAGGTTCTCTCTGGTTTGTTAAGCTTCAGTTTCAGCTCGTTTGATATACTGAGCCTCTTCAGGGAACCATGGGAAATCTCCTCAACCAGATCTAAGGGATCAGTGCAGTATAGAGGAGCGGATGTTTGTTTTGAATACGAACTGCATTATTAGGAGGGGATCAAACTGTGCCTGTGATTTACTGGCTTTATTGTTAGCCAGAAAATACATGTTTGATTCCAGTCCACTGCGGTGAGCTAGTCTTTCTGTGTACTTAGACATATCCCAAGAGAATCACATTCTTTTCAAACATGTTGTTTTAGACATTTTTTTTTTCAAAGTATTCTCTGTGTTTCTTATAGAACGTCTGCCCTGATGGACTCTTTCAAAATAACTACCCATTTTGTTCAGCTCTTTGTCTTGAGTGTGTTGTATTCATGTTCATCTCTGGGCTGAGGATTACATTTTTTCCATGAAGTCCCCCTCTGTTGGTGGTGACCATAAACAGAGAAGTCTCTTAAAGGAAAGGCTGTATAACGTAACAAAACAGGAACAGTAAATCTGAATGTCGCTATTTTCTAATGGACACTAGAGCTGCTTTGAATCACATTTTTTCAAACATCAGCAAAACTGAGATAAAATGTATTATTTCAGAAAGACCCCTGGTTGACAGAATTTATATTTCACTACATAAATCTTCGGCTGTACATTCTCCTTTGGTCTTAGCTTGGCAGTTGTACATGGAAACAACTTGGCTCGGTATTTCTTAGTTACTGTAAAGACGTCTTCAGCAGGAGTTTCCTATTACACTCATGTACAGCCAGCAAATACCACTTTCTGGGGGAACTTACCAATTTGAGAAAGTTGCTACCGAGAAATGTGGGCATATATGGGCCTAAATGTGGGCATATATGGGCCTAAATGTGGGCATATATGGGCCTAAATGTGGGCATATATGGGCCTAAATGAAGTTTGCTCCGGGCACACGCGCTTGTCTGTGTGGTGTGCCGTGGCGTTGGATCGATCCTCATTCCTCTACTGGCATCCACGGCCTTGACCACAGACTCTCTGAAGCAAAAGCTGTTGCTTACATCGCTCTGGCTGTTCTCTGCCAAGAATGAGAGTTTACGATGCTCTTTTGTCGGGAAGAGGCCTGTCTACAGCTCCAGCAGGGCCAAGCGTCTCACGGAGATGGGCAGCAGGGAGCAGTGATTGTGTCATTGGGTCATCAGGCCTCTGCTTAGCATGGCACCAGCTGTTCAACTTGTTTAGGTTCATTCTGATCAAACTCAAAATTATATATATAATTAAATGGGAGCTCCCTGATGTGCAGATCATTAGTTAATTCCTGTATACTTATATGCTTCAGATCCTGGACCTAGATCCTGGCCACTCACTATTACATTCTATCATTGACCAAACAACTACTGAAATCTCACTTTCAAAGAGGGGTTCACAGAGCAGCATCTCACATGGGGATACCCGATCATACAGTAACACAGCCCCTAGAGTCATCCTCAGCTTGGTCACTCAGTGTCTCTGTTTGCGAATCGTTTTGCAAAAAAAAACTGTAGGGACCAAAGCAATAGTGACGGAAAATAAACACATCTTCAGCCTGCTGTGCGTACGTGTGAACTCATACAGGTCACCTTCTTGTTTCTTCAGTCTGCACTCTGCGGACCTGACCCTGTCGTAGCCGGCGCTTCTGTCTGTGCTGCAATAGAGCGGCGTGTGTGTCAGGCAGGAGCCAGCGCTGAGGTGATTGAGATAATCACTTGCAGTCTGTGAGCAGGGCCCCTGGGCTTGTGAAGTAATCGCTGCTTCTGTGCGGACGACAAGTATGGATTCCAGCCTACACCTCACAGTGGGGCCCTGTGCCTCCTTATTCCACCACGGAGGGCAGGGAAGGGAGTCGGGTTTCCATAACGCTAACGTCTCTCTCTCCTGGGAGAGACCACCACCCCCCTCCCCCCCTGCTTTCTCCTTCCTGCAATGTTCTGTGAGCTAAATATCCGCACAGTAATTTTGGTCAGCAAGAACATCATGGAGGGAAACAGCCTCCTCGGGCTGGAAAGACTGACTGAGGCAACCCAACTCCTGTGCTGCCTTCCTTGGCCTCCTGCCTCCCTTCCCTTCCTCAGGAAAAAAAAGACCCCTGATTTTAATTGTAGGTTGCTCTTAGATTTATCATTTGTCTCTCAGTGCTGCTGTCTCGCAGGCTGACAGCGGGGAGATTCTTAGCGCATGAGCTGGGACCCCACAGTTCTGGTAAAAGCTGCTTCGTGCTCTGTTGTGACAGTTACAAAACCAAAACTCCCCCTCCCCATCCGCTCTCTGAGCAGCATCTGATCCTTTTGTTCCGATGAGCTCGTGAGCGGAGGCACACTGCTTTTCTTACCACTTTTCTCCAGTGTAGTGTGGTTTGTGTCTGAAGGGAAGTCTACATCTTGGAAGGCCCTCGCGCTCACCTGGTACACACATCAGTTTCTTCCTGAATAGCAGAGGTAGTTCTATGTCATCTTGAGAGATTCATTAAGTTAACCACGCGAACAGACAGAATTTACTGTTAAGAAACACTAGATATTATTACCTTCGAGTGATAAAAAGCTCAGGTAGGAAAATATAGTGGATCAAATAAAAAATAATTCATATTTACTGCAGATCTATATATTTCAGTAAATGACTCCATGTCTCCCTGGAACTGTAAAAATAAACAGGTTTAACCCTTAAAGGAGTACCGTCACACCAGTGTGACGGGAATGTTGAGAAATGAACGTTCTAAAGAATATCTGGGTTCATTGAATTCAACATAGAATTTTAGAACCTTCAATTGTTGCGGAACTTAGAACGTTCAAAAACCTACTCCTTTAAGGGTTAACGACTCTGTCTATGTTTTACTTGCTGTTGTAATTGATGGCTCAGGGTGGGTATATCCCCTCTGTTAATGCATACTCTCCTAACAGCACACAGGGGGCCATAAGATGTCTGAAGCTTCAGTCTCTGAACCCGTGATTTTAGTTTTTTGTATGACCTTTATTCAAAAAGGTAAAATCATTTGAGGTGCACTTCTTAATTTATAATGATAACCTGGCCAGGAGCTGTCTGTCAGCCTAAAGAGAGTGTAAATAAACAGTTTACACAAACAAAGTATATGTAATAAACGTAGGCACACATGAAGGTGAGTTTACTGAATATTTTCTACGGAACTGTACAGAACGCAAAGAGAAGAAAGAGCTGGTTAGGAAATACAGCCGTCAGCTATATCTAGGGTCTGCTGGGTGTTCCTGATGCGAGGTGTGTGTGCACTCTTAGCTGCCAACCATGCATGCCTCCCCATGTAGAGGGGACCTCTCTCAGGAAGGGAGAGAGAGAGGTAGGAGAGAGAGAGAGAAAAAAAGAGAGGGAGAGAGAAAGAGATGAGGAAAGGGAGAAATGGGGAGATATTAGTAGAGGGAGAGAGAGGAATAGAATGGGGGGTAAGGAGAGGGTAAAGCTGGCAGAGTGAACACCACTGGCAGAAGGAGAATGCTGATGAGAGCACTGAGAAGATGAAGATGACTTTTTAAGTATTAGTTCAGCGCCGGATGCAGCTCAGGATGTGGCAAGAGATGCCGTGTCACACACGCAGGAGCTGCTTACCTCGTCACACACACACACACACAGAGCTGCCCACCTCATCACACACACACACACACACACACACGGAGCTGCCCGGCGCTGATTGGCTTTACAGATGTTTAAGAGCATGTTGTCATTCATATGTACCCAGGGGTGGCCTTCACGCTCTTCATGAAGCTCTGATGAAATGTGCTCATGTCATGTGTTATGTAATAGACAGCAGTGTCTTAACCTGTGTAATCCATGCGGATGACAGTAATGGATGACATGGTACATGTATGTCTGACCACAGCAAGTGAAGACAGTGTACCAATGGACAGAGTGCGCTTTAAATCACTGTCTCACTCCCATAAAACCTAATTGCATGACATGTAATTGTAGACACTTTTGGCTTCATGAAAACATGAAGCTACAGTACATCTTAAACATCTTATATAACATAAAAGTATGACATATTAATGTATGGAGTATAAAATATGATTCCTAAAAACGTTTCTCTGTAACTAGCTCTTTCTTTGTAACTGGCTGAAAGCAACAGGAGAAACAGCTTCTCTGTGCATTACATTGTTAAGGTTTATATTCTAAAATCAGCATTGCCACTGAACTAAATGTCCTTCCATCTTAAGTAGAGAATAAAATGTCTGCTCTGATTCTGAGAGAGTATGATAGCGTAGGCATCGTCTGTCAGATAGACTGGGAAAGAGAGAGGGTGAGGAGACTGGGCTGTCGGTTGAGAGTGTGTGTCTGTGTGCACCTCCTTTGGATTTCAGCACAGTCCCCTCCTACTCTCCCCCGATATAGTGTGTGTTTAGAGCAGCCGCGGAGTCAATGAGAGTGGACTCTGTGGAGCTCGCACTGCTGGCTCCCCTTTTCAGCCCTCACACACACTCACTCACACACACTGACACATGGAGTACTACTGCACTCTGCTGCTCTGGACCTGCAGCCTGCTGCCAGGTGAGTGTGAGTGTGTGTGTGTGTGTGTGTGTGTGTGTGTGAGAGAGAGAGAGAGAGAGTATGCGTGAAACAGGGAGAGGCAGAGGAGAACCAGTACACGTGTGTTTGTGTCTGTACAGTATGTGTTTGTGTGTGTGAGAGAGAGAGAGTGTGTATTTGTCTATGTGGCCAGTTCCGGCTGTGTATTTTTACTGTTCTGAGCAGCTCTGTGTGGAAGGTCACTGGAGAGGCATCTGGCAACTCAAACCAGAGAAAATAAAAATCAGATTCCAGCGAAGAAAAGGGAAAAAAGTCAGGCAGGGAGAGTTTAGCTCTTAACTACAACATTCAACTCTGGTCTGTCTGAGGCTTTGTGTCTCAGTATTATATATGGATGGAGAGGACCTGTGGCTACTGCTCATCCTCAGCCTCGTGTGTGTGTGTGTGTGTGTGTGTGTGTGTGAGAGACAATGTTTCTTGTGCACTTGAACCTGCAAAACCTCATGAGATTGCTTGACTGCTTTAATCTACTGGATTATTCAGAAAATGTGATTCCTAATGAAACTTAACTTGTAAAGTGGAATAAAATAAAGTATAAAGTAAGTGTGCTCATACTCAGCCTCTCATTCTGGGTGAGTGTGTGTGTGTGTGTGTGTTTGCTCACCCTAAGCCTCTTGTCCTGTGTATGTGTGTGTGTGTGAGTTTGCTCACCCTGAGCCTCT
The DNA here is from genome assembly GCF_046254945.1 of Alosa pseudoharengus. NCBI lineage: Eukaryota > Metazoa > Chordata > Actinopteri > Clupeiformes > Clupeidae > Alosa > Alosa pseudoharengus. Next base: position 16,782,835 of record NW_027468630.1, on the reverse strand, counting down.
TCTCCTGTCTGCTGCGCTAGCTCTTGGGTGGACCTGCCTGCCTCGCTCTCACTCTCTGGCTCTTGTTTACTGTGCATGTGTTCTTTGAAACTCAAGGTGATTTTATCTGCTTCGGATCAAGCGCTCAGAGTTTCCAGCTAGAGTCTGAAAAACTGTTGGGGTGCAGCCAGAATCTGGGTCAGTTATCAGTGAAATTTCAATTGCCGCTCGCACCACATTTAGGGAGAACTCCGCCACTTTCAGATTGTCCCGGGGCAATGAAGGGAAAGGTTGTTTCAATTAACCTGCCATCATGTGGAAAGTCTCCTGCTGTCGATCCTAAAAGTGTATAAGCTAACCACAACTTAGGTGATGAGGGCAGGTGTTTTGAATGCACTTAAAGTCACACCACAGACACTGGTTTAAATGTAACCACATGCATCTAGTGTTGTCTTATTAAGCTCCAGGCCCTCCTCCTCTTCACTGGAAACAGCTGTGCTCGGCAGTGTCACGCATTGTGTTTGATTGAGGGATCCCCTCCTTCATCTGAGAAGCATGATAGTCGTCTGTTGGTTAAAGACCATCTCTTTCCCTTGCACTCACTGATTAATGATGGTTGTGCTCTTGCCAGGACTTGGTTTCTGTTTGATTACAATGGCTACATTAAAGGATTGCACGCGATTTTAGGCTTATAGACCCTTTCAAGAGAGTTCCATTATCAGCATCATAGTTGGCCCCACAAGGCTTCCGTTTTAACATTCCATATGTTATCTTAATGCAGAGGAAATAGATTGGGAACCAAATAGAACGTTCAAGCATTGTTTTTGTTTTTATTGTTGAAAGGGTCTATAACATGTTTTGTCACATTCAACAATCATCTCCTCACGACCGCTAGCTGCCCATTCCATGAATACAGTGTAAAAAATCCCAGTCTCTGTAGGCAGCCCAGGCTTCTAAAAGTGGAAAGAAAGTGGGGGTAGCTTTTCCACCAATCAAAAACGATACCCTGCGTGGAGTTTCTCTAGGCATACTGATGGGTGAGCCACCTCTCTGGTATGTTTCGTTTGGTCGTTGGTTAAAATATAATGTGCGTTGTTTAGGACAAAAGCGTCTGCTAATAAATTTAAATATAAGCATAAATATAAGCATAAATATAAACAAACGCGACTTCCAGCGCAATCGCTGACTGCACCTCTAAGAGCTTAGTCCTTTTTCAGTGTTTGTGGTTTGACTGGGTTGGTTAGATAGCATGACTTAAGGGTGGAGGACCATAAAATGTCCAAATATCTGCTTTGTTCTTTACACTTCCTCTTGGCCAAGTTTCAGGCTTCTCTTTTCGTAGAGAGGAAAGACTGACCTTGTGAATATAAACCACTACCCAATGAGGGAGGTTGGCTCACGGATAGTGAGCTGTTGTGAAGATAAAGTCTAACGTGCTGTGCAGAGAATGCTCTGTATGTCTCAGGCTAGGATAGCCAGTGGTAAGCATCAGTGAGTGAAGTTCAGTTAGCGGTTAAGCTGTTTAAATCGCATCACGTGTGCCAGCTGCTCTTGGTGAGCCCCTCACTGTGAGTGTCACTCATTCACACTTTTTCCCCATATTAAAACAAGATGGCTGCCAATCAGGTGTCTTTAACACACTGAACTAAGCTCTTTGAGAGACCACATCTCAGTTTGATGTAGGGCCCAGTTGAAAGTTGACCCATTTTTCCCATTTCATATTCAAGGGGAGTTTTCAATGCAAGAGCAAGAGCAAAGTATTCCGAGCCAATGGCCTCTCATCCTTATCTAAAAAGAACTTCTGCATCACATCACAGTTTGGCCTTGACTGCGAAGATCTGCGTGGGTGTGTGGGAATGCATTAAGAGGACCAGACGGGACACTCAAAACAAGCTCTCAACTCGTCCTCTAGTCAGCAGCCAGAAGTCCCTGATGATCAAAAGTAATAAATGAGTGTTAAGCAACAAATTATTCTGTTCACAAAGTATTTCAACTATGATAGTCTTAAATTGAGTATGTGATGCAAGACAGACAGACATGTTGCACTATGATCCAGATTGTGCTGCAATACACTATGCCGCCTCCTCTGTTTTCTATGACTGATCCAGGGCAGTCCAGAAGGTTCAGTCTCAGCTGCACAAATGCTCTATGGCCTCATCTGACGCAAGCAAAATTTCCTTCGCCATCCGTCCAAGATTTCCTGAGATCGTGGGTTCACATAATTCCGCCCGAAAAAGCCCAGTGAAATGGCTCTTTGGTGCACATCTGGCTGTGGATGCCATCACGTACCATGTGACTCACAGCTCATTTGTTTTGGTCATAGCTGTCATTTCAAGCCACGTCCACTACCCGGTACAAAGTGTTTGGCCTGGCGTTCCAGACAGAGGCACCGTAGGGCACTGCCGAGGGAGAACTAATGGCGGTCAGTGGAGAAAACTCTGCGTTACATGATGCCCACGCTCTGCTACGCGTCCGAACGGCATGCTGTCAGCTGGCTGCATGCATGTGCAGCAGGTTTGACATGTGACATGGGGCTCCAGTGGCCGGGTGGGAGCAGTGACCGACAGATGCGTTTCCGGCATGTGGACTTCATTAAAACTCAATTTCCCATAAGTCTCGCCTGTGGGCATCAGCACTGCTCATCAGCAGGGGGTGCTGCGGGGCACAGCAAAGCTGGAGAAGGCTGTGGTGTGCCACAGATGCTAGGTGCCCGCTCACTTGCCCGCCCTGCCCCGTTGGACAACCCTGCCTGCCTGCGTGGGCGCTGGGCTGCCAGGCTGGCAGTGCCCGTAGGTGGCACGGAGTCATGGGAGAGAATACTGTGGTGGAGCTCCTGCAGCTTGGTGCCAAGCCAAGAGCAGCGCTGTGCAGACCCGTCCCATCCCGGCTTGGACACCCTGAGCCTCGAGCCCCGCCGCTGGCTGTCTGAGGTTTATTTATCTGGGCAAAGGAATCCGTACACAGGAAACCCAGCACGGCTCGGGCCTGCTTCAGGAGCTGCTGATCTTACTGGGAATATTAAATCGCTCTCTGCCACGTTAGGGCTTTAAATGGAAACTGGATCCAGTCCACACTCTTTTTTTTCCTTTTTTTTTTGTCTCCCGTTCTTGGTCTGAAATAATGCAAAAGTGTTCTGTGATGGTATCTGGAGCCTTTTGCTTTCTAAAACAAGCTTGAAGCCTTCGAAGTGGCGCTTAGCGTGACCTTAAGATGCAGACGACACATGTGGGAAAGATTTCAGAATTCACAGGAATAAAACGGAAAACTATTTAACTATTCCAGTTCATTATAACATAAGTCTGCATTGCCGCTTAATGGAGGTCTTCTTTTAATAAACATGTGTAAACAATCAACTATTTCAGATATTTCCTTTTATGATTTTACATAAACATCATTCACATAGTAAGTGTTTACAAAGAGACATCAAAGGAACTATGGAAATGTGAACCATTCATGCTACAGGAAATGACCTGAGTTGTGAGTGTGTCAATATTTAGATGAACGTTGCACACTGTTAGCTTAAGGCATCAGTGAATGCCTCGAGTTAGAATGTTTATGACATCTGGTACGTGTGAAAGTTTCATTAACCATGCCAATATATCCAGCAATATATCCACTTACAGAAATTAAAGTTTTGTAAGTGTAGCATCATTTTTCACAACAGTCCAGCATTTAACATGTTCAAGTTAACTTCCAACATTACAATAATACTCACATTAACATTTAAAATATAATTACTGTCACACTGACTGGACGAAGCCTTTTTGTGTGTGTGTGTTCGTGTGTGTATGTATGTAATGTGTAATGTGTGTGTGTGGCTTCCTTCTGTTCATATTGGTGCTCTGTACCTAGACAATGATGAGTTCCTCCAAATTGAGATCCTGCCTTGTCCTGATTTGTCACACACACACACACCCTCCCACCTCCACGTGTCTCACCTCAAACACTTCTCACCGCGATATCTCAGGAACAGAGATCTTTCACATATATTAGCTTCATCAGGGCTGAGAGACCTCAGAAACATAGATCTTTCACAGAGATTAGCTGCATCATGGTGCCACTGTGATTTACTGTCACCATCCCTGAGCACACAGTAGCTCACTGAAGGTGAGCAGACAGGAGACATAATGGTCAAGTCACAGCAACTGAAGTCTATCTAGTCTTAGCAACTGCAGTCTATCCAGTCTTAGCAACTGCAGTCTATCCAATCTTAGCAACTGTAGTCTATCTAGTCTTAGCAACTGTAGTATATCTAGTCTTAGCAACTGTAGTCTATCTAGTCACAGCAACTGCAGTCTATCTAGTCTTAGCAACTGCAGTCTATTCAGTCTTAGCAACTGCAGTCTATCCACTCTTAGCAACTGTAGTCTATCTAGTCTTAGCAACTGTAGTATATCTAGTCTTAGCAACTGTAGACTATATAGTCTTAGCAACTGCAGTCTATAGCAACGTAGTTTCTCCAGTCTTAACGCTTCATCATGGACTTGGAGTGAAACTCGGCACAGTGTGCATGGGGTTGTGAGAGAAATAAGCCTTGCTCGTTGGGGGGGGGGGGGGGGGGTTCTGTGCTTGGTAAAGCCCCTCATATGAGCTCACATGACGGCCTTCTGAGGGTGATATGATGGTATCGCTCCTGGAAATTAACATTCCGCCTCAGCCGAGTCGGGAAGTTCTGCTCTGATTAAGCTTGATGGCTTTTAAGACTGTCACTCAGCCTTCTTCATTACACTGTGTCGGAACATTACCCTGGGTGTTAAACCAGGGGGTTGGGAGGCTAATTCAGGCAAAAAGAAACAGTTGATCCTCGTCCAGTTATGAGCTGTGTTGTAACTGCAGCCATGTCGCCATTTCACCAGATTAATCTGTGCGCGTAAGCCGCTGTGTCAACCAGGCCCCACGGTAGCTGGACATCAGTCATGTGCCGGCCCTGAGCCAAAGCACCAAGGAGACAGTGGGGAAGATGATAGAGGAGCAGGGCTGGGGGTGCAGGGGGAGCCAGTAGTCTGACAAGGTTTAACTTTTCCTCCCATTACTGCTTGCCAAAAGGAAGACTGCTTTGTGCTTATCCATCTCCTCTCAACACTCCTCTCTGCTGGAAATGATTTTTAAATCCCCCATGATGTCATCATTATTATCTTCATCACCATCAATTCCAAAAAGCTCTGGTCTTTGTGGTGACAAGGCATTAAAAACATTATTTCTTCCACTGGTCTGGTGTTTGTGTGTGTGTGTGTGTGTGTGTGTGTGTGTGTGAGCAAGCGCTTTGCCCATATGTTTCTCTCTGAGGTCCACAAGTTAAATGTGAGGCGCTGATAATCAGACAACAACTTGTGAAATCATCATCAAGCCTTTCATCATGTCCCACTCTTAGGTCTCCACTCTCCCGTCTGTTTTAGCCTTCATTTACCCAAATTTCATGTGCATTTGGGTGACTGTGTATCCGGCAGTATGGTTAACACATGCTTTAATCAGGGCCTCACCACAATGATTAACGGCACTTTGGACCGGTTCTCCCAGAAATAAACAGCTGCGGCAGTGAGCGAGTCATGATTATTGATGTATCTCATTTCTGCACCTGTAGTAGATTTGTACTGGAAGCCCCACTCTCCGCGATTGGAATCAGCATATTGCAGTCATATCAAAACAATAACCCTGACCGAGATGAAGTTCAAGACTTTGACACTCTTCCCCGGGCGCAAGCCGAGCCAAGTCAGAGCACTGGTGCTGTTTTTCGAGTTCAGGCTTCACTTGTGTGCACAGAGAGCTCCCCACACGTGCACCATAAAACTGGTTTATGTCTGCGTCTGCGCATGTGTGCGCAGGGACACTTAAACTCTGACAGGGGCATTGTAAGCCCCGTGTCCCGACAAGTGAGTTATAGTTGCACATATAAAGTGAGTGTTGTTCTGAGTCGTGTCAGTCAGGCCTCTTGACGGACGGCCGTGTTTTGACGGGGCCCTTATAGACCCTGTTTTTGCCCCGGCCGCAGGATTAGGGCGTGTTTAGAGTGCGGAGAGAGGTCAGGAAGGGCCGTCCGGGACCAGATAGGGGGAAACGGGGACGATAATCACTCAGGCGATTTGCCGAAAGACCTCCGTGGGAGTGTTTGTTTCTCTGCGAGACAGTCAGGGCCAGGTGGGGGATTTCGGAGGTCCTGAAGACCAGTTGAGTTCCGTGTGTGATGGTGTGGTGGTCGTGTCCTAAAATAAACACCTACTCGTCATGCACAGCTGTATGGATTCCTGGCCCAGAGCTAGATGACCCCGGCGTCAGAATGTAAAAATCCTCCTATTGGCTCTATACCTGTGCACCTAATACAGGTGATTTAACTAGTTAGTTGACCTACCTAGCTGAAGAGTTGTGCTGATCAGAAGGTTTAGTGAATGGTTGGAACAAATGTGTGGTAGGACTTTTACTCTTTGAAGTCAGGCTACCTATCTGCCTTTGGCTCCTCCATCCACACATCTGCATGAAGACAGATGAGACCCAGCTGATCACATACCAGTCCCAATCGCTCAGCGAACTGAGGTTATACTCGTCAGTAGCGGGCACTTTTGCCTCCCACTAACCCCCCCCCCCCATCTCTGCATGTGTTCAGACAGGCTGGCTAAAACTTTCCAGTTAACCACCATGAAATCTTTCCACTGTGATTCGGGTCATCAGTGAAGTGCTGGCGTTTGGAGCCAGTCGTCATAGCCAGTAAATATATCCTGTTGTCCAAACACGCTGCCGATGGTCTGTGTTTGACTCGTTGTGTCTGATTCCAGGGGCCCTCCACAGCTTCAACATCGACACCAAGAACCACAAAATCATCAAGGGCTCCAAGCAGGCGCAGTTTGGCTACACGGTGCAGCAGCACGTCGCGGGAGGGCAGAAATGGTAAGCAGTCCCTCTACTCAACCCTCAACTCTGCTTTCACTTATTTCTTCTGTCTTGACTATGGTCATCCCTTTTAGACTTGACAAGGAGACAGAGACTTTTCCACAGACTCTTATTGGCGTAAGTTGGATTTAGTGGTCGTTGCTAATAAACAGTTTCTTGTGGTCAGTCTGTGTTGTCCCACTAGTCCATTTCCTATTTACATAGACATACCAGTGTTTGGGAATAAGACACAGACTGCGAGATACGCTGTCTAGATATTACCGAGAGGATCTGGGGGTCTCCTGTACAGTGAGAAGCTGCTTATGAGGCTGCAAATCAGTTATGAGAGGCTGGAAAGCCCAGGACATTTGTCATCTGTCATATTACCTCATAGTTCTGCTTACTTGCTGCTGTTGGCACGGCGATGATAGGGATTTGTCGTTGGCAACTTCAGTACTTCTGCTGGCCAGGGTCCTCTGGAGCACTGCCCAACTCAAGTCCTCCTACTCCTGCAGCTGTGTGTGTGTGTGTGTGTGTGTGTGTGTGTGTGTGTGAGAAAGAGAGAGAGAAAGAGAGAGAGACAGAGAGAGAGAAAGAGAGAGAGATCAGGCATCCTCTTGACGTGTCCCTGTCACACACATGGTCTCCTAACTCCACATATTTTGTGCTACATCATGTGAATCTACAGCTCAATCATCCCCTCACATCTCACTCAAAGCCACATTCTTTTTCAGTCAATTGCGTTGAGAGACCAGTTGATCAAATCCATGATTTTTTAGTTTGGAGAGCAGTGCAGAGAGTGTCTCTCAAAGTATGAGACAGTAGACTAGACGAGACAAAGGAGCAAAGCAGGGAAGATAAGGGGAGGAGAGGGAGAGAAAATGCGACAGCCTTCATTGAGAGCCAAGAGAAGAGAATATGGTCAGATACAAAACAGTAGAAAAGTTGGACATAGCAGCAGGACCCTGAAGAGTTTTTTCTTTCTTATCAATAATTTCTTTTCTCATTTTCTTGTACAACAAAAGTAGATATTCATGCGCGATGACATACATCCTTATAAGATTATAAGGTTATGTTTTATGATAGTGAAATTTGTTCTTTAATAATGTTTTTCAATGCTGTTTATTAAACAGTGATTATATGTATTATACTGTAGTAGAACACATAAGAGATTTTATGTTTTATTATAAAGTCAAAATCCCTGACATAGCTTTGCCCATGTTCAGAGAAATTAATAAATATTTTTGGAGAGCAGAGCCTGCCAAACAGACCCCCTCTATGGCCTTCTGTATTCATGTAGCATCTGGAAGTAATCTTTCAGCTAGAGGAAATTTTTCAAGTGTGTGTGCGTGCGAGTGTATGTGTGTGTGTGTGTGTATATTTTCCTCACTCACTGAATACCCGATAAACATCAGCTTTATTTGTGTCTCCCTCTACGAAAACTGTCCTGGATGCTTCACAGATTCTCACCACTCTGCCACAGGACAGATAACACACACACACACACACACACACACACACATACAGTTTGGGACAGTCCAGCCAACAGAGCCTCTGTGTTCATTAGTCACATTTCCAACCCAGACAGTGAGTGTCACATAGGCCAGAGCTGTGTTTACTCTCTGAGCTGTCTAAAGCCACTGTGTGTGTGTGTGTGTGTGTGTTACCGCTGTCTGCAGCCACAGTCCCAACGCCTCCCTGCCTGTTTAGAGCACGGGGCAGACAGAGTGAAGAGGAGAGGGTTATAGGTTGTGTGTGGGGAGAAAAGAAACAAAATCATATATTTATGCTCTTGGCATCTCACAATTCAGAATGTGAATATGTGTGTGTTACTCTTCAAAGTCTATAATATCTCTATGTGCCTTTGTGTATAATGAGCGGCGGGTACTTCTTCTCAATATCTATATCACTGCATCTGTCTTTCTGTGAGTGTGTGTGTGTGTGTCTGTGTGTGTGTGTGCATGCGCACATGTGTGTGGGTGTTCACATATTTCATAATTATGCACATCAATGAACTGTGAGCCGACTTTTGGTTAAATGATTTTTATTGCCCTTGGCTGAGAAGAGCTGCTGTTCTGGTGAGAGTCTATTAAGGGCTGCTTCAAGCCGTTCTCTGACTGCAGTCCAGGGAGTCACTTCAGGTTGTTTGTCTGTGTTTTCACTCTCTGTTTAATGTGGGAAGTGTCTTTGGACACGTAGGGAGTTCCCTCTCACTTACAGGAGTGTGTCGACTTTGGCCTCCATTCCAGCCGAGGCCTACAGCCTCCGTTTCCAGTCAGCTTCTCCACAGGACCAGGTTTTCCCAGTCCTCTGCAGGGTACATTTGATATATCTGTTCTGACTGTTGAAGCTGTTTGTCATGCGGGATACCACACCGAGCCATTCATACGGTTTTGTCTCATTTAAAAGTCCTGCAAGCTCTGCCATGCTGGACATGGGGGTCACCAGATTCCATGGAGGGGAATAATAATAAAGCCGTAATGATTTAAAGACGATGCCAGCTGCACTGCCTCTGCGTCTGCAGGCTTCGTCTCAAACAGGGACGGCCAAATGAGGATGGACATCGAAATGAGCGAGAGATTTATTTGAGCTGTGGTGTAGGTAAAAGTCAATATTGACCCACTTACCCTGGCCAAGCCAGTTCTTCATCCTCTGGGTCCCCTCTCGAGCGCTATCGGGCCGTGGTGTGCAGACAGACGGGGCGATGAATATGTCTCAGAGTCGCTGCTGCCTGAGAGGATTTACGGGTGGCAGAGCGGGGAATGGGGGGAGCAGAGCGAGCAGTGAATATGGGGGGGGGGGGGGGGGGGGCAGAGCGAGGAGTGAATATGGGGGGGGGGCGGGGGTTGGGGGGGCAGAGCGAGAAGTGAATTGGGGGGGGGGGGCAAAGCGTGGAGTGGAAATGGGGTCGGGGGGTGCAGAGCAAGGAGTGGATATGGTGGGGTGGGGGAGCGGAAGGGTGCAGAGTGTAGATTTACATTTATATTTAGCAGACAACTGCATTACGAGGGATCACATTGTCCCCAGAGGGTTAAGTGCCTTGCTCGAGGGCACAATGGGGGAAGCCGGGAATTGAACCCACAACTTTCAGGCTACTGCATGCTAACCCAGCTCCTTAACCTCTACTCTACCACCACCTCCAGGCATTGGCATGGGAGAGGACAGAGTGAAGAGGGGTGGGGGCTGGGGTGGGGTTTGGCTCGGTCAGCTGAGTCAGCTGTGGCTATGCGTCGCGAGGCCAAGGAGCCCCTGGACCTGAGGGGAGTGTGCCGAGAGCCGGCCGGCTGGTCGCTGCTCCCTCCGTCTGCTCGGCGTTTCTCTGGCTGTCAGGATGTGGATGTGGAAGTGCAGTCTGGTCTATTTCAGGTCCAGTGTGACCAGCCAACTTCATGAGATCACTCCAGAAACGTTCCAAAGTTAGTCATGCTCGATGAGTTTAACCCACATCAGCACATTTCTTGTGGGGCTTGCCTCTGTGCTAACACTTGGAACCATATGTGCTCAAGTTATTTGCACGATTTATTTCAATTTCAATTTCAAATTAATTTCAATATTTTTTTTCTGATTTATATACAGCAGCTTCCTATGAAATGCCTCAGACTGAAAATGACTGGAAAATAAAATAAAAACCTTTTCAAATGTAGCCGTAATTATCTACTCACAAAAATAAGTGTTGTGCTAGTTGTCAGTAAAGGCTGTCCCCTTGTGTTTCACTCTCACTGGCCTTGCTGTTTGCCTGTGTGAACTATGTGAGCATATCAAACCCTGTAACCTGAACGGTGGCCTCGGCTCTGTGATGTTGAAAGCAGGCCCCTGTGCTAACACAGCCGCCTTTGTGTAACACTCCTGCTCACTTCTGGCTGTTTTTCAGAAAGTGTTTTTTTTTTTTTTTTTTTTATGAGTGATGAATGTGTTGGTTATCCTAGGAATCTAGTGGTCTGATGGTGGCCAGCAGGACTTGGGCTCCATGCTCCACCCTTTGAAGTGGGGAAGTGCTTTCCTGTGGCTAACAGTCCGTCCACCGGTGCCCTGTCACCTTTGGTCTTCTTGACCTGGAAAAAGGAGATGGGAGCTGCATCTGCTCTTTAACTCAAAACAAAAAAAAACAATCGGCTTTCTTTTTTGCTTTGCACTGCTAACGTCACTCTCACTCTTGTGATTGTTTGAGCTGTTTGTTTATGTGTGAGATGTAATTTCACTTCTCCAAGAGCTACAACTTTGAGGCCATACGTAGGTAGCGTTAAGAACTTTAATCACTGTGATTACTACCCTAGCCCACTGGAATTCGTGCTGGAGTAGAGTCGTCTTGTGGACGCTCACAAAGACTCTCCTCTAACGTTGCCCCAGCATGGTATTTGGATAGGAATTGGATCTGAGTTCATAGCAGCTTGAGAAAGACTCTATAAACGGCTCTTTTATGACTGCAGTTTCTATATGGGCATGGAGCCACAGCTGAGACTGGTTAGGTTCTTGTGGAGTAGCATTACAAAATGTATTTGCGATGGCTTGTTTTTTTTCTGCACATTGTCTCAGGCAGTATATCAGCCGAGTTGATGATGCTCTTCTGACTTCAGTGGGACAATGGTGCATTGCATGTCTGTAGAGGTCAGGTCACAAAGGGTATTCTTCACGGGTCTTGTGGTTAGTGTGACATTCTCCTCTCACACTATACTGGCAGGAGATAAAACGCTGATGTAACTATTCTGAGAATGTGCAATTGTGCAGTGCATTCTGTAGAACTCCAGTCTGGGCATTACAGACGTCACTTTTGCGAAATGCCAAAATCTCTTGCCTGGGTGGCCGGATAATACAGTATGACATAGCGATGGGAGCCAAGCAGAGATGGTGGTCCGTCAAGGACCCTTTGGCCCACATATCTAACAGACTCCATCAAGTTTGTTTTCATAAGGTGGCACAGTGCCTCTCCAGCTGGGATCTGACCTCTGCTTGCTCACGCGTCCCTGGAAGCCTGCACCCATGGGGGGGCCTCTGGACAGCTCCATCGTGAGCCAGAAATACGGCTGTCTGTCAAACGGCAACCAGGTTTCATTAAATATACCAGTGCAATGAAAGGGTACATACATCTCCAATAAAAACAAATGGGAAAGAATTACCGAATCTTAACTGGAGTAAAACATATGCTGTCAGGAAGCTATTTGAAGCGGAATAAGCAGTTCAGTTTCTTTCTTTTGGTGATCATACTATTTTTCAGTGTGCTGTATTCCTTGAAGGACGTGATTTTTTCCTATGCGTGGTCTGGAATGTGATAAACTTTCTATTTCTACCTGGAATGAGATGAAATACTGCCATTAAAGCTACACCCCCACATGTTAAATGCTTAGCTGGTGTTCTGTATGGTAGCCAAAGCCTCTTCTTTTCCAAATGCGAAAAACATCGGCACATTAATGGCTACAGCTTTCGGAAGACTTTTCCACAAACCCGGAGGCTAGAATGCCAACGCGCAGAGAGAGAGCAAGAGAAAGAGAACTGGTTGGTGCCTTGTATAAGTAAGGATATTTAATTCAGTGCCATCCACAATGATGCTATGTAAGCTAATGGCAGAGCATAATGAGTCTGACACTGATTGTTTTAGCAGCTTCTCTGACAGCCGCCTGGAATATTCTGTAGATGTCTTCTCCACAGGCAAAGCAACAATAGTCCCTCTTTTCTCTCAGGTAAACGTGTCCTCGGTTGAACTTCCCTTCCCAGCACGCCAGACATCTTGGTAGCGGCGGCAATAATCACAGTATTAATGGCAATAAAAATACTGGCCCTGGGAAGGCGGCCGCGACTGGAAATCATTTCCAGAGACACTTCCAGCGTCTTGGCCTGGCAGGTCCTGGATGCACCAACGCCTTCCATGTCTGTAGGCTAGTAGTCCCCTAACATGGCTCTGCAAGTGCAATGGCATCATTTAATAGACTTAGACAGAGACTTTTTAATGTGGAGACACAGGGCTCAAAGAATCCTCCATTGAAATGGATGGGGTTAGTTTGTAATGCCACATATCCTGCCCCTTCCTGTAATGTAAGTAACCAACCACATTTGTCCTTTTAGCATTATTTTAGCGATTTGGGTCGAGACATGTATATCGTTCAATTCAGATTTAAACACAGTTTCGCCTGATGTACTTTTATGTCTTATGACATCCCTTACGTATGCCTCCCCATTCACTTGAATAGGAAAATAGCTGCCTGATAACTGCCCAAAGTGTGTTACCAAGATGGTCGCTGAGTGGGGGGAATTAGATCACTTTAATGACATGCTTCATTGGAGTAGCAATACCTGGAGTCCTGCACCTTAGAAATAGGCTATAGATGTATGGATATACAGTATACTGTACACGCATCTGACTTAAACCAACGTCCTTTTAGGCAAGTTCCTCCACTCGGCGGCCATATTGTAACACTTTTTGGGCACTATTCGGGCATCTATTTCGGCAGAAATGCGCGTGTGCAAGGCTTCACAACACCAACCTTGCTCCAGCCGCGAGATCACACCACACGATTGGCAAGATGTATTCACAAGACACCACATGATTGGCACAATGTACCGTGCACCGTGCATTTCTATCCAGGATTTTTGAGTTCTGTGTCCATTAGAAAGTCTCTGCTTAACACTTTGAGTGCCAAAAACGCAATATTGAGTTTTTTGTTCCTATGCGTTGAGTGCCAAAAACGCAATATTGAAAATATTGCGTTTTTAGCTTTTTTTTTAAATTACGAAAATAGTCACTCTAACACACCATATGTGCGATTTTGAGAACTCTATGATGAATAGAACTGAAATAGATGACAATCGAAAACTCATGAAAACGCACGAGCTGGACATTTTATCATAACTCGGCTTTTGATGGTTGCCGCTTTGGGTCGAATCAGTGACCGAGGTGTCTCGCAGTCTCGCCAGGTCTCGCTAGGTCACTTCCCGGAAACTTTACAGGCAACACTTCTCAGGTGCTGAAGGGGAAAATCCTTTCACAGAACAACCTTCTGGATCCAAATCAGTCTGGGTTCAAAAGCGGCCACTCTACCGAAACGGCTCTGCTGTCTGTAAGAGAAGCCTTAAAAGAAGCCACGGCAACCACTCAGTCATCAGTACTCATTTTGCTTGACTTATCGGCTGCCTTTGACATGGTTAATCACTGCATCCTTCTCTCTATACTCTCTAACATGGGAATCTCCGGTTCTGCTCTCTCCTGGTTTGAATCCTACCTCACAGGACGCTTGTTTAACGTATCATGGCTTGGACAGCTATCTGCACCTCACCATCTCACCACAGGGGTCCCCCAGGGCTCAGTGCTGGGCCCCCTTCTCTTTGCTATCTACACCACCTCCTTTGGACAGATTATCCGTTCGCATGGCTTTTCATACCACTGCTATGCAGATGACACACAGCTCTATCTGTCCTTTCCACCTGATGACCCCTTGGTTTCAGCACGGATCTCGGATTGCCTCTCAGACATAGCTACATGGATGAAGGCACACCACCTCCAGCTGAACCTCTCAAAAACTGAACTGCTGGTCCTCCCAGCTAAACCTCCCATACACCACGACATCAACATCAAATTTGACTCTGTGTCTGTTTCACCTACCAGGACTGCAAGAAATCTAGGAGTTGTTCTCGACAACCAACTAACCTTTACAGATCATGTTGCCTCAGTCGCCTGGTCCTGCCGTTTCACACTCTACAACATACGGAAAATCAGGACTTACTTGACTTAAGATGCTACCCAACTCCTGGTTCAGGCAATAGTCATCTCACGACTTGACTACTGCAACGCCCTCCTGACAGGTCTCCCAGCCTGCACAGTGAAACCCCTTCAAATGATCCAGAACGCGGCGGCGCGCCTGGTCTACAACCGGCACATGTTACCCCGCTGCTCATCCAGCTACACTGGCTACCTATGGCGGCCCGCATCAAATTCAAGGCTTTAACGCTTACCTACAAAGTAGTCTCCGGCTCTGCTCCCACCTACTTGAATGCCATACAGACATACGCCACCTCCAGAACGTTGCGCTCCTTGGACGAACGACGTCTAGCTCTACCACCGGTACGCTCAGGCCAATCCAAACTTTTCTCATCTGTTGTTCCTTGTTGGTGGAACACACTGCCAGTTCTTACAAGGGCAGGGACATCCCTCTCCATTTTCAAAAAACTCTTGAAGACCCAGCTCCTCTCATAGCACCACTTACAACAAGTCTTGCTGATCCTAGCACTTACCACCCATCTTGAACTGACACTCAACTGTTTAAAAACAGCACCCACTGATGCACTTATTCTTAATGTACTCTACCGTTTTTAAATTGTCCTAAAATTGTGAGAATTGAGAGAATTGCTTTAAAATGTAAACTGTTCACCATGTTGTTAGTCACTTTGGTTAAAAATGTGTCAACCAAATGTAATGTAATGTAATGTAATGGAAAATGAAAAAGTTGAAGAAAAATATATTGCAGCAGGTGCATTTTCGCCAGACAACGCTGGATGAGTCCACCTTTCTACTAAGACAAGATGACTCTGACCACCACAATCAAAGCTTCCGAAAACAGCACATTCAAAGTGTTGAACATAGAAGCTGTTATGGACATCTGAAAAACGTGTAGACTGGTAGAACCCCAGATTAGTGAATTAGAATAGAGACATGACTTGGTGGCTGGCTGACCTTGGAGATTCAGTGGTGAGCTGGTCTGTTTCTGCGATAAATGGGTATCAGGTATCACTCCTGTGCTCCCTGCCAGTCCTAGGGAATGAATTGCTCCTGTGTAGTCCATTAACCTCTGATATTTGGCGTGGGCTGTGCATTTCCTTGTGTCTACTGTTGGCTTGGGTGAGTAGCACGCAACTGCAATTTTAGCCCTTTTTTCTTGGCAGTGCTCTTTGGCTGGAGCTGGGTTTAAATGTCCCACAGAGCATGGGTAAAAGCTGAATCATCATGTTATTTGTGTGTTGATTATACTGAGGATCGGCGTGTTACTGATGTGGCAGTGTGTGGTCTCCACTCTGCTTATTACACAGAAGTCTATTACAGAGCCAGCAGTAGGGAAGTATGGTGTAGAAAGGCTCTCCATTTTGAAGACTGCAACCTGGAACTGACCACACACATGCTTTATACACTGCACTGTAGCTTATTATAATGCATAGACATTTGGTTAAATGAATATATTCTTCGAAATCTGTTCTGCTTTAATTGAAATAAAAAATAAAAAGATACTACTTAACTGCTCATTATACCTTTTTTTTTTATTATTTCCTGAAGACCGAGATCACCGAGTGATGACAAAAATGGTGAAATTTGCAGTCAGCATGCACGGTATTAGGTAACCCACTAATATTTATGAGAGGACTCTGGCCTGGCATAAAGACAAAACCTGATGTTAAGAATTTTTTTTAGCTTTCCCAAGGGTTGTCTTGTCATTGTGAAAGAATTCCCTCATGCCCAATACACCGCATAACTGTCAAGAATCCTCCATTGACCTTCGATGACTGGTGAAATCTCCCCGCTTTGGACTGTAGCTTCACCCTCATAGCATCACATCCAGTCAGCAGCCTCTGTTCCCCTCTCCCCACCACAGCAGGCTATGGGGTATTGTGTGTTTATGCGCACACCGATCTGGGTCAGTGACCATACTAAACAGCTTCAGCCACTGTCCTGTGGGTCCCAGACATGCTCCATAAAGAACATGCTAACTGTTCAAACGCCAGGACTGGGCTGGGCTGCTCCCTACTGCTCCCAGCGCTCTGTCTCATTCTGTCTGCTCAAACATCTCAAACATTCTCTCATTCATCATCGCATCACTTTCCTCCTCATTTCTGGTTCTTTTATTCTGTTATGTGCTTACTTGCTGATCGTGTGAGTTTGTCAGTGGGTTTCTGTTTACTCATTGAGTTCTTCAATGTTGTTTTCTTTCCAGGTTACTGGTTGGTGCTCCATTTGACACTAGTGGTCCTCACCAGACAGGCGATGTTTACAAGTGTCCACTGAGCAAAAGATCCAATGGCAGCTGCACCAAACTCAACCT
Source organism: Alosa pseudoharengus (assembly GCF_046254945.1). Lineage (NCBI taxonomy): Eukaryota > Metazoa > Chordata > Actinopteri > Clupeiformes > Clupeidae > Alosa > Alosa pseudoharengus. Next base: position 16,765,979 of record NW_027468630.1, on the reverse strand, counting down.
AGGTATTGTCTCCTATTTGAACAAGCCATCTCTAACCATCCATACCATTACTAATTATTGACAATGAAACTTTTACATATTTTGTGATCCATATAATTGAGTAAAATCTTGAGTAAAGGAACTTATTATAAGAGAAACTGTTAACAAAAAAATTGTCAAGCACACATGAGCATCATTGGTTCAGTTATACTTGCAACCCAACATCAAAGATTCCACCTGTTCAGAGTTTACAGTGCAGTCTCTGCTTGGCCAGGTGTCACATGTGGAGTGCACATACACTGCATGCAGAAACAGGAATTTGTTTGAGACAATCAACTGCATGAAGTGTAAACACTCTGGCTTGGCATGGAAGCTCCATGCAACCCATCTTTGTCAGAGTTTAACAGGATATGAGAGGGGTGGGGAAAGAGGGGGGGGGGCTGGTTTGAAGTGTTCAGAAACATATTTGGCCTCTCGCGGAGCCTCAGCTGTGCTCCTCCAGCCAAGGAGTGGGTTGCTGTGTATTTACACTGTCCCTTGTTGTTTAAGGAAGGATATCTCTGACTAATGTGTCTGAAAAGAAAGACAAGATGAGGCTGGGAATGACACTTACATCGAATCCCAAAGACAACAGTTTTGTGGTGAGTACACAGTTCTCCTGTAAGACATTAGACACATCTCCACAACCTTATGAGCATAACTTATTGACGTGGCAGGACGGCATGAAACAATTGCGCAAAGTACACTGGAACATGTACTAAGAAATGAATTCTGGAGATTTCAACGTGCAGCTGCTTTGTAAACTGGGTTAATGGGTTTTGATCATGCAAACAATTAGAATCCTGAGTCACTGCAGCTGTTGGACAAATGTTCAGGTTAGCTTGGGATGCATTTTGGAAGACTGTACAATAAAATACTCTGTACTCTGTACCATGGTACAGAAGAACTTTAATATTATCAAGAGGCTGTTCTGGGAACATCAGGATATAAATTGTTCCTAATCAGATGATTGCCAGATTTGTAGCATGAACAACTTTGTCGACAACTAAAGCAGTGAACCTTGCATCTGAAACCCACTGAGCCATATCTAATGGCCATTACTATAAGAGGACATTGCTTTATCTCCTAGTTGAGGTCCAAAGAGCGCTGCATAAACCTCACTAAACATCCTACTGTATACTGGCTCATTTGTATAATACGAAAAGTAATGCATATGCACATGGGATGCATGTCAGTAGAGAACAGAACAGTTACTTCCTGTTTTATACAGAGGTTTGACCTTGAGGTGTGCAGAGGTTTAACCTTATTGACCTTGTCTTGACCTTGTTCCAGGCCTGTGGTCCTCTCTGGGCTCATGAGTGTGGGAGCTCCTACTACAGCACAGGAATATGCTCACGAGTCAACGCAAGCTTTAAGTTCTCTCGGGCCATAGCCCCTGCCTTCCAAAGTAAGCCCAACACAAACCTGTTGTTTAACTAGGAGGATCCAAATGACATGCTGGACTACATTAACTGACTATTAGTTAACTCCTCCTCATTGTCATGAGGTAATTTCTTAATATGCAAATGTTAATGTTATTTGGCTCACAAAGGCACTTGTCTCTCAAAGGGTGCGACACATACATGGACATTGTGATTGTTCTGGATGGATCAAACTCCATCTACCCCTGGTATGAAGTCCAGGATTTCCTCATAAACATTCTGCAAAAATTCTACATTGGACCAGGACAGATTCAGGTAGGCTATAGTTGAATTAAGTAGAAATGTAGATATAGAAATACAATAGAAATATATTCAATATATACTGTATGCGTAGAAAATGCTGTAGAGTTTGACCTCTTTCCCCACCTCTCTAAATCATGATGCAGCCTTTTGATAAAGGATTTGTGTTTATTGGTCTACTTGAACTACTTGAATCATGCCCAGGTTGGGGTGGTGCAGTACGGTGAGAAGGTCGTCCATGAGTTCAGCCTGAGCGACTATCGCTCAGTCGAGGATGTGGTGAGGGCTGCCCGACAGATCCAGCAGCGTGGGGGTGAGGAGACCAACACTGCCCTGGGCATCAACGAAGCACGGTACAGCCAATCCCCTTTCAGAATGAAGCACAGTCCAACCAATCCCTTTCCAGAGCCATTTACAATTTTAGAGCACCTGTTACTGAACTGGAAGATCATTGCACTAGCAATGGCAAAGTTTAGTGTGTTTCCACTGGAGCATACCTGCTATAAAATGCTATAATGTCCACGTTAATTTTAGTTGATGGATGTTGTTGTTGAATTAACACAGCTGTGAAAATTCACTTTGTGGGATTTATGTACCCACTGTATAGTATTAGCTCTTGTTATTGAAGAGATTTATGTGGCCCTTCGGCGTCCTGGGGCTCTCATGCATTCCTCTGTATCTTTTCCACTCCCGCAGAAAACAAGCATTCAAGAAGGGCGGCCGGCGCGGGGCGAAGAAGGTGATGATTGTGATCACAGATGGAGAGTCTCATGACAGCCCTGACTTGCAGCAGGTTATTGAGGACAGCGAGAAGGATGGCATTACCCGCTACGCTATTGCTGTGAGTCTCTTCTGCCTTTCTACCCATGTGAATGATGCCTGTCTTTCATGCCAGTGGTGAGATAAGGCTTGCCACAAAAAGGGGAAAGAAATGAGAGTTTGGCAACTTCATGGACGAGTGGCACATTTTCCACCCAGCCAAAGGGAAGGCCAGAGCTCTCACAGCACTTTCATTTCATTTCCTCCTTGCTTTATGTGGTCAGGAGTGTGAATGACCTCGATGGGAGCGAACAGTGCTCTGGTGCTCTGGTGCTCTGTCTAGCCTTGCTGTGCTCTTTCAGGCTGAGGTGATGAAGTGGCCCATTTGGAACTGGCCAGGGCAGCATGGACAGGGAGTTCTTTGAGGTCACAGTGCTGCTGACTTCATTGGAAAGTTCTGCTAGGCATGATTAGTGCCTGATCCACGTCTAGCATTTAGCCTTTCCCAAAGAGGTCCAATTTAAAACTGTTGGTTAGTGTGGGCTGTATGAGGAGGGTGCAGGAGAAATGAGTCACAGGTACCAAAGCCTTTACAAGATATAGCTGCAGTTTTTCAAGCATATTACTAGCAGGGTAGCAGGCATGTTACCAAGGGGCACTAGGGTAGCAGGCATGTTACCATAGAGCACTATGCTAGCAGGGTTGCAGAAATGCAGAAACCACTAGCAGAATAGCAGCCATGTTACCTCAGAGCACTATGCTAGCAGGGTAGCAGGCATATTATCAATGGGAACTATGCTAGCAGGGTAGCAGGCATGTTACCAAAAGGAACTAGACCAGCAGGTATGGGACGTCCAGAAAACTGATAACTTGCTGCCGTGTCTTTCCAGGTCCTTGGTTACTACAATCGTCGTGGAATCAATCCCGAGGCCTTCCTGAATGAGATTAAATACATTGCAAGTGACCCAGATGATAAGCACTTCTTCAACGTGACAGATGAGGCTGCCCTAAAGGATATTGTGGATGCCCTGGGAAACCGAATCTTCAGCCTGGAGGGTAGAGGACTTAACTGCAAATGCTTGCTGCAACACATGCTCAACTTCAGACTATGTTTTTTTTTTTAGTATTTTGCAATGCTATAAATCTCACTCAAGCAATTTTTTGTATGCTTTCACAGTCCTTTGAACAAGTTGATAATCCTGTGTCATAATTCACTGTCCTGCATGACTATTGAATTCAACTGCAGCCCTGCAAAAATGCTTTCAAGAATGCCTTTTGTTTGCCCCCCTTCACTCTGTCTGCAGGAACCAGTGAGAATGGGACGACATTTGCCCTCCAGATGTCCCAGGCAGGCTTCTCCACACACGTGGTGGAGGTGAGTGTCGTGTGGCTGATGGGTTTGTTCTCGGCACGCTCCGAATGCTTTCCGTCCTCTCTGGCCCTCCCGTGAGGCCGCAGGCACGCGGGCCATCGTGATTTAGGGCTCCATCTGCTGCAAATCCCCGAAAACGTGAACGAGACACTCTTCCACCCGGGACGAATCTGGTTGAGAGGGTTAGAAAGTCGTTTAGGAGATGTCTTGGAAAGATTATTTTTTTCCTCCCCTTTTCTCTTGGACTGTTTGCTGAGGACTGATATCACAGGGAATGTTGGCTTAGTGTCTGACCCAGCTGGACACTCATCCGTGGCAGTCTGGCCAAATCTTGTTCCCCAACTGTACCTGTAGATCTCGCTGTCAGGCTGCCTGTCTGTCTGGGCCAACTGAGCTGATGTAATGCCTTTGATTCAATTGCCCAGTTTGACTATCTGAGTACAACCTGCTCAGAGTATCACATATTACGGTCCCTCCTAAAAAAAGACAGGGAAAATTGCAGATGGGAGCCTTGATGACTGGAAATTTTATCCCTCGGAATACGGCGTGCCTGGGATAGCACTTGATCAACAAAGGCAACCTGAGTGTTGAAAGCAGGATAGCTTTTTGGAAAGTATTTGGGAGCTTTAAGGGAAAACCATCCCAGAAGCACAGATGGTTTTAGCTGAAGGCAACCTTTGCCAATTTGAAATACTGCTGGTGTCACACAAATTCAGATGTTCCAATTCCCATACACGTTTTATATTTTATTTGGTCTATACTTTTTTTCGACCCTTTCATTCATTTTAATGAGAAGTGAATGCAATTGCTTCAGAATTTATGTCCATGAAGTGTTTAAGCACTGCCAGATTGGTATGATCTGCTTCTGGGTGCAGCCAATATCTGTCATTAGTCTAATTGTCCATTAGCAGCTGGGATCTCACTTGAAGTGACCTTTATTTAGTAAAATAACCAATTTCACAAAACTGCAAACTTCAGATATTTGTTTGCTAATAACACTGACTTATTAAATGTAGGCCTACTCTGTTTGTCCATGTTCAAATCTTGTAAGCAATGCTACAGTGTTGTTTTGAAGATGGCTTTTAACTGGCGGTGTTTTTATGAGAGGGGAGAGTTTATGCGTACAGCTCAGCAAAGGATAAGAGTCCAGGGCCGAATTCTGTCCTTAGACAAACTGTGAAGTATTTAGGTCACTAGTACACCACTGTTTGTGGTCAGTTACCATAGGAACCATGTACAACCAAACAAATACACAATTCTTCTTGAAGAGAGGTTAATTTTTTTTTACTGTATTTTCCTTAGCGGTAGTGGATGTCATTCTTGTATTGTGTAGCCAATTCCAGGGAATTGAAAGGCTGTTTGGCAAATTTCTATTTGTGGCGGCCACTGGAAAATGTGCTGCTGTCTGAAGTGAACATGTTTCTGACAGGCCCACTGTTAGCTCTGCTTCAGAATAGGCCTACAGCAGGCAGACATAGCCTACTCTGTAGCTGTGTAAATCAGTGGGTAATATCAGGAAAACTTCTCTCAGTGAAACGTAAACATTCAAACGCAAAATCTATAACGCAATAAGTGTAGAGCTGTCTTATTGCACAGAGCACTGCTGCGCATATTGCACATAGTGCAGCTGTTTAAGTGGCCCGCATCAGTGCTACTGATTAGTCGGAAAATGAGAGCGTGCTATTGTCTATGCTGTAGATGCTGACTCACGTCTAGGCCTGGATGAGGGGGAGGGACCATTTCAGACAAAACACTGGAATATTCTCAAATCTAATTTTTGGAAAGTAACTCCTCATTTATTTTCAGGAGAGGGAAAGAGACAAAAGACATGTTAAGTATCTGCTTTGAGTAGTCATGTTTTTTCTATCGGTTCTATCTCTCTCCTCGTTTCTAAACAGGATGGAATCTTGGTGGGGGCGCCGGGGGCCTACGACTGGAACGGGGCTGTTTTGAAGGAGAGCCGCCAGGGGAAAGTGATCCCTCCGAAGTCCTCCTACTCCAGGGAGTTTCCAGAGGAGCTGAAAAACCACGGCGCTTACCTAGGTGAGAAGCTGTGAGCCTGTCCTGTGTGGTGTATCGCCAGGGTGAAGCACTGTGACTGTGAGTCTGTGCTCTGACGTGTAACGTCAGGGTGAGAAACGTTGAGCCTGTCCTCCCTCCGCTGTGTGATGTTTGGGTGTGAGTAGCGGAAGTCGTAGAGGGGAAGCTGAGGGTCCTGAACAGGAAGTCAGGTTCAAAAGCCCGCCAGACCTCATTACCAACTGCTTATCAAGCAACGCTCTATTACTCTCTTTCTCCCTCTGCTGTCCTTTATATCTTTCTCTATCTCTATCTCTCTCTCTCTCTCTCTCTCCTACTGGAGGACCATGTGGTAAGCGCATTGAAGCCTTGTGGTTTCGCGCCACCACTACTGCGGCCCCTGTCCATAAACCGCTCCACTGGCTTCGCTCACATCCCGCTCCGGGGCTCTGGTTTTCCCATTTCCCATCAGGCCCTTGATGATGGAAGCCATTCCAGACTCATTATGGAATACAGCGAAGGCATGAATCTGGTTGTGCTCACGCAAGAGTGCCGAGACGAGAGCATGCCAACCTGAGACGCAAGGCTGGTTGATTGCGGCCTAGTAATCACAGATGGACTCCAGATTCTTTTACCATTTAGGGTTGAGGTTGCTGAATTTTGGTATAAGCAGCTACTATGACCCTACCCCATATGAGTAGCTGATTAGTTTCCTGACGTCATTTTTAACTATGTTGCATGCAAAAACTCTTAGCAAGCCTCGGCTTTGAGACATGTGCCATCAACAGGAAGTTTAAAGTTAAAGTTATTCTGGTCGGAGGGTCTCTGGTGTGACAGGTGTCATTTGCACAATGACCAAAACTATAATGTGCAATTCCAACCCCCAATCCCTCACGAAGGATATGGTTACAAATGATTATGGTCAAAAACTAATTGCTATCCTCTCTTGGCAATGTGAACTGGGAGTAATGGTTTCAACCATGCTGGCTACGCAGGTTACACAGTGACATCAGTGGTGTCGGCCAAGAACGGACAGCTGTATGTGGCCGGAGCTCCTCGGTTCAACCACACTGGCAAGGTCATCGTGTTCACGCTGAGTAACGACGGAAACCTCACTATCATACACTCACTGAAGGGACAACAGGTAGAGAACTTCCTTCTCTCTCTATCTCTCTCTCTCTTTCTTTCTCTCTTTCAAATCAAATCAAATCAAATCAAATGGTGCTGTTTGGCATGAATGAATAAAGTCATTGTTGCCAAAACTACAGGTACAAAGATAACATGTTAATAATCAACTTTACATTAATATTGGCATAAAGATCTCTCTCTCTCTCTCTCACACACACACACACACACACACAAACTCTGCACAGAAACAGACAAACATACACATAGAGCCGAGGAGAGGAAGACAAACAACTCCACTCACAGGCATGCACACAATAAACAAAAAAGCCCTTGTTTTTGAAACTCCATAAGCATTCTGGCGAAATCCAATGTCCAAAAAGTATGTGGTCCTTGAAAAGGCTTTGAAGAGGCAACTTTGAGTGCAAAAGTACCTTGACAACTGGCAAATGGTGGGAAAATAAGTGAGTCTTATCCAAACAGCAAGTGGGACACCATGACAGTCTAGACAGCAAACAGCTAATGGCTGCCATCGCTGGGACAGCGCATGTGCTCACCATCTTAGTCACTAATTCAAAACAGAGCGCTTAAATTGCTCTGTGCCTTACACCCTCAATGAGGGGGAGAAGGAAAAAGAATCTAACAAGTTTTTCACACCACAGACATCAACAACAACAGCCCGAGGATAGACATAGCATTCTTGAGAGGAGTGAGTGATGTGTTATGCTTTACAGTTGTTTAACAGCCAGAGTGCCAGTAGAGAGGCCTTGGTAAGCACACCTGGCTAGTGGTGGGGGGGGGGCACTGCCACATCACAACTGACTGGATCTCTGCTGCCTGGTGTCTATGTGCACGTGGGAGGATGTGATGTTTGTGTCGTTGATTTGTTTTACAGATCGGCTCCTACTACGGCAGTGAGATTGCCCCGGTGGACATTGATGGAGATGGTGTGACGGACAACCTGCTGGTGGCGGCTCCCATGTTCTTCGGGGGTGGCTGGGAGAAGGGCAAAGTGTACATCTACCGGGTGACAGAGCAGGTGAGGGGACGTGTTGCGTGACTGTTGGGGCCCTCGCTGGCCTGGACCAGAGACCTTGAGTGGGAAGCTGAGCATCCGCATTGAGTGTCTAACACCTCATCACCAGCTCTTCCAGTTCCCCTTGCACACCCTCCCGTCTGTTGTTAATGTCCCCATGTCATTTCCTCCTCACATTCCCTGGCGCGGTCTTTCTCAATTCAATTCAACTCAAATCAAATGGTGTTTTATTGCCATGAATGAGTAATTGTTGACAAAGCTACCGGTATGTTGTTTACTAAGAATCAACTTTACATTCATATTGATTGAAAGAGAAAAGAAAGAATGAAAAAAAGGGCAGTAATAGCCCCTCTCTCTCCCTCTCTCTTTCTGATTGTCTCCATTTCTCTCTCCATCATCTCTCCCCTTTCTGCCTCTACTGTGTCTTAAAGGATGTCACTGTAATCATACATCCTGGCGGCATATTAACCAGATGCCTCATGTTGTCTGTTGCATATTTATTGATTTAATTTCTCTATGGAAGTTTGGGAGGACGGTCCTCCCTGTCCTCGATGGACAAGCTTTCTCTGGTTCAAAACATATATTTCTGATGTTAATGTGAATTTCAATTTATGTTTATAGCACATTAATAAACAATGGCAGTTCATGGAAGTGCTATACATTCAGACAAACAAACAAAATAAAATATCTATATCATACTTAATATACAAAAGAAAATCAGTTAACAAAAACTAAACCGAAAAGTAAAACATTACATGGTGATGCTTGGTATGGTTCACATCACCAAGACAGGTTTAAAAAATGGACTCCCTCTCCATTGCCTGATGCTTTACAACTGCTGTAACTGAGTCCAGTGGAACTGTACACGCTGATTAATCCAACCTGGGACATGGGGCACCTGCCACCACACCAATGAGAACACGGCCGGCCTTCATTAACAGCAAGTGCATGGTGAACTCAGTAGGAAAACATTTAGCCCTTCAGACATAATTACCTGCTGCTCGTGGATGAAAGGTTCTAATAGGTGGAAATTGCTGGAGAGAAAATGCGTAAAAGCTTTGGTCATTAAGAGACAGTGCAGGCGGCCAGCCAGGCCTCTCTCCAGCAGCTTTTTATAAGGCCATTCCCCAACAGCCTCCCAGCTAACTGTGAAGCCGTACCAAAATAAAGATCAATCAGGTATTCCAGTAAAAGCTCAACCCAATCTTCCTCTCTTCCCAGCCTTGACACCTTGTGAACAAGAAGAGCTGTATGTATGGGACAGCCAGTTTGCTGTGATTGGCCACTTTATGAACGGTCATCATCAAGGGCCTGCAGTGCCCAATGTGTTTTAAATAAAGCTCTGTGGGAGAGCTGGTTCTCACTGTGTTTTCTATCTATTAAGCCAGGCAGATGCCACTTTTTTTTTTCAATCGTATACAAGCTACACGTTTAAATCTCACACGATTTCTGTGCTCACACCGCATGTTCGACTGCTCACTCTGCAAGACAAGCAACAAAATTTGACACGCCAGAAATCCACTTGGATCAGACGGGAGCTGAAATGTTGCTTGTGACATCTTCAGATTGGGCAACGTGAGCCTGCTCAAAGTAACTAATGGCCCGATTAAAACATTTGTTGGATCTGACTGACAGTGTCTGCTGGCTCCCAGCTCCGCATCTGTCTGAAGTGTAGAGGAATGCAGTGAACCTCCCTTTCACTCACTGTTCCCTGGGGACGATGGTAAAATAAGTGATCTCATTTGTGTTTAGCCTGTCCACAGCAGTACATCATAAACCATAAGGGAGACTAAACTGATTGGGGATGATGTGTAGGGCTACCTTGGCTAGCACACTCGAAGCTTGAGAAATTGCACCTTTTCCTAAAACTTTCCAGGAATTGAGGTTAATTATCTTTAAAGGCTCAAATGCTTTCCAGCTTACCTCACATTTTTGTCGGGTATCTGATCACCAAATCTCTCAGGACATTCAGAAGCCGTACTATTTCTTTGACCAGAAGGTCTTGGGGAGGCCTCTTGTTGGCAATTTTTTAAAAAACAGATGTCTTCAGGCCATAAGTTTGCCGTAGGAAAACAATGGAATTCAAGAATGAGGTTTTGGCTGAGTGAGAATTCAAGTTGATGCTGTGGCTTTAGCCTATTATGTTGTATTTGTCCTTGTTGTGTCTGTGTTTATCTTTCCAAAAGAATTTCATATAATTGAAACAACAAACAAAGCGCCCGAGAGAGAGAGAGGGGGGGGGGGGGGGGGCGAGAGAGAGAGAGGAGTTAAGTAACTACAACTCATGTCTAACATAAATAAGTTGAGGGCTGCCCATTCCTCGCAGTGCAGGATATACTGGATTTTGGAGATTCGTCATGGGTTACAAATGTATGTGCTTGTCTACTATACATGGCATTACTGTTCATTTGCCACACTGTGAGTCTGTGCCTCCCCAGTCAACCCTGTGACTTTTCTCTCTCTCTGCCAGACTCGTTTTGTCCTGGAGGGGGCGCTAGAGGTCCAGGACCAGGGACAGAACGCCCGCTTCGGCTCGGCTCTGGCACCCGTGCCCGACCTCAACGGTGACACCTTCAATGATGTGGTGATCGGAGCCCCTCTGGAGGACAACCACCGGGGTGCCATTTACGTCTTTTATAGCCAACGCAACAGGATTCTCCGCAAATATAAACAGGTCAAGACTGTTTCAGGACTTCGATTGTATTTCATAATTTAAGTATTTAGCCTTTCATACAAAGTCTTACAAATAGAACATATTACAAATATTAATGTACTGTATGATGTGCTCATCCTCTTCTTACTTAGGGTTAGGGAGTACCTAAGATAATGATGCAAAACTATTTTTTAATATGCTTCTGATGGCCTCCTGGGTTAACTCTGGGGTAACCTTGATTCCCTTCTCCTTACAGAGGATTGGTGCAGCACAACTGGCAAACGGCCTGCAGTACTTTGGACGTAGCATCCACGGAAAGATGGACGTCAATGGAGATGGGCTAGTAGATTTATCAGTTGGTTCTCTTGGGGCAGCAGTACTTCTGTGGTAAGAGGATAGCTGACCATTTGACCATGTTTGTTGAAAATATTCACCGTTTCGCAAAATCAGTCAGCTGCTTTGGCTGCGTAACAAAGGCAATCAGGCGGCTTTGCAATCATAAAGCCTTATAGGGCCTCCTGTGTGGAAATGACCTTTGAAACAATATTATAAGGAACATTTTCAAAACAGAGAGAAAAGGTGTTGTTATACTACAGCTTGTGAATCTGACACCTACATCCATGTGGGCTACAGGTCCCGCAGTGTCGTCCGCATCCATATTATGGTGAGATTTGAGCCCAGCAAAGTAAACATCTTCAACAAGGACTGTCGAAGGGGTGGCAAGGACGTGACCTGTATGTCAGCTATAGTATGTCTAAACGTCACAGCTCGCACCTCCACACGGCCAACACAGGAAGTCGGTGAGTGGTTTACCCCCTTATTACTCTACAGACCTGTTTTGGAACTTTGGAGAGGTTCTAGAGAAACGCTAGACTCGCACAGCTCCAAAATGACTACAGTGTTGTTGAAAGGGTCACTGAGGTGTAGAAATGTTCTGTCTAGGTCTCAAGGGGATTTCTTTTTATAGCTATTCCTCTCATTCCACAATTCTGAGAAAGCCATTCTAGTTCAAATACTGTGCAGCCAGCAAAGAAAATTTCCTCCTGCCTAGAATTTGGAATTAATGACAAATACTTCTAGACAAAAACATTTTGTAGTCTAAACATGCAGCAACTGTGCTTTATGTGTAACTCATGCGGTCTTGACCTGATGCACTGTATTAAAAGCAACCTCTTTACATGTTGTCACGGCTTTAAGTGGAGATGCCATTCATCACTACTTGGACCAACAGAAAGCTCATAGTAGGAATTGCTACATTCTGATACATATTGAACCTCTCAACCACAGACCTTAACAATGTGATTAATGTTGGGCACACCATATCCATATGCTAGACCAAAACACCTCAGCAACACCAGGGGCCTGTTGGACATCAGGCTTTTGTAAACTATCAAAGCTATGTGCGCGTGACCCGCGAGGCCTCCACCAGGCACCGTTCCCCAGGGAGGGCTCTGGTTTCCAGCCTGTTGAAAGCAGCAGAAGCAGCCCACCCGCAGCCACACACTGATCACAATTTATTTTAAAGGATTGTCCATACAGTAGGTGCTTAGGTCCCCCACCACGAGTATGGTGGGGCAGGAGGGTTAAAGTGTAGCGTGTGTGTTTCAGGTTAACCCCTTGTGACCTCCCAAATAGTCATCTCAGTCCACATGTCTCATACACACATGTGTGCCGGGAAGCTGAAGAGTGAGTCACTGAGAGGCGTCTTGTCCTGGTTTGACATGATTGAGACATAGGGGCACTAAACAACAGCACATCTCCGTTGTTCACTATTTCCCCCTCAGATCTCCTCCCCTAATGCCAGTCAGATGTGCTGGGGTTCCACTTCATACAAGCTCAGCACTTTTAAAGTGGAAACGTCTTTTTTTTTCACAACCCCTTCTAAGCCTAAAAAGTCTGTGGCACTTTTGTGTGTCGTCTACTGGGCTAAATCATTAGGTTTTCCTTGGCTGAGATGAGAGGAGTCTTGCCTGCTATCAGTACCTCACGCAGTCTGCTTTCTATTAAGACCAGGCTGACGTATGTCATCAGAGGCTCTGCTTTGTAGCGTTAGTGAGGACTGTCCTCAGCGACTGACCTTTGGCGTATTCTTGAAGACTTTCCTCCCTGTGAGTTCGGACAGGAACAATAAATAACTGGTCCGTTAAAAAAGGAGGCTAGGCTTAACGGTAAACGAAACCTTTACAGATCATATATCTTCAATGTGACCCCACAGCTATGAGGAAAAGTAAACGTCACTTCTTGTGCACTAAATATATCAATTAGTGAAGAGAGTCAGCGTTTGAGCAGAATATTTTAGTTGTACATTATTTACCACTAGTTGTTGTCAGAGGACATAGCAAGTGTCTGATGCAATGTTAAAATTGGTGATGGGAGGAACGGATTTGGAGATCACACATCAGATTACATCAGGAAATTTAAAATTCAAAGTCAATGTCATCATCCTCCCATGTGAGACTAGCCATATATTTAACAGCTCTTAGGGCACTTTCACACATTCTTCTCATTCATTCTCCTCACATCACCACTCTATTTATAGCTGTACGTTACCACTTTGCAAATCATTGTTCCATCATTCCATATACTTCACAAAGACTTTGTCCCATTACTACTGTATGTATGTACAACAATGTCTACCGTAGTTTCCTCGTCTCATGAAAGCTCATCCCTCTCTGTTTAGCTCTGCAGTACAATGTGTCCATCGAGGAGAAGCGCTTTGCTCCCCGCGCATTGCTGGACGAGCCCGATCGACTGCAACCACGTAACATCACCCTCCTGACTGGAGAGGAGACTTGTGAGCATGTCTACTTCCATGTCGTGGTGAGAGCACATCCTCACATATGTTGAAGGCATGGGAAACAAACAGTGTGACACAGTTGTGACAGGTGCAAAGGTTTACAGCAAGTTGCATAGCCGGCCATAGAACTTCCAATATGGGGAAATGCTACGCTACATTCAAATACCCATAATAGCCTTCTACTGTATGTAGGCATAAAGCAATTGCATGCATGTTTAGTTTATGCATTTGCTTATACCTGTATGCATGAAGCTAACACTGTCCCGGTCAAAAATGACCGATTTACACATTCCCTGTACCATAAATATGCCATTTTTCATCAGATTGCCTCAAGATCTTATGATATCCTTCACAAAAGGCTTTTGAACACATAGCATTTATTTTGACTACTTTCTTTGAATTTTTAGTGATTTATTCAACGTAGAAACACTTTTTTTGTTTACGGTCAAAAATGACTGTCAGAGGAAATGAATGGGAAAGAGTATAATTTTCATCCAGGAGATAAAAGACATCTCTTTAGACACACTCCTACAATTTACCACCAATGTTCCCACACACATGCATGCACACACAGAAGCACACACGTACACCCACTCACAGACACACACACACACACACTCACTCACTCACTCAGTACATGTTGTCAGTTCATGTTATCATGTTGCCACTTGTACGTGTGAACCACCTATGTCACATAGGCATTCACACACATACAGAAACACACCCAGCCACACACACACAAACATGTACAGTACACCAACACGAACAGTGTTTAAAGGTTATTCAAAGTGACTTATCAATTGCAGGGGTAAATCTCCCTGGAGCATTTCGGGGGTTAAGTACCTTGCTCAAGGAGACAACGGTGGCAGTTGGGAATTGAACCCACAACCTTTGTGGCTACTGCATACTAGTCGAGCTCCTTAACCACTACACTACCACCACCCTCACCATTGCATACTTAGCATTCGGATGCAGGACTAGTTTTAAACACAGTCGATGACTGCTGATCAGTAAGCATAATACTGAATGGTTAGGCAGTAAGTCTATGCTATGAGATCTGTGCTCACCCACTATCCTCCTCCTTAGGAGACGACTGATTATGCCCGACCAATCGTGTTCAGCGTGGTGGTAGCTGTTCAGGACCCTCATCAGGGCCCGGCGCTGGACGATGGCTGGCCCACCTCTCTCAGGGTCCAGGTAAGGCCTGCTTCCCCACTGAAAAAGGCCTTGTTAGACATGGGCCCCACTACCCTTTTTGAGCTCTGTATGAAAATTGAACAGAGTTGTAAAAGTCCTAAGGCTTCAGAAAGTAAAAGTCCTCCCATGTATTGGTTCTACCTGTGCACTTAACACAGGTGATTTCACTAATTCGCTCATCTACCTGGCTGAGGAGTTGTGCCAATTAGAATCAGCTGGTTTTGTGAATGGTTGGAGCAAACACGTGGCAGGACTTTTATTTAACTTGGACTGAAAGTGGGTGCTTTGGATTTTCCTCTCTGTGTTCAAGTGTCTTCCAGTGCCAACTGGTTGCTTTTTTTCAAATTCAAATGTAAGCAGACCGTTTACAACAATCAAGGTCAGAACACTTAACACAATCTTTAATCTCAGTGAAAATCATATTTATGCCATCATGCATATTTATGTATTTAGGTAAACACTCACAGTCCACTCAGAGGTCAGTGTGTCTACATCTGGTGATGAGAATAGCCCTACAACTGCATGGTTTCACAATAGCACTCTTGGCTGTGTGTTGCTCTGCAGCTGCCTTTCTGGAACGGCTGTGATGAGGATGACCGGTGTGTTCCTAGCCTGGTGTTGCAGAGCCACTCCGACCTGATGACCCGGAGGTAGGTCACTCATACACAAGCATGGTCATCACTCTCAGCACTAAGGGATTCATACAATATATTCGTATGCCCATGCTGGTAACACTTTAGTTAAACTCAGTATCTATAAAGCATTATAAGTATATTCATAATGATACATGTATACATTTTCAGAAATAATTATTACTGTGCTCCTAAAGCGGGTTTTATGGATAAAAGTAAGGCATTTATAAAGGAGGAAATTAAGGGGTTTTGTTTCATAGTGATACTGTGTTCATAAGTGTTACCACAAAATAGACAAGACGACCAGAATCAGAGTGTCTCCTGTTTTTTCAGCCAGTTCTGTGGACAGGTGGTGCATAGTCGTGGCACAGTGTGTGTAAATCAGGACGATGTGTCACCATCGGAGCGGATCATCGAGGCCTCTCGCAGAAGACTGGTGATAGATACCCGACTGGAGAACCGTGGGGAGAATGCCTACGGAGCGCGCCTCAACATCTCGTTCTCCCCTAACCTACGTTTTTCCAGTCTCATAGTCAAGGTACTTGGTCACAGTCCAGACTCACTGACTTCATCAGCGGTCCATGCTTCTTTAGAATCCTACAAGTCAAAGTCATCACATGATTTGTGCCAATTCATGTCATGGCCAAATCATGAATTTAATTAGAAATTGTGTAAAATAGTTTAGTGTAAACATGCTGTTATTTGGTATTTATATAACACAATCCACATTGTATTGTATGGCCATTTCCAAGATTTCCTACTATGGCCAAATAGTTACACACATTGTCTTTACCATTGCCATTACAGGATAATTCGGACATCAAGATAGAATGCCGCAACGTGGAGAAGAACAAATATGGGAAATCTTGCAATGTCAGCTCCCCATTCATGAGAGCCAAGACCCAAGTGAGTCACTGCCTTACATGCATCTTTCTGAAGAGGTGATATATAATTATAACCTGATGTCCTGGGGGGTATTCCAAGTACCACGTACTTGGATTACTCCCCTGATGTATTGTAAGCAGGTGTGTGTGTGTGTTTGTGTGTGTGTGTGTGTAGTGCAGACAAGGTAGAGGGGTCACCATATCTGTGTCCACCATTTCCTCTGAATCAGTTTCCCGAGCCTGGAGTTTGGTTTCACCTAATATTGCAAGATCAGGGTCACTTTGGTTTGGTTTGGTGACTTTGTTGTTTTTTTTAGTTTTTTTTTAAGTATATTTGGTAAAATTTTATTTGATGGGTGAGTTCATAACACATTCATAGCAGCTGTCATAAACTGCACATAAAGCATTCATGACTGTTTCATGAGACATGACTCAACATTCATACCAAACCATGTTACTTGTATACTAAAGTGGCATTTGATGTAGACTTCATAAGATATTCATGAAATATTTAGCCCATTGACTCATATGTGACGTGATCAGGTAAGAGATTTGGAACAAAAACGGCAATGCTGCTTTGCAATTGTTGGACTTTTATTTGGACAAGTTGTCGTCGTTCTGTCTTCCACATTCATGAAAGGTTTGGTTTGAATGTTGAATCATGAAACAGTCATGAATGCTGCATATGTGCAGTTTATGATAGCTGCTATGAATGTGTTATGAACTCATCCGTCAAGTAAAGTGTTACCGTATATTTTTTGCGCTTTTTGCCTTTATTTGTATAGGACAGTGAAAAGTGAGACAGGAAGTAATTGGGAGATAGAGATGGGGTGGGATCGGGAAATAACCGCAGGTCGGATTCAAACCTGGGTCCCCGTGGGCACTGTAGCCTGTTGCGCCACAGCGCCCCTCGAGTACTGAATTTGTTGATGATACCAAAATAACTGGAGAACAAATATGCTCGCCATTGACAAACAACTACTTTGTAGCCCTCCATCAAATGAGCAGGAGCTGATTAACTTTGGATTCCCTATGAGGAACAAGAGGATCTAAAGATGATCTAAGGCTGCATCGTTCTGTTTGTAGCAGTTGGCATGAAACTCATTGGTTGGGAATTTGATTCTCCAACTTCCTCAGAACTTTCTTTCAGTGAACCACTAATGGCCTGTTCAGTCCTCTTCAGCCCATAAATATAGACCTTTAAAGTCCAAAACATGACCTCAATAGAAAGGACTCATTGTTGTGTAAAAGCATTCTGTGGAGCGTTCAGTCTGTTAGCAACCGGGAAAAATACAGTCAATACAGTCAATGGCTGGAGGCGGGTGTATGTGTGTGTGTGTGTGTGTGGGGGGAGGGGGGGGGGGTCAGTATGGGATAGTGTAGCTTACCAAGAGATGAATATTGTGCAGTATGACATTATGCAGTGGGTAACATTGCTGCTGTATTGCACTGTTTAACCTGGTCATTGGGTTTCTCTAGGCCTGGAATGTCAGACAATGTGCCAAATGGGTCACACGGACCTTTAAAGCACTAGATGATTCATCGAAGTGAGTTAACACGCTTGACCACGACCCAAACCAGTGAGCCTTGATTTGGGCATTTTAAAGAGCCCAGAGTTAAGACTCCCTCTATATCTTTATCAGTGCCAGACAATGACAGTGTCCCTCCGGACGACACGAAATGAGCTGTGAGGAAGCCACACTTCAAATACCAAACCACAAAAATCTGTCACATGAGGAAACACGTAATCCGTAATCTCCCTTTCCCCTTTGTTTGCCGATCGATGGTTCAGGTACTTGACCGTGGTGAGAGCTGAATTGATGTCTCTCTTGAAAGCTTTACACAGATGAGCCCCCCCCCCCCCCCTTCATGAATGAAACGCATTCCCTTCGAGGGACACATAAACATTTCAGAGCTGGCCCCTCGGCCCAGTGAAGTGCAGCATTTTCCATGCTCAGCTGTGCCAGCATTCAAAACCAATGGAGCCGTTACCCGCATGGCCCGGCAGCTCTTTCCAAGCCCCATCTCAGAGCGAAGGGACAGGGTTATTACGGAGCCCCCCCCCCCTCCAAAGGACCTCATATAAACTTCACCAGCAGCGCAGGCCCTGTAATGCACATCATTTTGGTCGGGCATACCAAGCAAATAGGCATTCCTTTGACATATCTAATTCAAGTTGCATTCAGAAGGGGAGGGGGGGGGGGGGGGGGTTGCAGCAGCCTGTACCATTTCATTCAAGTTGCATTCAGAAGGGGAGGGGAGGAGAGGAGCGGGGGGGGGGGGGGGGTGTGCAGCAAGCAGCAGCCTGTACCATTTAAGCGCCTGTGTTCTGTCAGTAACGTGCTTATGAAGTAAATACCTGATTAGGCCGTTTGTGCAGAGCCAACAGGCATTCATCAGGGTTAATCCTGAGGATAAGACAGATAACTGTAAACTCTTTTTCAGCCTTATGCTCCCCCTCACTGGAAAGAGATCACCGTTGTCTCTTTTTTCCCTCTTTACTGACAAAAATCAGGCCAAAAAGAATTCTCTGGTAGTACAGGATGCAGCTAGGCAAACAAGAGAAATGGATTGCACTGTGTTTGGTGTGTAAATGTGCCAATAACTGCTTTGCTAAAACTGTGGTTGTATTGCTGCTTGGAGGAACATGGCATAGGTAAACACAGTGCATGCATGTGTGTGTGTGTGTGTGTGTGTGTGTCTGTGCATGCGTTCATGTGTGTGTGTGTGTGCATATGTGTGTGTGTGTGTGTGTGTGTGTATGTGTGCATGCATGTGTGGTATTGTTTTTGTCTTGAGGGAAAGCAACAGGCTCTGGTTCCTAAGAGTCCACTGCACTAACAGCACTGACTGCAGGTCAGGATGGAAGCCAAGGCTTTTCCCCTCAAGCCTTAGATACTTTAGTCGCATGTTGTTGATAGAGTTCTAAACATACAGCACTGAAATTCCGTTTTAAACATACAGCACTTAGACTCAGTTCGAGACTTCTCACTATTTTCCAGAATCTAAATGTGTCACGTGTGATCTGGAGCAGTACACTGTGCTGTCTTCAGAGATGCTGTACTAAACATCTGTTCCTTCTTCTTCTTCTTGAAGGTGTCCTTCCGTCTGGAGTTTGAGTTTAATCGTTCTATGGTCTTGGACTATCTGCGGGTAACCCTGAATGCTAGCAGGTGATCACTGTGCACTGTACGAAATACACACACATGCACACATGCATGCGCGCACGCACACACACACACACACACACACATACACACAATTAGCCAAACATGTATCTAAATCACAGTAAATATGAACTATGAATGGTAAAATATTTGACATGTCAGAAATGCCTGTCTCTTTTCTCACAGTGACGGACAGGAAGTATACCTGCATGACAATGTCGTTGACCTCTTTTACCAGCTAAAATACCAGGCTGACCTTCTGTTTACAAGGTGAGAGCTCCATTTCACTATGTTTATCCACATTTTTTACTTTTGCACATACTGCAGGGTGGTCTGGGGTGAGTGCATTTTGTTTTCTGTAGAGAGTTTATCCAACCTCCTTTCCATAGCAAAGACCAAAAAAGTTATTTTGGACACAAAGGTAATCTCATACTCTGCCATGATTATGTTTATGTTTATGGTACATGGCTAGGAGGACATATCCACACTATCAGTGTTTACTGCCTCCCCAGCAGCACAGAAATGGAATACTTTCCTTTATCTTTCCAGGGACTCGGACCCTTCCCGTTATGAAATCAAAGCTGACCTGTCCTTGGAAAAGCCCGGAAGCTTAGGTCCTCCTTTTAACTTCACCTTTCAGGTGAGTCATCAGGCCAACGACCATAAGGAATCAAAACCTGTCAAAAACAGTCTATTACTTACAAGTTCCACTAACATTTAATTTCAGTGTAACTGAACATTTTGCAACGAAATGCACTGTTCTACCATCTGACTTAATCAGATGTTTCTGCACACAGATTCAGAACTTAGGCTACTTCCCTGTGCGGGGCCTGCAGCTGAACATTGACATCCCTGAGGTGACAAAGAATGGAAACCAGCTTCTGCAGATAGCCAGCTTCCAGATAGATCAGGTAAGGGGGAGTGCACATGGCACAAATGGAGAGGATTTGCCAAAAGTTACAATAGACCCTTTCAAGAGAGTTCCATTATCAGCATCATAGTTGGCCCCACAAGGCTTCCGTTTTAACATTCCATATGTTATCTTAATGCAGAGGAAGTAGATTGGGAACCAAATAGAATGTTCATGCATTGTTTTTGTTTTTATTGATGAAAGGGTCTAAAGCTCTGCCTCAGTTTTTATCTGACCAGAATTGCTGCATACCACAACTCCTCATTTTCCAGCTAACTTGATCTCGGCAGTCTTAGTGGAATCTTTCCACATGAGGCAGCAAAAGAACAATGAGACATGTGATCTGGTCCACATCTATGCGTCTTAGTGTTTAGCTTTGAAAACATAAAAACATATCATACACAAGAGGCATTATTTTAATTGTGACTGTCTCTACTCAAAATAAACCGAATTCTTCCGATCTTCCGACCCTTCAGATCGACGGCACCCACTGCATTCCACCGCAACACGTGGCCCACAGCCGGGCCTCCCCTGAGGATCTGTCTCGTGTATCGCGTCTGGTAAGATACCTTTAGTATTCTCCACCAAATGATCCTTTATTTGTGATATCCATGCTAGTGTGGCTAGTGCGGGAATGCTGTTTAATATCTGGTCTACCTGTGTGGGAATGCTGTTTAATCTCTGGTCTACCTGTGTGGGAATGCTGCTTAATCTCTGGTCTACCTGTGTGGGAATCATACCTGTCAACACTCCCGTTTTTCCCGGGTTTCTCCCGTATTTCAAGGTCATCTCCCAGCACCCTCCCATTTTGTTATTTCTCCCGGAAAACTCCCGTAATTTGCATGGCCATTAAACTTCATTTTAAAATCATTGATCCATTCAGGTTGCCAGGTTGTGTATGAAATACACCCTACACATACACAATCACTTAGTTTCAATTTCAACTGTTTTGTCATAGGCTAAACCCTGGCAACCCAAAACCCAAATAAGGAAGCGGGTGCCAACTGCTGAGTCTCGTCGTAAGCAAGCGGGCTAGTTGAATGGCCTACTCCAGACCTAGCTGTTGTGAAATTGTTGGGAATTTAATTGATTAACACATCACATAAACTGTTATTGAGTGTTGTTGATACACTGAACTTGTTCCCTCGGAACCAAATCTGACAGCAAGCAGCTTTGGAGTTTTAGAAGTAGGCTGCAGGCAGGCAGCTGGTGGATACATAACTGGCATGCGTAAGGTAATGGTAAAAGCAACGACCGAAATGCAGTGTTGAAACACGTGTATGAAACGTATTAAATATGCAAACACAGATCCGGTATAAACACTGCCCCCCCCCCCCGAAAAAAAATCTCCCGTTTTTGGAAAGCTAAATGTTGACAGGTATGGTGGGAATGCTGTTTAATCTCTGATCTATCTGTGTGGGAATGCTGTTTAATCTCTGGTCTACCTGTGGGGGAATACTGTTTAATCTCTGATCTATCTGTGTGGGAATGCTGTTTAATCTCTGGTCTACCTGTGTGGGAATGCTGTTTAATCTCTGGTGTCTCTGTGTCTGGGCAGAATTACTCCAACACGTTATCAGTGCCAGTACACTGCAGTGTCAACCTGCCACCCCATAGAGAAGTTGGTGTCCGCATCAGAGGGATCCTACGCATTGACTCCTTACACGCTGTGAGTGCTACTCAACATCACCAGAACCATTGCAGTTCATATCCAACTAGTTCACATTACTTTAACCAGTTAGACACTTTACTTTTTCCATCATTGGTTCATTTGATTATTTGTTATTTTGTAAAGTGTATTGAGTCCATGCTGCATGGGGATTTTGCACTCAGATTAATTGATTGCTGTTCACACTGTAATAAGAATAGTTGAAGTTACACTTGCCAATACAGCTCTGCCAACTTCTTCTGATGGATATATTCAGTGTTTTCACTGTATGCCCATTTTAGTAACTAACTAAACTTAAAACAACCTCCTATTGTCCAGCTGAAGTTCAAAACTTTGGAGTTGGTGACAACAGCCTCCATCCAGATCAGTTCCAGCAGCCCGATGTTTTTGTTTGAGGAACGGCCACTCAGACATGTGAGTTTATTTACCAGCTCTTGTTTGCGACATTCCAAACAAGCTGTACCACTCATGTACACAGCTCTGCACGCGGCCCAGTTTGCGTGCTAACACCCCACCCAGGACTCGTCCAAACTACTGCGCGCACACACACACACACACACACACACAAAGGCCTCGTCCACACTACTGTGTGGCTGGGGTCGAGGGTCCACACTGTTTGGTTTGAGAGCATTTCCTTTCTCCAGCATGTTCTGACTCAGTGGAGCCAAAGGACCGAAAGGACCACGAGCACAACTCGTATAGATTGAGCGTTGCTGCCATCTACTGGTGCCATGTGAACATACAGCAGCATCCAAACATCTACTGATGCCATGTGGACATAGAGCAGCATCCAAACATCTACTGATGCCATGTAGACATAGAGCAGCATCCAAACATCTACTGATGCCATGTGGACATAGAGCAGCATCTACTGATGCCATGTGAACATAGAGCAGCATCCAAACATCTACTGATGCCATGTGGACATAGAGCAGCATCCAAACATCTACTGATGCCATGTGGACATAGAGCAGCATCTACTGATGCCATGTGAACATAGAGCAGCATCTACTGATGCCATGTGAACATAGAGCAGCATCCAAACATCTACTGATGCCATGTGGACATAGAGCAGCATCCAAACATCTACTGATGCCATGTGGACATAGAGCAGCATCTACTGATGCCATGTGAACATAGAGCAGCATCTACTGATGCCATGTGAACATAGAGCAGCATCCAAACATCTACTGATGCCATGTGGACATAGAGCAGCATCCAAGAATGGCGTGCAGGCACCCTCCATCTATTTTTGAAACTATAATTTACGCTTGTTGTTAATTTCAGCGTTGTTATGAGTCAGAGCTGTGCACACAATCTGTTTATTACAAGAATATAACACTTTGTTAACCTGTTAACAGAATATAACATGATATTTGTCTGTATATTAACAGAAAATAACATTATATTAACAGGATGTCTTTTATCATAGATTTTTTTTTCTGCCAAGCAATTCTACTGTCTATTGATGTCTACCACATGAATCTTATTCCTCAGTATGTCCATAAATAGTTTTGCTGTCCATGGATGAACTTTTATAAGGTATAAATACCTTTATACTATTGTATGTCCACAGATAGTTTTGGAAATCAGGAAAGAGGAGGATTATCGGATCCCCATCTGGATTATCATAGGAAGTACCCTTGGGGGACTGTTACTACTGGCCCTGCTCATCCTCGCTCTGTGGAAGGTACGTTGTAATGTAAATGGTAAATGGACTGCATTTATATAGCGCTATTCTACTCCTCAAACGCACTCAAACGCTTTCCATTTTCATGCCTCACATTCACCCATTCACACACATACACTTGTACACCAATTACGGAGGCTGCCGTGCAAGGCGCCAACCTGCACTGGCGGACAACACGTTGCTTTTGTTATCCGTTACACAGTATGTGTTGAAAATAACACAACTTGCTTTGAAAACAACACAATGTTGTTTTTAACACATCTCTGTGTCCAGATAGGGACAACACAGTTTGTGTTGTTTCAAACACATTCGTTTTAAGAGTGTTGGGTTCAGGGAGAGGTACAGGTGCATCTCACAAAATTAGAATATCAAGGAAAAGTCCATTGCCCTGCACAGACTGAGAGATTAAAGGATACCAAACCATTGTCGGTGCTTTGACTTAATTAGTTGATTAGAGCTCTTCTCAGGTTGACATTTCTGTATTATAAATTCTTTATTTTTCCATGACATTCTATTTTTTTGAGATGCACTTATAAACATGTCAATGTCCATGCTGAGTAAGGTTAAGAAGTCAAGATCTGCTGAGTGTGTTTATGCCTCCTGGCAAACCGCATCCAGGGGCGGTCAGGGCTCTATACAGTTGAGGTCAGACATGATCTCAAACTCCACACTGCACTTACTTTTGCCTTTAGCAAGACATCTGCCATGTGTGAAGTCGGTCTGGTGAATGGTTCAAGAGATATGCAAAGAACAGAACAGACACACAGACAGGCATACAGACAGGTGTCCCTGGAATTATTAGATAGATTAGGTCTAACAGACAAAAAGAAGTGCAAAAAACATTTCAATTTGCTAATGTCAATGGCCCATTCATGTTAGTGTGTCAAATCATACTGAAATACAACATATATATATTACATGTATTCAGTACACATATATTGAATGTATTCAGTATTATAACATATAAAATATGCATTTGTATGTATAACCAAAAACACAGAGACATGTAAAGAATGCACACATTGTTACACACATGTAAAGAATGGCCATTACTTCAAAGTTGTATAGTCATTAGCATTCTCATGATATCTTGCAGTCAGTGTACCTGTCTGACATTTAGACTAACTGGTACTGCATGCACTTTTGTGTGTGAACAAAATAACTTATTTATTAGGTTTGTGTAGATTTTGTGTTTTCTTTACCGTTTTTGACATTCATGAAAACGGCGTTAGCCAGATGAGCCATTCATTGCTCACTCTCAATAAGATATCTCTCCTTCTCCAGTGTGACCTGGTTGTGTGTTCACGTAACGCTAATCTCTCGCTCTCCTCGTCCAGCTGGGTTTCTTCCAGCGGCAGAAGCGGCGGGAGGAGGCCGAGCAGGAGGCCAATGGGAAGGTGGCGGAGGAGCGGTAACACAGGCTGCAGCCGGGCGCGAGCAGACCCCACACTCAGGGACCGCCCCAGACTGACCGGTACCGAAGCCTTCACACACACACACACCGAGGGGAGAGAGAGAGAGAGCAGACCTCTGAGCACTGGATGATCCGTCCGTCCATCAACCACTGAACCACTGCACAGATCCCAACACCGTCCTGCACTGCCGACTGATTACACAGACGCACACAGACAGGCAACTGGGCTGCTCATGCCGTTTGTTCCCTGTTTGAGGTGTGGTGATGCATCAGTCTTTTTGTATTATAGAAGGACCTGCATTTCTGTTGGGATACAGTATCATTCCTGGTCTCTGGTTTCTTCATTCATGACCTGTCCCTAATGAAAACCTCACAGGTGCGGGTTGAAATAAGACCAGCAATTCTCTGGTGCTCCCTCAGAACTCGTGGAGCTCCGGAACAGCAGGGGCTGGACTCACACACACACTCTCTTTTTTTTTCTGGTGCTTCCTCAGAGCTCACAAGGCTCTGGAACAGCAGGGGCTGGACTCACACACTCTCTTTTGATGGGAGGTGACATCCATCAGGCACTGCAGTGAACAGCTCTGATCCACAGCAAAACAGCTGAACAATGTACCAGTCACGAGGACCCAGGCAACTCTCCTGACATGTCAGTCACCCATGCACTGGTTTCGAATACATTCTACCAGCCCTCTGTACTGGAACAGGGTGCTTCTACCTTAGACTGCCCCCTATGGATAGTTCTTCATTTCCTAAGTTGGAAATCCTCAACGCGCATTCCTGACTTCAATGCACTTTTTTATATTAGATATGTAAACTTGAATTTTGTAAATAGGCCATTGTATCTTTTGTTATGCCATACACAAATTGAACTGTCTGTTTTTTGTAGTACTCAAAGGATTGTGGCATTACCGTGTAACTATAGGAAATTGTCGTGCTTTGATGACGGATGTCTGAAATCCTCTCACATGCTTTGCACCACAACAAATAACCTTAGAAAGGGTATGCATATTGTACAGTAGTTTCAGAAATTCAGTTATGCTGTCAATGATTTGCAGAGGAAACCATGAAGACATGATGAGACAAAAAGAAGTTTTGCTGATAAGGTTTGAATGTGCTAATATATGTAAAGGGGACTAAAGTATGTATAAATCACAACATTAAAATGATTTGATTGTAATTATTTCACTGTGTTCCTAGATTTACTAAGGGTGGGAATTTTTAAGATAGTTCATGTAATTTAGAAGCCATAGGGTTTACCGTATTTTCTTTTTATCTCCTTGGAGATAATGTACAAAATTAAAACAACTCCTTTGCCAACTCAGCAGTCCAATATCAAACATGTTTTTTAAAAAACATTTTAATTCCTGTATTTTGTAAATACTGAGTATTTTTTTTGTATTTTGAGATTGTGATTATGAACTATTCACCTTTGGTTATTAAACATAAAGTTAAGTCTAATGTTTTTTTGGAGAATAAACATTTTGATTGACATTAAAATGCCATGGTTTCACCCGGCAGTTTACAGATGACATCCTCATCACATACACTGATGGACCATGTAGCCACAGTAAATGATACTCACTGAGGGCAGCTATACAGCAAACATAACAACTTTTTCTGCCCACAGAGTAGGGATGTAACAGTATGAAAATTTAACCTCACGGTTATAGTGACCAAAATTATCACGGTTTTCGGTATTATCACGGTATTTTTAAAAGTGTGTTCAATATGTTCAGAAAGCACTGATAGGCCTACACAAGCTGAAATAGTTTCAAAAAGTGTCCCGTTCAGTTTTTCATGTTTAATTGGCTATGTGCTTATCGCTTAACTTACCCTACCATGACTTGGAGGTTGCTATTACTGTTATTTGGATCCAATGAGTGAGACCAGGCTTGGAATTTCACCAATCTGGGGGCAAGGCCACTTGGCCTTCAGTTGGGCATATTTGGTGGAGGGCACAAAGGCCACATAGGCTATAAAAAATATCAAAGTTGTATAGCCTATTCACTGCAGTAGACCTGCATCACTGTATGAAACATTACAAAAACATGAAACATGACATATTATATAGAACTGCAAATCATCTGAACATCTAATATTTACAGATATCTAGGCTATATTTAACATTTATTTTATATTTGGCCTGTTATGAAATCATGTATTGAACAATTTAAGCACAGTTCAGCTTTAAGAAACTCAAATAGCCTAGATGCATGCTTGCATTTTGTGATCTACTTTCACAAACTCTTAGCCAGCTGTCCTCTGATTTACCGATATATAGGCGATATTTGTAACATTTATTTTGTATTTGGCCCGTTATGAAATCATGTGGAACAATTTAAACACATTGTAAAACTTAAAGCCCAAATTTGGAGACATCCATGCATGTCGAAATGTAGGCCTACTGCAAATTCAAAAGTGGATTACTCTAGAACGGCTAACTGTACAGGGGACTGCTTTACACCTTTATTTTCGGTAAGGTCTGCTGTTTATTCTGATATATGGTTTGTCGTGTGTTAAACGAAAGGTTCGTGAAGTATTGCACCGAGAGGAATGGGTAGGGAGATGGACATTCAGTAGAATTTATGATTAAATTTAATTATATTATTTACGTTTCTCGCGAACCGTTCACCACAGCAATTCGCGGCTAACATCGTTTAAAAGCTGAGAAAAAGCTCTTTCATGTGATACTTGTGATGTCTGTGTGATGAGTAGGCTACTTCGCGAGTAGTTCAACTGAGAAGAATAGGTGAATTTAGACGCACTTTCTTTCTTGCGCTGTCACTTTCTCCACTGCGTAAAAGAAATGCTAAGATTATTTTGACAGGCCATAGGCTAAATAAAATTTGCTATTAGTAGGATGCAAAGCAGAATATTGAAAGAAGGGCACCAAGGGCACCGTGGCCTGTAAACCTCTGATTTTCAAAGGGACATCACGGCCAACGCAAGGGGCAAAAATTTGGCCGCCGTGAAATTCCTACCCTGAGTGAGACCAAAGTAAGTGTTCGAAATAAAACTTTAGGCTACTGTGTTCTTCTGATAACGTGAGTGGAATGGATTTAATGTGCATGCGAACATAAAAAGACGCAGAGTGCAAATGATACAGTGCAAGTTTTGCGGTGAAAATGTTCCGCCTTTTAAAATCAGGTGTAGCCTAATCCAATTCGCAGTTAAAACCATCAATTAGACAACAGAATCAGTAGGGTACCAATTTTGCTTCATTGTACCAGGCCTACTGTATGTCAAAAGCAGGCTCGGATGAAGCTGGGAAGGATTAAACACACGGTTTCAACACCGTGATAATCAACCGTGATAATTATGATATTTCAAAAGAAAACGGTAATTGTTATCGTCAACATTTTTATCACGGTTTATCATTATACCGGTAATCGTTACATCCCTACCACAGAGTGCACGCTGTTCCTTAATTGCTATATATTAAGATTTCACTTCATCAGTTGAACATCGCTCATGGGTGGGGTACAGTGTCACAACTGGTTACAGTGCCCATACCATATTCGAGTCCGACCCAGGTCCATATCCTGGTTCCACCCTATCTCTCTTCTGCTCGCTTCCTGTCACTCTCTCTACTGTCCTAGGGTGCGTTTCCCAAAACCATAGTTGCTAACTAAGTTAGCAACTTTGTTGGTTGCAATGCAGAATAACTCTGTTGTCCATGGTTCTATCAGAAGGGTTACAGGTTAGCAACTATGGTTTTGGGAAACGCACCCCGGCTGATTAAAGACAACGAATATATAAATATATAAAAAGAGCTCATCACCACCTCTTATGGAATTTGCGATGCCCGCAACTCAATCACAAGAGTAGATGAACGGAGTCAACTGATAACATTAAAGGATCACGCCAACATTTTGAGAAATTTAGCCTATTTTCTGTCTCCCCCTGAGTTAAAGGAACATGCCACCGTTTTATAAAATTGGGTTATTCACTGTCTCCCCTAGTTAGATAAGTGAGCAAAAACATTTGTGTCCCCAAGTCAATACCTATACTCGTCTTAATCTGCATTGCCATTTGTACTCGTTGTGAAGACAGAGGCCACAAGAAGTAATTAGGGATTTTTTGTTGGCTCACTTTTATTCACAACATACTATCTGGCTACAAAGGATTCCATTCACTATGCTGAGCTAACCTAGTGGGGGCACTACCGGACTACGACAATGCATGCACGGAGACAAAAATGTTTTTGCTCACTTATCTAACTCTAGGGGAGACAGTGAATAACCCAATTTACGACGGAGTATTAGGGCCACACTTGAAGAAAAAAAAATATTTTGCCATGACGAGATTAAACTTGACATGTCGACTTTAAATTTTGAGAATAAAGTTTGGAGAGAGAATGACCGCTCCAAAGTAGTAGGCCTACAACCGGGACGCTTGAAAAGGAGGACGAATGAAACATTCCAGTTTTCTTTGAGTGCAACAACGATAGACATCATTTGGACAAAACATAGTAGCCTACATATTAACCTCCGTTGCTCAGCCAAATACTTTCCTGTTACGTCCTTTTATCTCGAGTTACAGGCGATAAATGCGATGGTCAAAAGTAAACTTCATTAGCGGTTTATTTATTTATTTATTTTAGGCCTATTATTAAAGAGTGTTTTTCATCTAAATGTTCGACTTCATGCATATTCAGTAGCTTAGAATAGGCATATGGCCTATTAAGTGCTCTCCCCAATCCCAGACTTTCACATTGCATGTTTGTTTGTAACCCCATGTATTAAGTAAATACACACATATCTGTTTATAGCCTACTATATTTTATGCAGGTGAGAAAAGCAGTTTTCTTTCTTTTTTCGAAAGAAATACTGGACTATGTTTTTTTTTTGTTTTTTTAAAACGGCGACGAAATTGTGAATTTCCAGAGCGTGTTACAACACACTCAGCAATCGACTCCTACGGACTTTCCCCTGAAGATGGCAGCAAAGATGGCAACATTTCCGGAAAGGTACTGGCTTGATGAAATTCATTCTGGACTCTCTATCCGACCACATAAAGACCTCGGGATACTTCGGTTTGGCTTTAGGGACCCTCTACTCACTACCACGTAAGTGTTATGTTGTTTGGAACTGTAGAAGAGGTATAAAAATAGCGTTTTGTAGCGGCGAAATTGATATGCCCTGCTCACTTCCAGGCTACGAGTTTTGACTGAAAACGGTACAATCGAACTTTCTCAAAACACATCCGAATGACATGATTTTGATGTCAACTCAATGTATGTACCCCCAATCATCCGTAAATCGATCTAAAGTGCATTTTACTCCGGATGTTTCCTTTAAGAGCAGTGCACGCGCGTTCACGCTACGAGCATGTTCGGGAAACAGTCGGAAAAACCAAACGAACGATCGTAAGATGAATCGTAGAAAAACCCTCTCAGGAACCGTTATCAGGAAACTGGGCCCTGAGCTGCACCGGCGTCTCTCCTTCTCTCTAACACTTTTTGGCTTTGGCTAAATATTTCTAAAATCATTTGAGTTTCACTAGTCACATGTTTTAACAAGGAACACTTGTTATTGAACTAATAACAGACGTGTGTCGAAAATTTACTTTATTTTCCATACGGAGAAATAACATGCAGAGTCTAACCAAGGTCAATCTTGCCAAAAAAGCCCTCAAACCTGAAAACACATGAGGCAAAAGTGCAAAACATCACAAAACTAACTAAACTAACACGTGCATATTTTTGTATTGCAATCATTGTAGCCTACAGTTGTAACAGCGCGTAACAGTTGTTTTACTCCCCTTATGCGCTCATTATAAAGAACGTTTAACGTGTCCCAAAAACAGCTATCAACTAATCACCAAACATCTTATAAACAAGTATTGCCAGGAGCAACACCTTGCAAAAAATGATAACAATAGGCCTAAGCCTTTATATGGCTCTGCTCCTGCCTAGATTCGAACTCAGAACTGCCTGAAAGTTGCAGACCTGTTCTGGAAATACGCGCATTAACCCACTCGACCGTCAGACAACGCTATCTGCTTCAAGTAGGCCTATTGGGTAGGACTGTAGCCTACACTGGCTGCTGTGGCACAGTCTTGAGTGACCGAATTCGTTTTCCTTTGTCATATGAATGCTGTCATTTTGTTAACATTACTGTTAAGGAGATGCTGTAGGCAAAGGCTATATTTAACATCGTTAGTGTAGTAAAACAAATCAGAACTATTCATGAGGTGTCTGGGCAGCATATTTATGTTCTGTTAGCAAGCGAACTTCTCATGACTGCCGACAAAGTAGGCTACTGTCAGCTGACGAACAGGGCCGTTTCAAGGAATTTGGGGGCCCCAAGGAAAATGGACATGGAGGCCCCCCCACCGCACGAAAAGCCTACAGGAACCACCGCATAGCCATACAGTTTTAGTTCACCCACAGTTTACATAAATACAAAATTTTGACAGAGCAATACTGCAGTTGCATATATATATACTGTGGTACCACCGTACCATAAAATCCAATATAAATGTAAAAAAGTGCACAATAACTAAATCCAACATACTTAAACACACACACACACACTCACATTAACATTTTTCAGTTCTCACAAAGTGAGAAAATAAAACACTTGCCATCTTATGCAGAAAAAGGATGCATTGTTCAAACTATAAAGAGTGCAGGTTGTATAGCAATTTGAAAATCCAACATAAATACAAGTACACACACACATACACACACACACATAAGATTAACCTTTCAGGCCATCTTCATCAGTGGAGGTATCTAGGAAGAGCCTGAGGGCTGAGAAATGTAAGCAAAGCACCTTGAGGGAGAAAGAAAAGATGTTAGCATTTCCATATTTTGATATTTAGAAGGGATGCAGCTGCTTTCACAACTACCAATGCTTACTGTAAAAACATCCCAAGCTAATGTTATACATTGACCTAGGCCTACTTGTAGCTTAACATAGCATTTAAGCATTCTGCTGTTTGAGAATTAGACAGACGCACCTGATGCTTTAAAGACAGTAAACAGCTGGCGTGCATGAATACTACTAGACATGAATGTTCCAGTCTGCTTTGATGCACGGAATTTATCGTGTGGTTTTCCTAACCCCCATTTGGTAAATAGATTATCACGGTCGAATAGTTAGTATAGCAGAGAAGCTATGCCACTTTCATCAAAACCTATTACAAAGCTATAGCAATGTTATGTCATTATATACGATAAACAGTGATTCTGGAACAGATCTGCGTCTTCCTTATCCTGTTAATAAACATATTACAGTATGTAACCATATTCCGTCCGTTCGAAAAAAAAAGTTGCGCTAACTGTTCTAGTTTGTTACAAGCAGCATGGGCCGTCAGGCAGGTAGTTAACATAAACATTTTTTGCTAGGCTAGCCTTCCTGCTGCGACATTACACCATTTGTACAATACAAGTAGAGCTATTTTATCCAGTGTAATTTATCACTTACCACTATCTTGTTTTTTATTGTCATCCTCTTCCTTTCTCTTCTGGCTTCCGGACGCATAACTCCGCTTCATCATGACTGCCTGTTTTATATTTTCGCGGCAGCAGCAGAGGGCTGGCTGCTGTCAGCGACTACTGAGAGGGGCCCCCTTGAGGGGGATCCCGGTATTGCCGGTAACAGTGTCGTTGCACTTTACTGCATTGACTATCAAAGGGGCGCTCACAGTTTGTCGTTGCATTTTATTTTTAACCAGTCGTTGTCTTGGGGCCCCTGGCCAGCTCGGGGCCCCAAGCAATTGCTTGGTTTGCTTGCCTTCTAGCGACGGGCCTGCTGACGAAGCTCTCATTTTAAAACATTACTGAGAGACAGGCACTTGCCACAAAACTATGTTTAACATTATGTACAAAGCTTATAGGCTACAGTGGACTAGCATGTTGCAGGGGCTGCTAAAAACACAGAGAAACGCACTGAAAACTCGGCCAGTCACAGCCCTTGCTGTCGAATGCTCCGTCCGGTTTGACCGTGGAACGCCACAGCGGACTATGCTGCCCCCAAGCGGCTGCAGTTGTACTTACATTTCACCCAGCTGCGTGAATCACCTTGATGGTGAATGAAGTGTCAATTCTTAACTGGGACCCACTGTACATTACACACTACACAGATATGTACCAGCTAGCTACAGGTACTCGACTGGAATAGGCCTATGAGCATACATATCACAGAAAATCGCATCAAATAACACTATTACATTAACTTCGAGCCTACTATTCCAACTAGAACATGCTGAAAACATGTTCATCTTCATGGCTAGTTTGTTCAGCAATAAGGTTTTGTCGGTCATTTATCGTGATTTCGCACCCGTAATACATTGCTGTGACGACACGATCCATCAAAAAACCATGCAAAAAACCCATAGACACTCGGCTTCACTGGACTTTCAATGGCACTTACAGAGTGGGCTGATCTCAGTGCAGAAAAGCTACACGTTTATTGGACAAGCGCCCGGCGTCTCTGGGAGTGAATGGGACAGTGGGATGGCCTGGACGCCGAGCTTCTGTATGATGATTGGAGGAACCGTCATAGAGGCTGGACTCTTTTTGATTGACAGCATATGTCGCGATCTGACAGGAAGTGGTTCAAGTTCAAGGGATGCGTTAACGTTAGTGTTGACATTAGTGTTGACAGGTGAAGTCGAGAGGCAAGGCAAGTTGCAGCTCAAATTCTCATAATTTGGGAGTAATATAGTCTGTTTCTATTTGTCTTTGTAAATAGCATACTGTAAATAAAACCGTAATGTGGAGTTACAGAGTTTGTGACTTGCTTTTGTTTCAGTTGTATATTTAGGCTAAGTTAGGTAGCGCGCTATATAACGATGTAGGCTACATGATGCCATGCCAACTCTATAGCCTACTGTTTGGCCTATTCTGAGTTTTGGGATAATTTTTGCCCTCAAAGAACAACATAGCACCTTAATAATATTAATTTAATAATTGACCAGTTTTATCAGAGCTTCCCCTGTCCCAAAGAGGGGGGGGGGGGTCCTCATTTTGGCCAATTTGTCCTCACTTTATAGATAACTTATCCTCCTTTTCAGAGTCTGGTCACCCTAGTTCTGCTACTGTACATTATATCACATGTAGCCTTATACTTCCCCTTTTAAACACAAATTATGACTATCATCACATCAAGTGGAAAAAATAGGCGTCCATTTTATTCTCTAGCTGGGTCACAGTTGGGTGTGCTAAAAGGCAATAACCCCTTAAAGGAGAATTCCGGTGTGATATTGACCTAAAGTGTGTGATGATACCGAGTGTGAACGTATGTCTCATAGCTCATCTCGGCTTGTCCCCTCTCTTGTTGATCGCGTGTGGACAAATAGAGTGAAGAGTTAAATGGCTATGATATTATTACAAACTCTTTTAATCTGACTCCATTTAATGAATAATTTGTATCACCATTCGATAACCAAGTAACTAGTTTATCAGCTATGGAAGAGCATGGCATGGCATACTACGAGAATTGAAGTATATGATTGGTAGGCAAATTAACAGTTTATTTGGCACTAAGCCTTAAAGGTCAATGTGCTTTTTCAAAATTCTCAATGTCTCGTTTTAAATGTCAAGGCCCTCGGAAGTCTACAGTCTAGTCTGAAGTATGGAGCTACTTTGAGCCTCGTAAATGGTGTAAAACAGTGATTTATTTGCATGGCTAGGCCGATGCCCAAGGCACCCCCATCGAAAAACTGTTGGTAGCATCGGCTAACTAGCGCCAGATTTCTGAGTGCAGGGGACAAGCCAAGATGACCTATGAGACATACGTTCACACTCGGCATCATGTTTCAACACACTTTAGGTCAATATCACACCGGAATTCTCCTTTAATACATATCACATAACATAACCTATGTTATTTGACTGAGGGGCTCTATTCTGATATCAGGGCTGGAGAACATAGTAGTGACTTCACACAGAGGTTTGGAATTCAGGGATCCCTGAACAATTGGGCCCCTGCGGAGTCACTGCATCTGCACCTCCTCTGATGCCCTCCTCCTCCTGCGACTCGTGGAGGTCTTAGTGAGCTCCACTTCCTGGTCGTTACACTCATCTGAGGGAAAAGAGACACATCAGTAGAGAGCAGACACCTGCAGTCTCTCACTGCAAATACATAACTGGGCTTTAATTACATATAGCAGATTAGCTGAGTTCTATCAAATTTGATCCTTTTATTATAAAATTATTACTTTTTTATTCTAAACTGCTCCACTATTTCTAGTGTAGAGCTAATAGAAAATAAAGATGTGTAACGTATTCTGACCTGGAGTGTGTGATCTCCTGTTTCTTATGTGAAGGTAATACGCTCCCACCAGCAGTGATGTGAGGATGATGATCTCTGCCAGCCACACACTGATGAACACTGGAGAAATACCTGCAGACAGAAGCTTTTTAATATGAAAGCCAGTGTGTTTCTGCACTAGATACAGGGGTGGGGAAACTGCAGTGTCTGTACCAGTAGCCCCTCACTTGGGCAGGGGGGGCATATGGGGGCATGTGTGGGCCTAGGTGGGACAGGGTAGTGGGGTATTGTGGGGGCATGTATGGGACTCACTGGGGCATCTAGGGATGTTATAGGGGAGGTGTCAGTGTAGTGCAGCACAGTAGCTACAGCAGCTTTTGGGACAGAGGTCTGATCAACAGCTTTATGTGGGCTCTGGTCCCCATGTGTGGTGGCCAATGAAGGCAGTTACCCAGGAGATCCAGCTTAGCTCAGCTGACTAGTGGAAGAACTGCTTGGCCAGTGGGAGTGATAGCTTAATCCCAGTGATGCCAGTAACGCGTTAGTCTATTTTTACCACTTTTTTCAGTAACGAGTAATCTAACGCGCTACTATTTACAAACCAGTAATCAGATTAAAGTTACTTATCTAAGTTACTGTGCGTTACTATTTTTGTAATTTTCCTTAATAAAAAGATATATTCCTTGCTTTCTTCTTGTCTTGGGGATTAATGTCATGTAGGCTATGCTCACGTTTTCAGCATGAGGACAATTCACGTGCAGCGACACAAACGAAAACAACAATGGAGGGTGGAGGGAGAGAGAGATGCACATTTCATCAGTCATTACTTTGAGTTTGTGTCAGCTAAACATGACAACATTAAGGTACATTGTACATTCTGTGCTGGCGACAAAGTGCTGTCTAGCTAGACATCCCAAGTCTCCCGAAGTTTTGGGAGTCTCCCACATATTGATAGCGGCTTCCTGACGCCCGCAAATTACATAAAATCTCCCGGAACCTAGAGCGAACAAGAGCACGCAAGCCAGACCGGACTTCAAATCAAAGATTCTAGAATCTTTGCTTCAAATCGCGTGTGCATAGCTTAATGCGCACACAACGGAGAGGGAGAGAGAGAGGAGTGGTGCGTTTGTGCCTGAAGCGCATCCAAGACAGAGAGCATCCTGGTCTGTTTTGCTAAATCAACCAATCCGTTTTCAGTGTAAGTGCTTATATCTCTTTTCTCCCAAACATAATTAATCAGTTCAGTCAGTGTATCTAGGAACAGAAGCGTCATGGCAGCGTTAGTGCCCCTCAAAAAGGAAGATTTAAGACCCATTTCACATCAGACTACACAAAAGTGTACCCAATTGTCTTAAAAGATTAAAACATAATGATAATCTTGCACACTGCACTGTTTGTAACAGCAACTTTAGCATTGCTCACGGCGGGTTAAATGATTGCAAAAGACTTGTTGAGGTGAGTTTAACAAGTGTAATTTCATTTGCATATTACTCAGGCCTATAGGCTACAAGATGGCTAGTTGCCAAGGCTACATGAAAAAAAATCTACATATTTTACTATAACAATTTCTATCAATAGGCCTTCCTTATTTGGTGTACTTAGACATTATTGAACAAACATCTGAATTCTAAGTAGGTTAGGTTGGGATGTCTGCTATACATTGCTGTTAAAATGCGCTTCCAGTATAGTGAGTATTGGCAAAACTGGTTATCATTTTTATGTTGAGGCGTTGGGGGTGTTGTCGGCAGCTGCTGAAAGTAACTAATAAAGTAACTTGTAATCTAACATAGTTACTTTTAAAATCAAGTAATCAGTAAAGTAACTAAGTTACTTTTTAAAGGAGTAATCAGTAATCAGTAATCAGATTACTTTTTCAAGGTAACTGTGGCAACACTGCTTAATCCACAGGCTGTGGATTTCAGCATTTAATCAGGTAAAATCAACAGTCCTCACACTCACCTGGGCATTGCATGGGGGCGGGATCTGTAGACACAGAGGGGAGGGACAGTGCAGGTAAGTGCAGTGCAGTGTGTCATGACTCATATTGCTGAACAGTTATATGACAGATATCAACACATGAATGAATAAGTCTCAATATTATTTTTAAAGTATAATTGAAGTTCAGACAGTAACTGACCAGAGCAGAGTTCCTTTGTTATGGTGGTGTTAGCTCTGCTGACGTGGTTTGAGGCGGTGCAGGTGAGTTCTCCAGTGGCATTCCCCTTCAGCAGGATAGTCTGGTTATTTGAACTGAGATCAGCATCAGCTTCACCCAGAGGCTTCCCATCCAGAGACCAGCTGAACTGAAGACTGTCCCCATTGGAGGAGCACTTCATACTCCTGATCGACAGACCCACATCAGACATTGGAGCTGAAAGGGAGGAGAGATGAGTGTCCTGAATAACTTATAAACCTCTAATATGACAGAAAGAGATTGTTGAATCAATACTAAATTGAGGCCTGCCACAATATCTGCATTGGCAGGAACATAAAGAGGTTTTTAATCAGTTTAAAATGGGATAAAATCTCACAGCAGACACAGCTAGACACAGTTTGGTAATTCCCATTATCTTGTTAGTAATTATCCCATTATCTTGTTACTTGTGGCTGGAAGTGGGCACACGTGGAACACCATTTTAAAACATGGTGGTGGTCAACATGTTTTGTTATTGGTAAGTTAGCCCATTTAAATTTGTTTATTAATTGAACTGTCATAATTAGTAAATGATCCATTTATTTCTGATGCCCCCTGCACACCAATGTCTGCCTACACAGCACAGCAAATAAATATTTCTTTTTTGTTAAATGATTAAAAAAAATTCTGATTGCTTAAGCACATTTTTTGTAACTATGGCTTTTTTTGCAAAACTCTACACACAAATGGCAAAACCTCTCACCCAATCAGCAAAACATTGTAGTTCTCTTGCAAAAGCTGGCTTGCTTAACTTAACCTTGCTTAACTCTTCACACCTTCGTAAAAATGGTGTTTTCGTATCTAACAGTAAACACAAGCCATCACAATAGTAAGCACACAATGTGCCAACACACTGATGGTATGAATAAAAAACACATCTGGCTTTTGCTTTCTCTGTGCACAAGGTAGACTATGTCAGTTTGAGGTCATACTTTTGTCATAGTTCTGTAAACATACAGGGATCCAAACTTCAAGTATTAGTGTTTATTTACCAGGGCCGTAGTCACCATAGACATTGAGGGGGACGTGTCCCCCCCAATATTCAAATATGACCAAAATGTCCCCCCCAATATTCGGACATAGAAAAATAAATAAAGAATAAAGCGCTATACTAGGCCTACAGGAAACCAACACGTGTAGCTGAAATGTAATCAAACGTAAATAACGCACACATTATGACCTATGGTTCCAGAGTAGCCTACACCCCTGAGTGGTTTGTCCTGGTGATTTTCCGTTTTTCGTTAGTGGAGTGAGCTATCAAAAGCTTCCATTTAATGCACCCTACTGCGGTGAGGTAGGGCTGTTAACAATATCGCAAAAGCTACTGGTACAATTTTCACAAAACTTCTTGAAAAGGTGTAGCACAGGCTAAGGAAATCCCATACATGTTTGGAGGCGATCAGACTGAAAGGGAACATTTTCCATATTGTAGCCTATTCTCGCAATGATAGCATAAGTGAAACGTTTTATTTTAAATTATGAATTGTGCAAGCCTGTGTGATTTCTTTCACGTCTTTCAACATAAATAATGCATTCATATGCTAGTAGTAATGCCAGAAATTACCGTTTATAGGCCTCTTAGAAATGATTGTTGCATCTTGCATATTATTTAGATGCGCACACAATCGCGCAGCCATGCAGGCAAAACGATCAAATGTGGCGACGTTTACAATAGGCCTACGTGATAGCCTACAGTTAATGTGAATCGCGGACAATAACCAAAGAAAGGAATTTGCACCTCCATTCACCAATGCATACAGGGGTAACATGAGGTGGGTCAGACAGAAGAGGGGCCTGTCTTAGTGGCCTTTTCCTGAATCCTGTCCCTTTCAAACTATGTTAAAATTGTGTGATTAGCCGCCAGCATAATAAAATCTAAATCAAAAGACAAAATCTTATTAGGCTCCAAATGAGTCTAAGCCTTAGTTTAAAAAAATCTTCAGGTGTAAGTAATAGGCTAAGTCAAAGAACCACATTCTGTGTAATATCGAGGTTATCATAAGATACTCTAGTTTGTAATTTCTTTTAAAGTATACATTTTGAACACAAATGGAGTCACTGGTCCAGGATTGGACCAGTGAAGTTGCTTCTTCTCCACCCTTCTCTTTTCACAAAACTCACCAGGGGGGGGGGGGGGCATCTGTGTCCAGGGGTTCATAATCCATCCATGCCATTCCTATGTCCGTCAAAAGTTAATTTTTGACTGACCTAACGACTTGTTTGTGATTTTTAATAATATTTTTGCATGGTAGGAAATGTATTGAAATTCTGTTTGAGGGTCCCTCAGACCCCACCACAGATTTGGTCCCCCCCAATGTTTACCTCATGACTACGGCCTTGTTATTTACACACATCAAAACAAACACAAGTGTGTTTTTCCAAGTCAAAACACAAAATAGCATTTCACTGAGACTAAAAAAATCAGTCTACATTGAGTCTACTCTCTCAAAATTCTGTCTACATCACATGCAATGTCCTAGTCCAAGGCACCGGGAAAAATATATTCTGGAATGATGTATCCAGGCCTGACATGACAATATCCCCACATGTAGACTGTTTTTTTGTCTGTAAAAGGGCTATTTCTTTCTCTTCTCACTCTTCCTGCTCACTCCATTGTACCCATTGTACATTACCTGTGGCTTATTTATAGTGCTTAGGATGATTGCAAAGTGAACTAATTATCTAAAACAGTTTTCACATGAGAAAGTGTGCCAGAGATGTTGGCAAAATAGTGTAAATAATAGCCATTGTGCCTACAGTTGTGCAAAGTGTGTGTTACAAAATTGCAAACTGAGTGCAAAGCAGTGTTTGTGCTTTTAGTTTTGCGAACTCAGTGAGTGGTTTTGCCATTTGTGTGTAGAGTTTTGCAAAAAAAGCCATAGTTACAAAAAATGTGTTTAAGCATTCAGAAAAAAACTGTAAATTGCTGTGGTACACTGCTAGTATTACATAACATAAGAGACCATTAAGTGATTTACCTTCGATAATCAGCTGTACTGCATAATTTCCAACTCCTTTCCCTGATGTGTCATAGACCACAGCTCTGTATGTTCCTGCGTCTGTCCTCTCTGCATGGTGTATAATCAGGGTTCCATTATCAGGAACAAATTGCCACCTCTGGAGGAGTGATGGAGTATTGTTTTCTTTGTGGAATATGGACTTAGATTTTCTGAAGGTAAAAACAATCCTATTTCCACTATATAGCATGAGTTCATGTCCGCTGACGTTCGTCATCAGCCTCAGATACACAGGTCTTCCCAGAGCCCCAAAACATAAATTCTGAGTAGCGTTGCAGATGGAGTCCAGACCTGCAGGTGACACAGATGTGGTTTAACTGCAGCACTGCAATGATGAGGCCTGATCTACACAAAGTTCCTTTACATTGGCACTCAACTGTAACTGTTTACCCATTACTTGGCTAAGCAGTGAAATGTAGTGCAACTAGTGAATTAAATAATGTGTTCTTATATTTGTACTGACATTTCATTTGAACTGCTTTCCAACATTTTTATTCCAAGCTAATTCTAATGACAGTGGAAAATGGGGTGTCAGACAACAGCATAATTTGACATCAGCAAACATGTACTACAGTAACACAAACAATTTTAAGCTACATACTGATCTGCACTGTAAATTCTTCACTATTCTTGTTCAGAGTTGCATGTAAAGGGAATATTAAATATGGCTCCATAAAACCTCGGTAGTCAGAATACTGTCCTTTAACTGATTGTCCAAAATAGGAAAACACCAACACAAAAGAGAAAACCGACTGTTTATGGAATTATACAACAGTTAGGTCCGGTCGAGTTATTTATCCATTTTTGATTGGACAAGAGGCTTTCTATGAGTCATCACGAGTGCCACTCAAGACTTTTTACTGCTAGTAATCACTCCGCGAAAGATAGTCTACATTGTAACCGTAACACTAACATTCAATTCAATTCATTCATAAAAAGCATCAGCGAGAGAAGAGATTTAAAGATTTAACGAGGAGGCAAAGAACCACAAAGATCCCCTGTAGCGAACAAAGGACAATCACAGGGGAGTGTATAAAGAGCCAGGGAATCTCTGAACCTCTGCCCCTAATCCCTCATGATGCAAAGGCCCTTTATCTCTAACCGAAGCAGCTTGTCTTGGCAAACGAAATCCTGTTCAACAATCTCCCTCTTGGTGTAAACCAACTTGGGCAAATGCTGCCAAAAATGTGCCTAGAGGCAGAGACGAAGGTGAGATGGCAGCCGTGGCCTACTGGTTAGCGCTTCGGACTTGTAAGTGTGTGCTTCACCTCACTGTGTATTCAATGTGCGCTGAGTGTGTTACACTAATTCAGTGTTTCTCAAACTTTTTTTCTGGGGACCCATTTTTTAAAAATGACAGACTATCGCGACCCAACTCGTGACTGTGGTAGTTAACAAACTAGATCAGTGGTTCTCAAACTTTTTCTTTCATTCCCCACTTTGATCAAGGGGGCATTGTTGAGCCCCACCTGTCCCTCATCGCTCTAAGAAAGTGGTAGGTCAAGCTTAAAATTGTCAAATTTATTGAAATAATGACAAGTTCTAAATATATCATCTTCAACAGAGTTAAAATCAGTTTGTGCTGCAGATATAATAATAAATAAATACATACATATTTCTGTTTTCCAGCAACATATTAGGAAGCATAGGCCATTTTACAGCATTGTACAATATATTCAATGAAATACCAACATGCTGCATTAAATGGATCCATAATCCAGTCATACTGAGCACTGCTGGTTGGGAAATATTTTTGAAATAAACTTTGCAAGGATGTGATGTAGTAGGCCTACTGTTTAATACATGGGATCACAAGAGTGCCTCCCAATCAGACGTTTCAGCGATTTCGCTCAGAAATCTCAAAGGCATAATAGGCCTACTGTCGCGATCGAGGCGCCTGTCCCATACTTGTCCCGTGCTTGTCTTTGCCTTGTAACTGGACATTTAACTCAAATGTTTCGCTAAGATATATCAAATATATCGCTAAGATAGGTCAGCTTCGTCAAGAAATTTTCATTAGTGGACGTGCTTGCAGATTCAAACATGCGCTCTTCCTCCAAGAAGAGGCGACTCGGAGCTCAAACACGCGCGACAGCACTTTACCTCGGGAAAGCCACCTTGCCTCGCTGTGAAACAGTACAGCCTTTTGGTCAGCTACCATCTCTTCGAAAAGTGCGGAGAATAGACGCGCTTTTAAGGGCCGGGTTTTGATGAAATTCACCACTCTCACAACAACGTTCAAAATCTCATGTAGGTCGGGACTAACTAAGCTGCCTTGACACGAGCGCTTTCTTGTGAATAACACAGTGCGTCCATTGCGCATCGGGTAAAAAAAAAAACATCAGTTCGCGCCCCACCTGGCATGTCTCCGCGACCCAGTAGTGAGAAACGCTGCACTAATTCATGGATTGGGAAAAATGCAGAGACCAAATTTCCCTCACGGGATCAAAAGAGTATATATACTTATACCAAAGTCCTTTTAGGCAAGCCCCTCCACTTGGGGCCATATTGCAACGCTTTTTGGGCACTCATCGGGCATATCCTATTCATTGATTGGCTCAATGTATTCATATGTCGATGTTTTGCCGAGGAAGGGGTGGGATATGTGTAGACAACGGCCATATTGGCATTACAAACCAGCCCCATGCATTTCTATGGAGGATTTTTTGAGTGCTGTGTCTCCTCATTAGAAAGTCTCTGCTTATACTAGATGAACCACGGGAGCGTAAATATGTTCCCTGGGTCCTATGTTCCCTGCTTTGAATGGGACCGGGGAACATAGGACCCTTTTTAAAAACCTTAACCATAACCCCGAGCGGGGAACATATGACCCGGGGAACATAGTGATGACCCCTGAACCACATCCTAAAGCCGAATTCACACCAAAGATTCGCGACGAGATGAGCTGCAACATTCTATAAACCAGCAACTTGCTGCAACATTCTAAAACCTTGCAACTGTGACACGTGGTGAATGCTTTGCAACGGCTTTGCAAAAGCTGGCAATTCACAGCGCTGCAACTCCTTTCTGCAACGGTTTCGTCTCGTCGCGAATCCTTGGTGTGAATTGGTCTTAAGAGTGACGGTGGTGCAGAAGCTCTCAGATGTTGGACTCGCTGCCAGGAAAATGATGACAGTGAGTGGGCACAGGTAAGCGCATTTTCGCAAAGTCAACATACAGTATACATTTTGCCTCTAAAGCTGTAGTTAGCCAAACACAACACACATCTCCTGCCAAATGCAGCCTTTGCGGTAGTTCCAAAGCTGCTTACCTTTGGAGGCTCCAGCCATCAGTAAGAGCAGCAGAGCTGTCTGCATGTCTGTGTGCAGAGGGATAGAGAGGTCCACGAGGTGAAACTCCAGAGGTGATGTGAGATGAATGTACTGGAGTAGGATCCTCTGTCCTACTGCTAGGACTAAACTCTACAGATATCTGCTGATATCTGCAGGTCAAGTCAGGTTTTCATGTTATTTACGCATATGACTGTGTAACACATTTGGCTATTTATGTCTGGCCAATGCAAAAGTGGTTTTCACAAGAGAAGTCAAATAGGACTCCAACTCCATTACAGACACAAGCTTAGACTTCCCTTTTAATCTAAGTTCCTAAATGGGTGATTTTGAATCAATCTTTTATATTTTTGTGGCCAGGTGTCAGCCTCTGAAAAGCCATCCTTTGCCTTTATTCCATCTACTGCAGTGTTTCTTAACTGGTGGGTCGGGACCCAAAAGTGGGTCGCGGAACCGTTCTGGGTGGGTCGCACAACTTGTGGTTAAAAATAAATAAAAAAATCGGCAATTTAAAATGCTGCCTTATCAGATCTAATGTTATAATAATAATATAATAATAATAATAAGCTTTATTTGTATAGCACCTTTCATACACAGAATGCAGCTCAAAGTGCTTTACATTTGAAGCATGTAACAAAATAATAGTCAGTCAGTCATTATCAATCACATTTCTTCATTGCTGGGGCCGTTTATGATCCACTCAGCAACATATCAAAAATATAGAAAATGACATGTCATAAGACTGGCAGCCTTAACCCTCTTACCCCCCACAAGCACGCCATATGGCAACTGTGGCAAGGAAAAACTCCCATATTCCAGGAAGAAACCTTGAGCAGAACCTGACTTAATAGGGGGAGCCCATCTGCTTCTGGCTGGCTGCGCCCTCCAATAGCAGCAGATGTAGAATAATCTGAAAAAGTAGTCTACAGGATAAGACGAGTTAACTAAAA
Source organism: Alosa pseudoharengus (assembly GCF_046254945.1). Lineage (NCBI taxonomy): Eukaryota > Metazoa > Chordata > Actinopteri > Clupeiformes > Clupeidae > Alosa > Alosa pseudoharengus. Next base: position 16,721,278 of record NW_027468630.1, on the reverse strand, counting down.
GCTTTCCTGTACAGGTATGTTTTCAGATCTTTTTTAAAAATATTTACTGAACTCGCCTGCTTGATGTACAGAGGCAGGGTGTTCCATAGTTTGGGGGCATAATGGATAAAAGCAGCTTCTCCACTTTGTTTGTGGAGCACTTTGGGTACGATTAAAAGATTAGAATTGGATGATCTAAGTTTCCTTTGTGGTTGATAAGATATTAAAAGCTCAGAGATATATGAAGGTGCTGTGCCATTCAGAGCTTTGTAAGTAATTAACATAACCTTAAAATCAATTCTATAGGAAATAGGGAGCCAGTGCAGTTCAGCCAACACAGGGGTGATGTGTTCTCTCTTCTTAGTCTTAGTTAAAAGTCTAGCCGCAGAGTTCTGTATGAGTGCCAATTTCTTTAGATGTTTTTTGGGAAGACCAGTGAAAAGTGCATTGCAGTAGTCTAACCTGCTAGTGATAAAGGCGTGAATTAGTTTTTCTGCATCTTGTTGAGTTAAAAAGGGCCGCACTTTGGCAATGTTTCTCAAGTGGAAATAGGCTGTTTGAGTAACTTTACTGATATGGGGCTTAAAACTTAACTCTGCATCTAAGATGACACCGAGGCTTGTTACTTTTGGTTTGACCTGGTGTGCCAAGTTCCCCAGATTACTAAGAACAATATCTCGCTTTAGTTTTGGTCCCACCAAAAGTACCTCTGTTTTGTCATCATTTAGTTTCAGAAAATTTTTGCTCATCCACTGATTAATGGAGGTTAGGCATGCAGTGAGGGAGCAAAGGCCATCTGGGTTAGTTGGCTCCACAGAAATATACAATTGGGTATCATCTGCGTAGCTATGGAAGTTTACATTATGCTGACTTATGACATTTCCCAATGGAAGCATATATAGGGAAAATAGCAGGGGACCAAGGCAGCTCCCCTGGGCCACACCAAAAGGCAAGTCATGTTTTTCAGATACATGATCTCCTAGACTGATATAAAAATCTCTGCCAGTAATGTAGGTTTGAAACCAGTTTGTTGGACCTTTATTTTGATAAACTTTATTCATAGCCTACATATCAGTCATTGCCATGGCATGGACATAGACGATGTTTATGTGACAAGTCATGTTAGACATCATTTTAGTGGTAAACGCAAGTAGGCTGCTACTCTGAATATTTGAAGTATAGGCTCGGATATAGATTCACTTAAACTGAGAACAAAATAGGACAGAAACCCCATTGTGTGGTGTGCAGTAGATGGCTGGCACATGAGAGCATGAAACTAAAATGCCACATGGAAACAAGGCACCCCTGTCAAAGTCATACCTGTCGAGTACTTTGAAAGGTGACATCAAGAGTTGAAGACTTCACAAATGTAGGCTAATGCCAAACATCTGCATGTTCCAAACAAGTAGGCCTACAGGCACTTCGCTTGTCTTACCATGTAGCTCACCATATCCATTGGTTTGAACGCTAATATATATATATATATATGGGTCGCGACTTTATGAACATGGGAAATTGTGAGTCCCAAAGCCAGACCACTTAAGAACCACTGATCTACTGTATCTCTATATCTAAGGACAACATAGTGGCCTTTATCCCTTAAATAAAGCAAACGCAGGACAAAGGAACAACTCCCACTGCTATCTAACACTCAGCAACTCATTACAGTCACTCACTACACTAACTTACAATATGAAATCACAGCCTCAGGAGTATACATTGTGCTTTATGCTGACCTGTTTGTTGTCTCTTTTCCCTTGTGTCGAGACCGCAAGATGAGGGTATGTGAAACATGTATAACCTGTAGTGTGATTCTTGTTTCTTATGTGTGTGTTTCTTATGTGCGGATAACAACCGTCTGCCAGACAAACACTGATAAACACTGGAGAAACATCTGCAGACAGAAGCTTAATAATGAGCAAGTAGCCAAGTGTCTGTGCAATTCTTTCTCAGAATTTGTGGTCTGTTCGGCTGAAACTTCCTCTTTGATCTCTCACATCCTTCACTCACTCTGCACTGATGAAGTGTGATGTGTGATGACACTTCAAGCTCCAAGGCTATGAAGACACACACACATACACACGTACACACACACACACACAGGCACACACACAACGCTGTATGCTGCAGCAGTCAGGGCCCTGCCAGGGCACATATCACAGCAGCAATTTTGACTTTAGGCTTGAAGTCCATTTATTCATTCATACATTTCATAGTTTATTTCTACATTTATTTTTTCACATCGGGGTCAATTGTGGGGGCAGCCGTGGCCGTGGTTAGGGCATCGGGCTTGTAACCAAAGGGTTGCCGGTTCGATCTCCGACCAGTAGGAAAAATGTGGGTGGGGGGAAGTGGTTGAGCACTGTTCTCCCATGCCCACATCCACGGCTGAAGTGTCCTTGAGCAAGGCACCTAACCCCTCACTGCTCCCCGAGTGCCGCTGTAGCAGGCAGCTAATGGCTCTGGGTTAATGTGTGCTTCACCTCACTGTGTGTTCACTGTGTGCTGTGTTTCACTAATTCACGGATTGGGATAAATGCAGACACCAAATTTCCCTCACAAGATCAAAAGAGTATATATACTTATACTCAGGGTAGGAATTCACAGCGGCCATGGCCGTCGTTGCCTCTTGCGTTGGCTGTGAGGCCCCTTTGAAAATCAGAGGTTTACAGGCCACGGTGGCCTTGGTGCCCCCTTCTTTCAATATTCTGCTTTGCATCCTACTAATAGCGATTTTTATTTAGCCTGTGGCCTGTCAAAATAATCTTAGCATTCACAGCGCAAATTAATTTTGTCTTTTACGCAGTTAGTCAGGTAGAACCCCAGGATAGGTGTGACATAAGGTACTAATGCAATTTTTTTGCATTAATTGATAGTTTAGGGGGTGTTGACTCAGAATCTGACAGGTGCCGCTCCAGCACCCTTGAGCATTTTTTTTTAATGACAATTTGCCACGCCCCCTTTTTTGACCATAAAAAAATAACTAGATGTACATTACTGTATAAACCCATAATGTATCAAATGAAAGCTCTTCTCAAACAGAAATCAATGATGTCAATACAAACATGCCAAAAATGATTTCAAGTCCGTCCAGGAGTACGACATCTTCAAACTATAACCTCCGTAATTTCCCCATTAATTCTCTATGGCGAGTCTCAACAGTACACGTGTAATACTCCTTTTGTCCACTGGTGGTTGTTTTGGCGCTGTTTCGCGTTTGCCATCGAAAACGGAATGAAATGTAGGCCTACCTGCAAACAATGTAAGAGGCCTATGCGGACTGCATCAGTGCTCAAAGTATTCTAAACCATTATTTGTTAATAACTAACTAACTTCTATTCAAGTCATATTTTTGGGACTTTCTGGGACAATTATTTCTATTTTTTATTCACACGTTCAAATGTTCATACAGAGTTCAAAGCTCATCAGGTGAGTGAAAGTTAGAATGGTGGTCATTTCAGATGTGTTTGCCAGCACTTCATAAAACTGTCATAGTTTGATAATTATTTGTAGGATATTGCTTGTTCACAACTTGAGCTTTGTATGCAAAGAAACAGAGTCTTTTTATTAGTATTATTTCATTTGAGCTAAATTTTACACTGATATGGCATGGTGGCAACATAAACACAGCTAGCAATGGTATTAAATTGCAGTAGCCTATGATTAAATGTAATGGAATATTCAACTAAGGTAAACTGTTGTTGTTCACAGCACTAAGCTATTTATGGTTGATATACTCCGAGTCTCTGGCCCTCTCTTAGAGCCAGGCATAGTGAGCTCTGGCCCTCAGAAGAAAAAGTTTGGGGACCACTGCAGTAAGGTGAAGCACACACTAATCCCGGCGCAGTGAGCTGCCTGCATCAACAGCGGCGCTCGGGGAGCAGTGAGGGGTTAGGTGCCTTGCTCAAGGGCACTTCAGCTGTGCCTACTGGTCGGTCTGGTTCCGAACTGGCAACCCTCCGGTTACAGGTCCGAAGGGCTAACCAGTAGGCCACGGCTGCCCCAAGTATGCAATTTCTCTTCCAAAAAACATTCATTCAATCAGACATTTCTCCCTCGCTGTCATCAGTATCCTCCACTGAAAGTGTAGCCATCTTCAAATTTTTATTTGCACACTGTTCACCACCTTTGCAATGGCAGTAGGTGGTGCATGGTAGTCCATCTCACTGACAGCTGCAAGAGGCCCTGGAGCATGCTGGCACTGCATTGTATCCACAAGCAACAAGCTGTAGACCTGTTTTGGGTGCAATTTCAGTGTTGCCATGAACAGGCACAGGAATTCTATCCTCTATTTTCCGAACAAACAGGGATACATCATCAGTACACACTGGAGGAGTTTTTTTGTCAGCAACTCTCCACAGAAGGAGGCTTGATGTGCACGCTTGATGTGTTCCGCTGCATATTCTCTTGTTGGAGGAAGACTCTTTATTTAAGGAGGGTCTCTTTTCTTGGTGAATAGCATGTATCTCAAGTTACTGAGGCTTTCAACAGTCTTTCCATAGTAGAGGCAAGAAAGGAAATCCATTCATGCTCATCAGCTTCTACAGTACATACTGTATGTACAATTCTTCAAATCAAGATTCCTCTTGAGCATCAAATTGATTGCTGAGGTTTTCCCTTTGCCATATGACATGTCACAATCAAACAATGCATGAACATCCAACAAATCATAACATTTGTCGCCTAATTTTGCAGCCATAGCATTAATGTCAATTACTTTGAGCATCCATGGCCAACTGGTTAGGGAATCGGACTTGTGACTGAAGGGTGGCCAGTTCAATCCCTGACTGGTAGGAAAAATGTGTGTGGGGGGAGTGACTTAACAGTGCTCTCCCACATATGAGATGAGGTGCCCTTGAGCCCCGCTCCCCGGGCGCTGGATCAAGGGCTGCCCACTGCTGCGGGTGTGTATGTGTACTCCTAGTGTGTTCACTGCTCAAGGGTGTGTGTGTGTTTGAATGGGTGTACACTGTTTGTGTGGGTGTGTTGTACCCCCGAATGGGTAAAATGCAGAGCACAAATTCCTTGTATCAGTGGGGTCAGCCCTATGTTCCCACATTTCTCGGGTTAGGGTTAGGCCTGAGGTGTGGGTTAAGGGACATAGGGCTGTGGGAACATAGGCATGCTCCCGTACTGGTATATGTAAGTATACTTGGGCAGCCGTGGCCTACTGGTTAGGGCTTCGGGCTGCCGGTTCGATCCCCGACCAGTAGGAGAAATGTTGGGGGGGGGGGGAGTTCCCTTGAGCACCTGACCCCTCACTGCTCCCCGAGCGCCACTGTAGCAAGTCAACTCACTGCTCCGGGTTAGAGTGTGCTTCACCTCATGTGTGCTCATTGTGTGCTTCATCTCACTGTGTGTTCACTAATTCACGGATGGGATGAATGCAGAGACCAAATTCCTTGTATATGCAAGTATACTTGGGCTATAAACCTGATTTACATTTGTTGTTATATTTGTTGTTGTAATTCCAAATGATTCGTGTCATTCCTTGCAATACTGGAAGAAATAATTTTCTTGATTCTGTCCTCTCCTGTAATCAACTTTGCAGTTTTCTCTGTAATTAAGGGGGCAAATTCAAGGACTATTATAGTTAATGTGCTGACTAACTGGCAAGTACCTCATAACTCAGACTAGTTTGTATCAATCCTGGACTGTGGTGTCTGTTTTTAAAGCATTAAAAAAATGTTAGGATGAAAAATATTGTTGTCTGTAATTCTAGGGGGAAATCCAAGGACAGTTATAATTAATTTGCTAACTACCTGGGAAGTACCTCACAACATTGCTGTCTGAAATTCAGCGACTGATTCAAGGGAAATTAAAGCTAACGTGCTAGCTAACTCGCAAGTTGGTGAACTAGGGTACATCAGACTTGCTATATTTCATATTAAAATGAATTACTATTGAATGATTGTATTCCTGTATGTATTAAGCTACATGGCAGTTCCATAATTTATTTAATTTAATACCAAACATGACACGTTTCAGAGGTATAAGCTATTATGCAGCAAAAAGGAACCTAATTTGACCTTAAAGGTCACTTTGCAAAAGGTATTTTGTTCTCTGGAGGGACCTAAACTATTTTGTTCTACTTTATTATGGTCAAAACTGATTTCTGTATGAAAAGAGCTTTAATTTGATACCATACATGATGGGTTTATATGTTAATGTCTATTTAGATGATTTTCTAGATCAAAAAAGGGGTGTGGCAGCCAGGTGATGCCATTTTAAAGAAAATGCTCATGCACCCGTCAGATTCTGAAAGGACACCCCCTTACCTATCAATTTATGCAAAAAAAAATGCATTAGTACCTTATGTCCCACTTATGCCCAAATTCCACAAAGTTCTACCTGACTAAGTGGAGAAAGTGACAGCGCAAGAAAGAAAGTGTATCCAAATTCACCCATTCATCTCAGTTGAACTACTCGCGAAGTAGCCTATTCATCACACAGACATCACAAGTATCACATGAAAGAGCTTTTTCTCAGCTTTTAAACGATGTTACCCGATAATTGCTGAGTTGAACTGTTCGCAAGAAAAGTAAATAATATAATTCAATTTAATGATACATTCTACTGAAGGTTTTGCATCCCATGATCTCCCAACCCATTCATCTCGGTGGAATACTTCACGAACCCTTCTTTTAACACACGACAAACCATATATCAGAATAAACAGCAGACCTTACCGAACACAAAGGTGTAAAGCAGTCCCCTGCTTTACGTTTGGTCACCTTAAACATAAAACATTGCAAACATGCTCATACAAACACACAGAGAGAGAGACTAACATACACATGGCTTTCATGAATTTTGCATTTTCTTTTGGTTTTCAAATACAGGAAATAATAGAGAATACAGGAAAGGACGAAGGGGATTGGGGATTCTAGTACACTGATCCACTGTGTAAAACATCCACACTTGGCATTGGATGTCATCTCAGTTCATAAAATAATAATGAGCACATGCACACATAGACTCATATCAGTTCCATGTTGTTGATCTGCCTCTGTGTATGAGAAGTGTGCTGGGGAGTGATCTGGCACACACCCCTGTTTTAACCTCAGGCCAGCAGATATGTTGTAAAATGAATGTTTAAACTGCAATGTAGGCCCTATAGTGGGGAATTGTGATAAACATCCTGAACATGAAGCCTGGAGTCAGCTCTAATTGTTTTACTAAACCACAAACTTACTTGGTCTAGGCGTATTCTGTTTCTTACTGCGAGTTTCTGTGAATGTGGGAATTAAATCATTAAAACGAGCACATGATAGGCTAAATGACAGCACAATTTAATAAAACCATGATTTAGTAAAACGTTTTCTTGATAGGCCTAAAAAGAAATCCTACTAGTCCACTATACTAGCCTACTCTCTGGGCTATGTGCAAATATTATAGATAGGCGGGATATCAGAAGACTTTTATTATGGTAAGTAACATGCACAAAAAGTTTGAATTTCCTGTGTGCAACCTTCTTTTGTGGCCGAATTACTGGCTAGCCAACAGCCGCCCTGTGGAGCAGTATACTTTGAGATTATGACTAACGTTACGCCATAATGACACGAGATACAAAATAATGAGGAACAAAAATGGTGTGCATATAATTGTGAAAGTGAAGTCTATCGTCAACAAATCTCCTGGCTCATCTCGGATCACAAGGTGTTATGGGTTCGCCCTGCGTTACCTTGGATGACATCGCTGGTTTGGAAGAAGCAAAGGAGACACTGCAGGAGGCTGTGCGGCAGCACCTCACAGGTGGATTATGTTCCTCACTCAACTCCACAAGCAAAAGCGAGTGTTGATTAAATTATAGCTGGATTTTTCGGGTAGTGGGCTGTGGTGGAGTGAGTTCAAAAGTTGTGAGAATTTGCAAGCAATGTTTTATCAGAGTATAATTTCAGAGAGCTTTACTAAACTAGTAGACGTCTTGGCAAACCAGGAGACGAGACCAGAACTTGTTATAAACCATTTTGAAGTTCACTTCTAAAACATTCGGTAACAGTTCCACTAGTCCGGTAGCCTACTTCTATTGCTGCTGTCAACTGCACCTTCTCCAGACAATGAATGACCAGACCTTCACACACCTTACACAGCATAGTACTCTACTCTATTTTTATACTGAGTGTGTGTTTTTATTTGATTTTATCATTATCATTATTATTATTGTTGTTGTTATTAATTCCCTAAGTGGAGTGCCCAAAAAAGGAATTCCATTGTGCAGAAATGCCCAGATGACAACAACATATCTTGAATTTGTCATAATTAAACCTCATAATCATTATCTGAGTGGTGCTGTATCTCTTCCAATCCTGTGCTCTGAAGGTGTAGGGACTCAACCGAGGTCGGTCCTCCTCTATGGGGCACCAGGCACAGGCAAAACCCTCCTACTCCGAGCAATAGCGGGGGAGGTGGCCAGCTCGCAGTTCTACAGAGTCTCCTCATATGACCTGGTGTCCAGATGGTTAGGCCAAAACCAAGAGTAAGACTTCTGTGGAAATGTGTGTGTGTGTGTGTGTTTGTGGGCGGAGGGGAACAATATTACAATTGATACACAATAAACATTTTTCTAGATGGGTGTATTAGATTGTGATAAGGTACAGGAAAAATATTTAATCAAATTGATGTCACTGTGCTGTGGTACTGTTGTTTGTGAATTTGCCCACACACTCACACCTTGAAGCTGTTTTAGATCCAGCTGATTAAATGGGTTCTCTTTGTAACTGTTCTAGATTCAGGTGATTTGGGTTTTCTTTGAAGCTGTTGTACATCGATTTGATTAAATGTGTTCTCTTTGAAGCTGTTTTAGATCCAGCTCCTTAAATGGGTTCTTCTCGAGGATGAAAAGTTTCATACTATCTGAACCATGTTGGATTTAGCCCATATGTGCCATGATCAAGGACAGTTCCACTGCCATCTCTGACCAGTGTCGATGTGTTCTTGTGAAATTCCTGTTGTCTAATGAACTTCTTGTCTTCCTGGTTGTCCAGGCTGGTGAGGGAGTTGTTTGTGAGGGCATGTACACACCAGCCCTCCGTCGTGTGTTTGGACGACGTGGAGGGTTTCTGTGGAGCTGAGGGAGAGGCGCCAAGGGAGGCTGCACGCAAGGAGCTGCTCTTGCAGATGCAAGGTGGGGCAGACAAATGCCAAACACTAGCAACTGTGCTAGAATAGCACCAGTCATCATACCAGGCAAACACTAGCAGCCAAACCAGAATCAGGGCGGTCATTGCACCAAACAAACAGTATCAGAATAGAGGCACGCCAGTCGTGCACGCAAACAAACTCAGTATCTCACCAGTGAAGACCATTATCACCGTAAACGAGCAGCATGTTAGTCCTAGCCAATACTTTAAGTTTGCTCTTTGTTGTCTCAGGTGCTTTACAGAATAACGCTGGACTTCTAGTGCTTGGTGCCACAGCTGTGCCCTGGAGACTTGACTGTGAAGTTACAAGAAGGTGGGAATAGTTAGCCTGGAAACCGTAGGCAGGCCGAGGCCAGGCTAGGGAATAGTATGACCTCCAATAAATTACATTTAATGTTGGGATTTGGGGCAGCCGTGGCCTACTGGTTAGCGCTTCGGATTTGTGACTGGAGGGTTGCCGGTTCGAACGCCGACCAGTAGGAACGGCTGAAGTGCCCTTGAGCAAGGCACCTAACCCATCACTGCTTCCCGAGCGCCGCTGTAGCAGGCAGCTTACTGCGTCGGGATTAGTGTGTGCTTCACCTCACTGTGTGCTGAGTGTGTTTCACTAATTCAAGGATAAATGCAGAGACCACATTTCCCTCATGGGATCAAAAGAGTATATATACTTATACTATATTCAATTCATACTTATACTAAGAACTTGCTCTGATTAATTGGGAAATGTGTGAATTTGTGTGTGTGTGTGAGAGAGAGACTTCTCCACACACACATTAGATATGAAAGATTGTGTACATTTCCTTATGTTTAAAATGCAGACTGTGTGTATGTGAAATGTGTTTCTCTCTCCATGTGCCCCAGCTTCGAGCATCATGTGTGTATTCCCATACCTGGCGATCGTAGCCGAGCGCTGATCTTTAAGCAGCAACTGAAGGGTGTGTTAAACAGCCTGACTGAAGCAGACTTCACCAGTTTGGCGCTGAGGACCGACGGCTTTACCGGGGCCGACATCAGCATCCTCGTCCGGGACGCCCTTCTGCAGCCCGTCCGGAGATTGCAGAGGGCCACCCACTTCAGAAGGGTAACTGTCCACTGCCCCCTGTAAAGCTTACACACAGGCTACACTGGGTCCACAGCTGAAGTGCTCCGTTTGCGTAGCGTCAAAATATTTCTTGAAGTCTGGACTATTTTTTTGGAACGTACACACCGCGATCAGGTCTGGTGTATAGCCAGTTCCATTGATGGTAGTTGGTAATTGTTGCAGCAGACACCACGCGAACAAAACGCTTCAGTTATGTACCCAGGGTAGCCTCCCTGTTAGAGGTGGTAACACAGGATTCAGGTCACCTGTATGACTTAATTTATATTTCATTAATATAAAACCCACCAAGATGCATCAGTTTGCCATCTCATCTTAAATATCCTATTTCCTGTATGTCCATGTTCTTCCTGGGTGATAGGTGAGAGGACGCAGGTACAATCAAGCCACTGAGGAGGATGACCTTTTGACCCCTTGTTGTCCAGGAGACGCAGGAGCCATAGAGATGACCTGGGAGGAGGTGGTGGATTTAGCAGAGCCCATCATATGTATGGTGAGCATAACCGTCACTTGGATACTCAAATTATTTATATAGAACAACCCATTTAGAATTGATATTACAGAAAGTAATGTCATAAGCCATGTCAGTTAATAATTATATATGAACATAATCACATAATGAGAGACATGGTTATAAGTAGCTAGAAGTTATCAAGTCTGCAAATAGTAAGAAGTAGAGGAACATAGGTCAGATATTTCCTATGATAGTGTATGTATTACTTTTCCAAAAGCCTTGTTGATTTCTCTTTAAATGTGTCCTTAGGGGGATTTGTTGAAGTCCTTTGAAAACACAAAGCCCTCTGTGGACCAGGGATACCTGGAGAAGATACAGAGGTTTACTGAGGAGGTGCAGTCGTCTACGTAGACAGGCGCGCCTGCAGGTGTACGGCCGTACGCTTACCATCAGGCTACTCAATGAGAGAGAATTTCCCCTATGTGTGTATTCACATCAAGTTGGCCTACCATAACTTCCCAACTCTGCACAGTATCCCATTAACTGCATGACAATAGGCTATTTACATTTTTCTGTAAAATAAACATATTATCAAAATTGACTTAATGCGGAACTATACACACGCACAGCTTTTGTTTGAGATGGAGAGGGAATGACAGCACGCAGGGATTGCAGAACTTGCAGGATACTTGTTGCTGGTTACCAGCACACATTGTTAAGCTAATTCACAACAAACTTGTCCGGTGTATTGACCAAACTGCCCAATGTCTCTACAGAGAGAAAGGCAGATCCTGAAGATGTGCGTGTGAGTGTGAAACAAGTGTCTTACTGCATGTTAATGTGATCAGAGAAGTGTTTGTTAGTCTGTTCTGAGTATGTATGTATGTATGTATGTATGTGTTTGTGTGTGTGTTCCAGTTTCTCACCTTAACGACACTGGTGGACATTCTGGGAGGTAAAGGAAATGTGGTGTGTGTTTTGTATGTGTGTGCAAAGTGTGTAAAAACCTGTTTTTTTCAGTATAATAAGTTATGCTACCCTGGCTTTAAATTAAACATACTGTATATGAAAAACAGATCACGTCAGTTGGAAATCAATTTTCTGGTTTATTAAAACTTTAAAACGATTCAAGAAAACACACACAGTTTTGGGTTTGTTTATATTCACTTGGTCTTTGGTGATGTATCTGCATATTTGTGCACCTGTGAGTGTGTACATAGTCTTTGGTGATGTATCTGCATATTCACACACATACGGTATGTGTGTCCTCATGAATCTTTGGGGATGCGTGGCCGTGTGTCTGTACACTCACACTCCTCCCTGTGTGTGTGCGTTGTGTCCGGACTGTGTGTGCTGTGTGTTGCGTCAGGGCTGTGTGTGTGTGAGGTGTTTGTGCGCGCCTCCCGTTTCCTCTGGCAGGTGGGGCAGCAGGCTGTGTGTCCTCTCTCTCTGCAGCTCCCACAGCTGAGGACCAGCTGGCAGCAGACTGGAGGCCAGCACAGTGCATACTGGTCCCATGGCACTCCGCAATACCTACACACTGCACACGCACACGCACACACACAACCCGAGAGGGAGAGCGAAAGTGGGGTTATACACACCAACTCAAAACCAATGGTAGGGGGTGTTCGCAAAGAGCATACTGGTCCCACAGCTACACACAGACACACACACACAAACAGAGAGTGGTTATTCCACCAGCTCAAAACTAAGTGGTGGAACTGCACTCTCTCGCTTTGTGTGTGTGTGCGGGCGGGCAGGCAGCACAATGCATACTGATCCCATGGTCCTCCGCAACTACAAACCCACACACATGGCAGTTCCACCACTCAGAGCTCGGAAGAAGGTGTACCACATGGAAAGAGAAAGCAGTCACACACACAGAGGCCCCATCCTTGCCTACATGCTGACCTGAGATGACGTCATCGTTGAATGCGAGAGCGTAGCGCTCGTCGAACACAAAGAGTTTCCCACGGTAGAATCCATCAGGGAAGCGTTCCAGGTACTTATGGATCCCGCCTTGGAGCTGCAGAACCTCCTTACACACATCCTGAAGGAGGGGAAATACACACATGCATATGCACACACCACTACTGACAGTCACACACTCCCCAGTAACCCACAGAAATCTTTCTGTTGGTCGAGACAGAAAGTGTTAGTGTGGAGACACTATTTCACTACCTCTATATAGTGAGATCTTACAGCTAACTAGCAGTGTAATGCTCTGCTCTGTTTTGTGTGTGTATGGCAAAATCACTCTCACAGTGGATCCAGGGCAGTACATGAGGACCTGTTTGTTAGTGTGTGTGTGTGTCTGTTTTTGTGTGTGGCAAGCGTACTTTGGAGCGCAGGTAGGCGGAACCCCTCTCGCAGCGGATCCCTCCGGTGCAGTACATGAGGACCCGTTTGTTCCGGAACAGATCCAGATTCTGGTCCACGTAGTCGGGAAAGTAGCTGAACTTCCGGATATCTGGAGCCAGACAGCTACTAAACTGACCCTGAGAACACAGTAGAGTGCTAGTTTGTTTGTGTCTGTCTGTGTGTGTGTGTGTGAGAGAGAGAGAGAAAGAGAGAGAGAGCTTAATTGAATGAAACCTAACTGACTCAGAGGAAATGACAGTAGTTAGAGATTGTTGCTGTGTGTTAGTGTACGTGTCTGTGTAGTGTTGTGGATGTATCTGTGTAGTGTGTGTGTGTGTGGCGTACTATTATGCTCTCGTAGAAGTTCCTACAGTCCACCAGTTCTGTGTCTGCGTGTGTGTGTGTGTGTATGTGTCGTACTATTCTGCTCTCGTAGAAGTTCCTACAGTCCAGCAGTACTGTGTCTCTGGCTGCCTCCTCATCAGTCAGCAGTGTCTGAACCTCACGGTGGAACTCCTCAGGATCCAAGTGTGTGCCTGCCACACACACACACACAAACACAAAATAAGCTGGTTGACATTGCTAAGAAACTAATCAGGCTTTGAGTTAATGACTTTATTACATTACATTAAGACACACACACATAAACAAGCTCTCTCGCTCTCTAAGAAGGCTTAATGACATTTATTTGATCAGGCTTTGGGTGAATGGCATCATTAAATTATATTGACACACATATAAGCAAGCACTCCCATATAAGCATTTCTCTTCCTCACACACACACACACACAGTCTCACCAGCCAATGTGTGTGAGATGACGTTGGGGTCCACTCCCATGGGAACGATCTCTCTGTAGACCCCCACTCTCAGCTCAGGGAAGCAGTGGGCTCCCCCCTCACTCCTCTTCAGAAACACACACACATACACACACACACACACACACTAAGTGGGGTTCTTGGATAGTTTGATGTGTTATGTTGTGTAGTCTTCATTAGTAGGCCCTTGCCACCAACAAAGGAGGTGCTGTGCTTGTTCATGTTCCACGGGTTGTTAAAGGAGAACTTGGCAACTATTTAAACTCAACAAACCCATTTAGAAATCATTTGGCTGGTTAAATGACCTTTTCCGGTGAAAATGGCAACTGGAATCCATGCATGAATCCATGCATTTCCACGGAATTATTTTTGGAATCTGATCCCTTATCATACCTAGATAGATAGATAGATAGATACTTTATTGATCCCCAGGGATCAATAAAGTTAATTCGTACTCATCGCTCGACTTATCGTGACTAAATTCAAGATGGCAGCGAACGGTAAACTTCCTGAAGGTACTGTCTGTAATCGTCTTGTAAATAAACTACCAGTGCTTTTTCAAAGTTCTCAATGTCTCGTTTTAAATGTCAGGGCCCTCGGAAGTCTACCAATGAAGTGTGGAGCTACTTTGAGCCTCGTAAATGGTGTAAAACAGTGAGTTATTTACATGGCTAGGCCGATGCCCGAGGCACCAAAAAGCTGTTGGTAGCATCGGCTAACTAGCGCCAGATTTCGGAGTGCAGGGGACAAGCCGAGATGAGCTATGAGACAAAAGTTCACACTCTGTATCATGTTTCAACACACTTTAGGTCAATATCACACCGAACTTCTCCTTTAAGAGCATTTCAATCAGAAACTGATCGGAAATTGAAAAGTTAGTTTTGGAGTTGGCACCAAAAAAATAGTTGTTTTTTCCTCCGAACCAGAGTGGGCGTGTCAGAAACATTGCGTTTCTGTCATTGTTCTGCTTTCAATTATTGCCTAATACCGTTTTGACAGGAGGTCATTTATTATTATTTTCATTAATTTAACATATCACAGTAATCTTATATATCATATATATTTCCATCTCACAACTTCTGTTTGTGCATGCAACACTGTCTGTTGATGGGGCATCCTTGGTTCCATTTATAACAGGTGGAAATGCAGGCGTGTTCACTAGATAGCACCAAGGAGAAGGATCAAGGAATTCTGAACTAAACCGATTCAAGCACCTGTTCTCTGTTGGTCGAAAAATGCCCCAGCTGTACAGCCATGGGGTGTATAGTATAGAATACAGGTGCATTTCAAAACATTTGAAGATCATGGAACATTCCATTTTTTCCCATAATTTATTTCAAAAAGGGAGACTTTCATATAATCTAGATTCATTACACATAAAGTGAAATATTTCAAGCCTTTTCTTTTTGGTTTTAATCTTGAATATTGTAAACTTGATTATTAGTTTACAGCTCATGTGAATCAACAATTCATCTCAAAATATTAGAATAAAGAATCTATAATACAGAAATGTTGATCTGAAAATAGCTCTAATCAGCTAATTAATAAAAATACTAGCAATGGTTTCCTAAGCCTGCAGGACAATGGATTTCTCCACAATATTCAATTTTTTTGCACCTGTGGTTTAACGTTGTGTGCTAAGCACTTAACCCTTTGAATGCAGTTTTGTGTTATATAACACAGTACTGCCTTGTAGTAATTGTATGGTCCAGTTACATATAGTGTAATCCCCTTTGTGTAGCATAACACAGTACTGTGTAGTTATCTGTATTATTGTATGGTCCAGTTACATAGTGCCGAGTTGTGTCCCACATCCCACAGTATAGTGAACTTTTGTGTTTTTAATATAGTGCCGTATATTATAGTGTAGTGAAGTTTAGTATGGTGCAATCGCTTTAAGTAGTCATCCCTCATTTGTTTGAAAGTGGGGGTTTAGTGTGTTGTGTTGTGTTGTGTTGTGTTGGCTACGCGTGTGTGCATGTGTGTGTGTGCGTGGTGTTACCTTAAAGTCGTCATCACTCATGTGTTTGAAAGCAGGGTGTGACATCATGGCTCTGATGTACAAACGAGTTCCCAATAGGCTTCCTCCCACAGTACCATTAATGCCTTCTGTAGCCACACGCACCTACACAGGCACACACACACACACACACGTTAATACATTTTGAAGTTACATGCACCTACACACAGTAATGTCCTCTGAGTCTCAAGCCACACACACACACACACACACACACACACACACACATTCACACACTCCGTACCAGGTCTATGGACCAGTGTTGCCACAGTTACCTTGAAAAAGTAATCTGATTACTGATTACTGATTACTCCTTTAAAAAGTAACTTAGTTACTTTACTGATTACTTGATTTTAAAAGTAACTATGTTAGATTACAAGTTACTTTATTAGTTACTTTCAGCAGCTGCCGACAACACCCCCAACGCCTCAACATAAAAATGATAACCGGTTTTGCCAATACTCACTATACTGGAAGTGCATTTTAACAGCAATGTATAGCAGACATCCCAACCTAACCTACTTAGATACTGAAATTCAGATGTTTGTTCAATAATGTCTAAGTACACCAAATAAGGAAGGCCTATTGATAGAAATTGTTATAGTAAAATATGTAGATTTTTTTTCATGTAGCCTTGGCAACTAGCCATCTTGTAGCCTATAGGCCTGAGTAATATGCAAATGAAATTACACTTGTTAAACTCACCTCAACAAGTCTTTTGCAATCATTTAACCCGCCGTGAGCAATGCTAAAGTTGCTGTTACAAACAGTGCAGTGTGCAAGATTATCATTATGTTTTAATCTTTTGAGACAATTGGGTACACTTTTGTGTAGTCTGATGTGAAATGGGTCTTAAATCTTCCTTTTTGAGGGGCACTGACGCTGCCATGACGCTTCTGTTCCTAGATACACTGACTGAACTGATTAATTATGTTTGGGAGAAAAGAGATATAAGCACTTACACTGAAAACGGATTGGTTGATTTAGCAAAACAGACCAGGATGCTCTCTGTCTTGGATGCGCTTCAGGCAGAAACGCACCACTCCTCTCTCTCTCCCTCTCCTTTGTGTGCGCATTAAGCTATGCACACGCGATTTGAAGCAAAGATTCTAGAATCTTTGATTTGAAGTCCGGTCTGGCTTGCGTGCTCTTGTTCGCTCTAGGTTCCGGGAGATTTTATGTAATTTGCGGGCGTCAGGAAGCCGCTATCAATATGTGGGAGACTCCCAAAAGTTCGGGAGACTTGGGATGTCTAGCTAGACAGCACTTTGTCGCCAGCACAGAATGTACAATGTACCTTAATGTTGTCATGTTTAGCTGACACAAACTCAAAGTAATGACTGATGAAATGTGCATCTCTCTCTCTCTCCCTCCATTGTTGTTTTCGTTTGTGTCGCTGCACGTGAATTGTCCTCATGCTGAAAACGTGAGCATAGCCTACATGACATTAATCCCCAAGACAAGAAGAAAGCAAAGAATATATCTTTTTATTAAGGAAAATGACAAAAATAGTAACGCACAGTAACTTAGATAAGTAACTTTAATCTGATTACTGGTTTGTAAATAGTAGCGCGTTAGATTACTCGTTACTGAAAAAAGTGGTAAAAATAGACTAACGCGTTACTAAGTAACGCGTTACTGGCATCACTGCTATGGACTAGTTACACGAAAGGCTCTCGGTGAGCTTGTTTGTTTTCTGTGGACCCAGGTGTGTTTGAACCTGCCGCTATTCTGAATGTTATTAGTGTCTACACCTCCTTCTTTATCATAACGTGCTGATTCACTAGGTACCACACCCAACTGGGTCCGTGTAGACACTAATTACATTCAGAATAGCGGCAGGTTCAAACACACCTGGCTCCACAGGAAACAAACAAGCTCACTGAGAGCCTTTCGTGCAACTAGTCCATAGACCTGGTACGGAGTGTAACTAACACAAGTGTAACTAACACAAACAAAACACACAATTACAGTAGAAAACCACATATTGGAACACACAGACACAATTTACACATCTCATACTCCACACTCACTCAGACTCACACACACACTACTTGACACTCACAAGTAAATATTTTTCACACACTTGCAAACTCAAAATCCGAGTGTCTTACCTTCCCAGTGAGATGCAGCATCTGGCACAGCTCTCTCTGCCACACACACACAGGCTCAGGATGGGTCAGCTCGCAGTAGCAGTAATACAACAGCACCTCACCATCACCCCTGCAACACACACACACATGCTCAGAATGAGTCAACTTAAAGTAGCAGTAACTTCACAACACCTCCCCATCACACCTGCAACACACACACACACACACACACACACACACACACACACACACACACACACACACCACCACCAAGTCCTGCCAACTCTCAGTAACTCTAACTGTAACATAACTACCCCACCTCCACATCACACACACACACGCTCGTACTCCATGAGTTGTTCTGCGGGGATGTGGCTGATGTCGGGCATCCAGGCGTTCATATCCTCCGGCTCCTCCTCCGTCTGGTGCTCCGCCGCAATCCCACTCTTCTCCAGGTTCAGCTGCCGGTCCAGGGCCTCGGAGGTCCGTCGCTCAATCTCCACGGAGTGGGCGCGGGCGACGTGCTTGTGCACGACGGCGGGTTCAATAAAGGTTTGTCCGCAGCAACGCCAGGAGAGCGGGCCGTTTCTCCGACACTCCACGAATTCTGCGAACGCCTAGAGGACGCAGTGTAAATGTTAGCTGGCTACAGACGGCCACAGCTGTGAGTAGGCTACAGTATGGACGGGGTCGGAGAACTCACCCGCTTCTTGGTGTGTGTGTAGGCCCGCCGGGGAGCCGTGATGTCCGGTTTGTCATGCATCACAGCATCGGCAGCGAGCTTCTCCACATCCAGGCTTAGAAGTAGATGGTCTGTGGCGAAGTCGGTATCCATTGGACAACTTAGCACTGATGGGCAGGGGAAAGTCTGCCGGTTTGCCTGGCTTTAGCCTACTGCAAACAATTAGTCACAGTTCAGTGCAGTCCCACGAATGTGTTCCTGGTGGTGACCAATAACGTACCAGGTCAAACATAACCGCTCAGGCTTTCGTGGTCAAAATTCACAGAATCGCCACTGTAGACCATACCACCACATGAGATCAGTCTGACTGCTCAGCACACCGACTGGCTGACGGAAGGCAGATGCTACATCACCTGCGCGTCACGACAAACGTTTTCTTTCACTATTTCAAAATAAAAGTCACATCCTTCACGTGGACGAACAATTGGGCGTCAGTTACTGAGTATTTTATGCTGTTGGCTTACACCAGAGCCCGTCTACGGAGAGCCTCCCCACTCTCTATTAATCCCATACAAACCGAATTTGGCTGCAGTTCACCAGAGTTCACCTAGATGGCGATCGCGGGCAAGTCCAAAATACATGGGGTCCTATGGAGCTACATGGCATTTAACAACTGAAACCCTCAGATTTTATTTTATTTTTCGCAAAATGGATATGGATTATCAATCAAAAGTGAAATAATCCGGGAGTCATGTCCTTTCGTTTTCTTACAGGTTGGGTTGTTGTTGCCCATAACACGCTAGCATTGATGCTATGCTATGCTATGATCATGCTAATGAATGACGTCATTGACACGTTTGAAAGGCTTTTTAGAACAATTAAGTGACTTTAAAAAATATAATACTCAACCAAGTGTATTGTCTTTGCCTCCCCTTTCGAATACAATATTCAAATTACTTGAAAAAAAATTATATCCCGAGAAAAGTGGATTTTGAGGGGTACAGCTCCATAGACCTCCATTCATTCTGGACTCGCCCGCGAGCGCCCCTAGATGCAGTACCACACCGGAAGCGTTCCGAGAGTGAAGGTTCTCCCCTTATTAGACATTCTCTGCTTACACTCAGTGGCGCAAAAAGTGGGCATGCGCTATATGCGGCGCATAGGGGCGCATCACCGTGGGGGCGCCAAAGCGATGGTAAAAAAAAAATAGGCTAATAATAATAATGTAATGATCTGAGCCTAGCTGTTATGACTGTACTCCCATAATGCTGTGCGTGTGTGTGTGTGTAATGTTGATGTTGGTTTTAGTATGAGTAATGGCGTTTACCTTGTCATGCATGTGTTAGCTGGTATAGTCTTTCTTTATGTTGTACCTCATGTGTTTACCCCGTGTATGGTATGTGACTACCCTGTTTGTGTATCGTGCTTGTTTAATTGACCTCCCTTGTGTTGCCTGTTTAATGACGTTCGTGTGTTTTTGGTGCATAACCAATAGAGACCATTTTGAGACAACCTTGCAGTTTGTTACATTGGTGTCAGAAGTGGGATGACGACCCCTACTGGACGGGAGGAGAAAGCTGCAACTGATTACCTGGCGATGATGAGTTTCCTGCCAAGATGGCTCTTCGACAGCACGCTCGCCCATGGCCACCTGCTGAGCCCAGCAGACGGAGCCAGCCTGCAGCGTGACCATGATGAAGAGACCCGCTCCCAGCCACAGGAGGAAACGAACCGGGCTGATGGCAGCATCCCGCCACTTGAACCCGCTCCACACGGGAGCGATGGAAACCGGCCGGTCCTCGGTGCGACGGCGGCGGTAGAAGGGCGCCCCAGCGTAAAGTTGCCCCACTACAATGGCGAAAGGCCGCTGGCGACATACCTGGTACAGGTCCGGCTGGCAGCCGAGCTGAATGGCTGGTTGGTGGAGAGAACGGGCGTACAGGTGGCGTTGGCCCTGGAGGGGGAAGTGCTACAAGTATTAGAAGACCTGCCACCGGTGGAGCAAGTAAGCTGGACCGCAATCGAAGCAGCTCTGCAACGACGATTCGGCCAGAGAATCTTCATCAGCGATGCCAAAGAACAACTCGCTTCCAGACGGCGACACAAGGACGAGAGACTGGGCAAGTTCGCGGCTGACCTGCAGCTGTATGCCCGGCGGGGCTACCCAACGTACAGCCAGGGTCTACATGAAGAGATGGCACTGGAAGCGTTCGTGCGAGGCATCCACCCAGAGCGGCTAAAAGAACACCTTCGCCTGAGTGCCCCCAGCTCGCTGTCCGTGGCGCTCGCGGAAGCCGAACGGGTGGAAAACATCTTCCGCACAACAGAGTCGCGGCATTGCGCACGCCAGACATCGATGGAGGAAGACGGGGAGGAATTGGAGGTGACGCGGCAGACCACGGCACAGCCACCACAACGGCGCCCACGCGAGTGGAAGAGCCTGGCCAGCGGAGACGGATGCCACCGGTGTGGCGAGCCGGGACACATCGCGTGGTACTGCCCAGCCCCGGCACCCCTCATGCTCGCACCCCAGTTACTAGAAGAAGGTGGCACGGCGGGAGGGGCTATGGATTGCATACGGCTGGGCCGGCTCGGCCAAACCAGAGGACTGTATGTGGACTGCACGCTAGATGGGACTCGGTGTCGCGCCTTGATCGATACTGGCTCCACCATCTCGCTTGTGCGCCCCGGTCTCTTACCCGGCACGCTGGTAGCCAGACCCAGAGGCTGGGAAAAGACAAAAACGCGCATCACAACAGTTACCGGAGAGCGAGCAGAACTGTATGGACAAAAAGTGGTGTGCGTGTGCATCAACGGTGAGACGGCAAGCCGCCGGCTTTGGTTGGCTAGCATTCAGGATGATTGCATTCTCGGCCTGGACGTGCTAGAGAAATGGGGGGCTGTGGTGGACATTTCCCGGTTCACACTACACTTGGGGACGAGCAGCGTGGTGTTGCACACGCTGGGGAAAACAGAGCATGAAGTGCGGAGAGCTGGCGCGACGAAGAACTCTCCAACTCGCTCCACACAAGTCCACAGGAAGCGAACTCGCAAAGAGTACTCGTCATCCCAGACTCCGCCCCTCCCCACTCAAGCCCGCGAAAACAACAGGTCTCATCTAGGTCCGCTTGCTGAGTCTCCGCCCCTCTCCACACAAGCCCGCGAAACTCAAGCCCGCGAAAACAACAGGTCTCATCCAGGTCCGCTCGCTGAGGCCGCCACTCCTCAGCTTACGCCCACCAGGGAGGAGCCAAGAGAGCGGGTTGAGCAAACACCAGTCTCCGCTCAGAGAGCGTGGCCCTCTTTAGAGACAAGGCAAGCCGTAAATGAACTCTGCACTCGTAGCTGTGAGGGGCTGAGTGAAGCACAGGGTAGCCAGGTGCGGAGACTACTAGCAGCGTACACCATCTTCGCTGCAAGAGATGAGGACTGCACCCGAACGAGCCTGGTCCAACACGATATCGACACCGGAAATGCTCGGCCCATCCGACTTCAGCCTCATCGCTTACCGTTCGCCAAACGACAAGCAGCTGAAGAAAAGATCAAGGAAATGGCCGCGGCAGGAGTGATAGAGCCAAGGAGTAGTCCCTGGGCTGCGCCGGCTGTACTCGTCCGGAAGAAGGACGGCTCGTGGCGGTTCTGTGTTGACTACAGGCGCCTCAACCAGGTAACCCGGAAAGACTCCTACCCGCTCCCCCGCATTGACGATGCGCTGGACAGCATTGCCGGCTCCTGCTGGTTTAGCTCGCTGGACTTACGCAGTGGCTACTGGCAGATTGAGCTAGCCCCGGAAGCTCGGCCGAAGACAGCGTTTACCATCGGGCAAGGGCTGTGGCAGTTCCAGGTACTTCCGTTCGGCCTATGCAACGGGCCAGCGAACTTTGAGCGGCTGATGGAGCGTGTCCTGGCGGGCATTCCACTAACATGCTGCATGGTTTACCTGGACGACATCCTGTGTCATGCAACAGACTTCACCGGTGCCATAGGACATCTGGAAAAGGTGTTCGACGCCATACGGGGTGCTGGGCTCAAACTGCACCCGAAAAAGTGCCACCTGTTCCGGAGGCAAACCGGATTCCTGGGCCATGTCGTGGGGGCCGCCGGAGTGGCCACCGACCCAGCTAAGGTGGAGACGGTGAGACGGCCTGTTCCGCGCGATGGTGCCGAGCTGTGGAGCTTCCTGGGCCTGGCGTCATATTACCGGCGTTTCATCCGGGACTTTGCTACAGTCGCCAGCCCGCTGCATCGTTTGACGCACAAAGGCCAGCTCTTCGAGTGGACGCGAGAGTGCGACGCGGCATTCCGGCGGCTGCGGAGGGCGCTATGTGAGGCCCCAGTGCTCGCTTTCCCTGACCCTCAACTGCCGTTCATCCTGGACACCGACGCCAGCGACGTGGGCGTCGGCGGCGTCCTCTCTCAAGCAGGCGAGCAGGGCGAGCAGGTGGTCGCATACTTCAGCCGCTCACTGGACCGAGTGGAGAAGAACTACTGTGTGACCCGCAGAGAACTGTTGACTGTGGTGGTGGCAGTGTGCCATTTCCGAACCTACCTCTACGGCAAACGGTTCCTGCTGAGAACGGACCATGCATCGCTCACCTGGCTGCTGAACTTCAAAGAACCAGAGGGCCAGCTGGCTCGCTGGCTGGAGGCGCTCCAGGACTACGACATGGAGATTCGACACCGGGCGGGTCGCCTTCACGGCAACGCGGACGCCCTGTCCAGGCGTCCGTGTGCAGCAGACCAGTGCCAGCACTGCCACCGAAGGGAGGAGAGGAGCCTGGCCGCAGATCCGGAAGGCGCAATCGGAGGACGCCACGCTCGGCCGAGTGTGGTCATGGATCGAAGTCGGTCAGCGACCGCCATGGACTCGATCCAGAGACCAAAGCGATTTATTCACAGTGGCCGGGAATAGTAGCACGTCAAGGACTGTTGTATAGACACTGGCGAGCCCCCGATAGACAATCTGACGTGTTCCAGTTGCTGGTTCCTGCCGGATTACGAGCCCGTGTACTGGAACAGGTACATGGGGCTGTGGGGGCGGCTCATTTCGGCATCGCAAAAACTCTTCGTCGGCTGAGAAGCCACTTCTATTGGCCGGGATGCAGGCTGGACGTTGAACTGCATGTTCACTGTTGTGACGCCTGCACAGCGAAGAAGGGCCCCACGCGACGCTCGCACGCTCCGCTGCAGCAATACGCAGTCGGGGCTCCCATGGAGCGGGTAGCCGTCGATATCATGGGCCCACTGCCAGTCACAGAGCGGGGAAATCGCTACGTGCTCGTAGCTATGGACTATTTCACTAAGTGGCCGGAGGCGTATGCAGTGCCAGATCAGAGCGCCCACACGACAGCGGACAGACTGGTCACTGAGATGTTCTGCCGGTTCGGGGCACCGGAAGAGCTCCACAGCGACCAAGGGCGGAATTTCGAGGCGGAGGTGTTTGCTGAGGTTTGCCAGCGCATGGGCATCCGGAAAACGAGAACGACATGTTACCAGACTAACTAGCGTTTTCTAAGCATATGCCGATTGAAATATAACCTATTCCATTAAGATAGCTAGGTGGCTACCATGCTCATACTGAACATTTTATGGCAAACTGCAAACAGAAATGTCACGCTAGCAATTCTCATTACATGTTTCCATTTTCTAACAATCCTAATATTAATAGCTTAATATTGTGCTGTCAATGTGGCAAACAAAGGAGTTGGATCAGCCTTATCCTTCGTGAGCAACAGCTGGTAAAAGGACGTTATGAGAACCGTTTAGACTCGCTTAAAGTGACTGCACCATTTAACAATACTTCGGTTAAGGGGCGGAGCTACGTGGTGGCCAGGGGGGGCCACGGCCACCACTAGTCAAAGCTTGGCCACCCTGCTGGCCCCCCCAGCTCCATTTAGTGAAAATAAAAATAAAAATGCTGCCGTTTTCGACGGCACTTTGTCAACACTTTGCAAAGCAGGGACTGAACCAATTAGGCTACTGCACTCTATCTACAACCATTGGCCCAGTCAGGAAGTGTAGCCCATTGTTGTGATCAAATCGTGAGTAGGCTAGGCCTAGTGCAGCAGCAGCAGCAGCGGGACAATTCAAGTCATCTGTTAAAAACACTTGACAGTAGACTACTACTTAACCTCAGTAACAACAGGTGAGTTGATGATGAGTTGGAATATTAATGCTAATAAGATGTTAGAATGTGTCACGAATCATAGCCAAGTGAGCTGCGTTGGGCTGTCCTTAGGTATGCTCTGACATTGATGTGTGGGGCTGATCAGAAATTATCAAATATTTCAATAAAATTCGGGTGAAATGCTAGCATATTAGGCACATATCTCCGGATGGCTCCAAGAAAAGTAGGCTAATAGGGCCTAGCCTAGGCTACTTTATAAAAAACATAAATTGCTGACTGCTTGTGGTTCTTGTCATAGCTGGTCAGGCAGAGGCAGGCTGCTTTGCCTGAGTTCTTTGTTACATTGCTCCAGAACTGTTCATCACAGCGAGACCTTATTTGCGTGAAGTGGTGCAGAAGTGGGGCTTTCTAACGAGACTAAACACTTGCCTGTGCGATCAAGTATGAAAATAAAAATAAATCATAAAAATAAATCAAATTGATTCATATTTACAGTTCACCTGCGCACCCATTACTCTCGTTTGAATTACTCGCGAACCCGTGATCGCATAGATATGGCAAGCATGTCAGATGAAAGAGGAGATACAGAGCTATCATTTTACATTTACATTACATCCTTCTGGGTTATAAAACAGACGAAATGACATCAAAATTATAACTTCATATAGCTCGATTTACCCCACGTTTTTGTGTGTTATGGTGGCAAGGCATGTTCATAATCCAACGCTATCATGTGTTTCTCTATGGCAAAGTATGTTCATAATGCGGTTTTGAGATCCCAGCAAATTCCTGCATGGCATCCAATTCGAGACTCACATTGCATCCCAATTTATTCGACAAAGAAACACCTTTTTGCCTTCACTTTGTTCATGACAATGCAGTAAAAAGTTGTTTTAGAATCATCATGAGTGTACACACAGAACGCAAACTCAGGTTCAGTCAGGTCAGATCAGTTCGTGTCACAGATATGGAGCACAGAAAGGGCATTTTTCATTACTAAATAAAAAAAATGGCATTCATTTCTGTAAGGCGCACACCAAATTTCTAAAATTGCTCAGCCCCAAAGCCCCCCTTCACCATGGTTCTTATATTGCCAGATTGCCAGACTTGGAGTGGATATCAGAAAGAAATATCTGCATACAATATTTGTAGTATTTATAATTGTTCTTTAATTTGAATAAGACTGATTAAGTAAGGTGCATTATCATAATGTACTTTTTTATAGCATTGGCCTATTTATGGAAAATGTGTTGGAGTGGACAACAAACTGACCTGTGTATCAGTGTTGGCTTTACACAATTTATTGCCATTATTAAAATAGGCTATCCTAATCTTTAAAACTTTTTGAGTAGTGTTGGATTCTCTGGTTGTTGCGTTGTGTTTTAGTTCTAATGTCTGTATTGAAGATGGTCAATAAAGCTTGACGGCGGGATCAGGATCGGCGATTAGATAATGATTTATTGTAGATGGTACAATAATGAATAACAGAACACAAAGTCTCAAACAGTAAAACTGTGCAGAGTCTAACAGTTGTGGTTGTTATTAGAAGCGGCTGCTGAGCCTTCCGACAGAAGATGCTCCTCGGGTCGCTTCCTAGATCTGTCTCCGTGTCAAAACCTAAGACAAAGCCTGTTATACTAAAACATACAAACGTCAATCATGCCAACGTGGCAGGTGCCAACCAGTGTACACAACCCGGCCCTGGCCAGATGGAGATACTAGCCCGAATAGGCAGACATGCTGTCTTCCTCGGCCCATGTTATCACTGATGTTCCTCGGATGTTCCTAAACATCGGCCTGTATGACCTTCCTGCTGGTACACAGGCCTAAGGCACAGTTATGTACAATAATATGGACCTCTCCCTGTTGTATACTACACACAGAAGTAACATATGAACAGGGGCGTAGCCAGGATTATTTTATAGGGGGGGCCAGCTGGGTCCAGACTTTTTATTGGGGTGGAACTTGGGAATCAAAACTACTAACTACTGTAGAATTCTGGGGTATTCTTACTGTATTCTGATGTGTTCATATGTTACTTCTGTGTAGTATACAACAGGGAGAGGTTTCTAAAACAACTTTTTACTGCATTGTCATGAACAAAGTGAAGGCAAAAAGGTGTTTCTTTGTCGAATAAATTGGGATGCAATGTGAGTCTCGAATTGGATGCCATGCAGGAATTTGCTGGGATCTCAAAACCGCATTATGAACATACTTTGCCATAGAGAAACACATGATAGCGTTGGATTATGAACATGCCTTGCCACCACAACACACAAAAACGTGGGGTAAATCGAGCTATATGAAGTTATAATTTTGATGTCATTTCGTCTGTTTTATAACCCAGAAGGATGTACTTGGTATCAAATGATAGCTCTGTATCTCCTCTTTCATCTGACATGCTTGCCATATCTATGCGATCACGGGTTCGCGAGTAATTCAAACGAGAGTAATGGGTGCGCAGGTGAACTGTAAATATGAATCAATTTGATTTATTTTTATGATGTATTTTTATTTTCATACTTGATCGCACAGGCAAGTGTTTAGTCTCGTTAGAAAGCCCCACTTCTGCACCACTTCACGCAAATAAGGTCTCGCTGTGATGAACAGTTCTGGAGCAATGTAACAAAGAACTCAGGCAAAGCAGCCTGCCTCTGCCTGACCAGCTATGGCAAGAACCACAAGCAGTCAGCAATTTATGTTTTTTATAAAGTAGCCTAGGCTAGGCCCTATTAGCCTACTTTTCTTGGAGCCATCCGGAGATATGTGCCTAATATGCTAGCATTTCACCCGAATTTTATTGAAATATTTGATAATTTCTGATCAGCCCCACACATCAATGTCAGAGCATACCTAAGGACAGCCCAACGCAGCTCACTTGGCTATGATTCGTGACACATTCTAACATCTTATTAGCATTAATATTCCAACTCATCATCAACTCACCTGTTGTTACTGAGGTTAAGTAGTAGTCTACTGTCAAGTGTTTTTAACAGATGACTTGAATTGTCCCGCTGCTGCTGCTGCTGCACTAGGCCTAGCCTACTCACGATTTGATCACAACAGTGGGCTACACTTCCTGACTGGGCCAATGGTCGTAGATAGAGTGCAGTAGCCTAATTGGTTCAGTGGTTCCCTGCTTTGCAAAGTGTTGACAGTCGAAAACGGCAGCATTTTTTATTTTTATTTTTTATTTTCACTAAATGGAGCTTTGACCAGTGGTGGCCGTGGCCCCCCCTGGCCACCACGTAGCTCCGCCCCTGGATTTACACACAATTATTTTTCTTTCCCCAAAAAACTATATTTGGTAACTTTTAGACATCCAAAACGGGGTGGGATGATAGCCTAGTATTGGGAGCAGTGAGGTGTCAGGTAAAAAAGGGTTACATTTTGGCCAGAGTTCAGGTAGGAGGGCCCCTTTGCAAGATTTTGCTTAGGGCCCCATAAGGTCGGAACTGGTTGTAGCAAAGCTCCGCTTTAACCTGGAGGAGCTGACCCTAGAGGTGTTTATGCTTGTTAAGAACTGAAATGTGTACTTTTGGCATTCATTTATTTGTTTATTTATTTTTTATGTGAACTTAGTTTGCACATTTTCGGTCCAGAAATGTTAGGCAAGGCAAGTTCATCTGGTCAGTTTTTGAAACAGACACCCCAATGTATTGAATAAATACAAACACTGTGAACATATCCTGTACTCTCTTGCTGCTCTTGTAGCCTACACTTCCTTTCCTTTCCACTAACTAAGCTGTTTGTGGTTGTAGGCATCCTACAATATTCTGAATGCTAGCACTGAAGAAGGGTGAATCCCACCACCCCCACATTAGTTTTTTTTTTTTTCACATTTCGTACAACGTCCTATGACGCCGTCGTCGCTATACATAAAGATTAAGACCAAAATGTATGGCAATTGTGAGGGCTGAATGACATTTTAGGTGATATTCATCCAACTTACATTAGGCTATGAGACATCTTCGCATGACGTTGTAGAAAAGTGAACCGATTCGATGTTGTGTTTAGTTACTTAGCAGAAGCTGTTGACCGATATAAGTTTTAGCTTGTGTAGTCTTTCTTTAGGTTTTACCTCATGTGTTTTACCCGGTGTATTGTATGTGACAACCCTGTTCGTGTATCGTGCTTGTTTTATTGACTTCCCTTGTGTTTCCTATGTAATGGTGTCTTGGTCTTGGTGTTGGCTGATTCCCGCTTCCACATTAAACCTTTGATTGGACAACTGTGTGTGTCGCTATCAAATCGTTACATTGGTGTCAGAAGCGACTTTCAAACATGGCCTCCGCTCAGCGAGAGAAGCTGGGAACGGGAGACCTTATCACTGGGTGGAGGCCCACGCAAGAGGATCCAGAGAGAGCCCTTGTAAGGGCTGCTAAAAAGCTTGAGGCCTTCTGTCGTTATTTCTGCCGGAGGAGAGGAGTTGTCGTCTGGACCTGCCTGCTGCCATGGGAGGAGATCTTGCCGGAAGAGGGGCCAGAAGAAGCGGTCACGGAGAAGACAACGCTGGCCTGGGCGCTGATTCCGCCGCGGGACGCGTAAGCAAGAGCCGAGGGAGAGCGGCGAGGAAGAGGTTCCTGGACGATGGTCGGTTGACGGAGCCACTGGGGACAGCGAACTCGCGACGGTGGGGCAGCTTCAACAGAAAGGCCCTCTGAACTTTAAAACGTTTGGGTGTGTGTGAGAGGCACCGTGCTGTGTGGGCGCCCGTTCTAGTTGGCCTGTTGGCCGGCGCCAGAGAAAAAAAAGAAAAAAAGAAAGGTTCGCTGTGTTGGGAGATAGCACAAGGCAGAAGAGGGGGGTCAACCCTTCGTCGTGACCATGACGGAGTGGAGCGGGCCAGGAACAAAGGAGGACAGCTGTGCGAGGAGGGACGCCGAAACCGGTAGCTGACGGCCTGAGAGCTCAGCGTGGTCCGGCTGCAGCGGAGCTGGTGCCTGCCTATCCTGGTCGGTGCAAATGTGGAGTGGAGCGACAGAGGTGCAGCGACAGTTGACCCGTGAGTTCCAGTGCTTGGTGCCACAGTCTACGGTAGTAAGGCCACCTAGGGCCCCGTCTGGAGAGGAGTGCCGCGGTGACACGCCGCGGAAAGTGCAGCTTGAGGGCGGCTGCTGAGAGGGAGCTGGTGACGAGCGGGGACGGCTACGTGGTTGCTAGCACGCCCGCACTGGATTGCTAGCAGCGTGGCTCCCCGTTGAGTGAGCTCCTGCGGCGTGTGCACCCCACGTGTTGTTGGCGGTACCACAGACTGATGGACTGAGTGAGTGAATGCCCACACCGGCGTTATGGCAATGGCTAAGTGAGGAGATTTTGCCGAGGACGGCAATAGCTTGCGAGGGGGCTGTGTAATGTCGGTGCCTTTAGGACTGAGTGCTAGCCTCCCAGAATGCAATGTGTGTGAATGCTGGTTTGTGTAATGTCGGTTTTAGTTAGTGTAATTGCGTTTTCCTTTTCATGTATGTGTTAGCTTGTGTAGTCTTTCTTTAGGTTTTACCTCATGTGTTTTACCCGGTGTATTGTATGTGACAACCCTGTTTGTGTATCGTGCTTGTTTTATTGACTTCCCTTGTGTTTCCTATGTAATGGTGTCTTGGTCTTGGTCTATGTGTTGGCTGATTCCCGCTTCCGCATTAAACCTTTGATTGGACAACTGTGTGTGTCGCTATCAAATCGTTACAATATATTCAACAGAATTGGTGGTATTTCTTTTGTTCTAAAATGTGACAAAACCTCAGTACAAAACTACTGTTAGGCTATTGGCCTACCTTATCTAAATGTAGCCTACCAAGTGTGTTCATGCCTGTTTCATTCACAACTTCTCACCTCACAAAATGGAACAATGTATATTACAATCAACATAAGTCCATGTTTTCTCTAGATGGTTTGACAATAGTGTTCATACTATTATTTCCTTATTTGATAGTTCTGGCACTCTGACTCCACCGCATGTTGAATCTGGGGCTAACTTCAGTATCGTGCCTCCCAGTCCCTTTCATGGAATTTAATTTACAGATGAAAGCTATTTCTATTGGGTTAATTCAGTTTATCAAAAGTCATCTGTCTTTTGGTATGGACAGTGTTGAAGCTATTTGTGGTTTAATTTTATTTAGTATTAACATCCTTGATTTATTATTATTATTATCATCATTATTATTATTATTTGTTATTATGTTAAACTGGGATTATGTTTCTTTATTATTTGTATTTTTGTTTTCCATTATGGGAGTTTAATTTAAGCTTGCGTTAATTGAATGGGCCGTCAGGTGCAAAATGTACATATGTAGGTCAAGTGGGATGGGTTTGGGAGGGCACCGGGGCATATGTAGGTCAAGTGGGATGGGTCTGACAGGGCACCGGGGCATATGGTTTTTACCAGGGATCAGAGACGTGAAGGCTGCGTTTGCTGGCTGTAACCTGCTGACGAAATGGTGAATAAACCAACATTGAAATGCCTTTTCTGGTATTCTGGACATTGAATTGTTTTCTTGACCTGCGTAAAGCCTAATCCACACGGTGCCAGGATATGGCCATTTGATTTGTTTGATTTTGTTTTTGTTAACGTATAAGGACAAATAGCCATTACAGATAGTATAATACAACACACACTTCTTTTGGATGTGATTGATGTGGTAGACTGAAAATGTTACAACAAACACATACTGTACGCCAATTCTTTTTTCACATTGCTCTGATTCTGTATGTATACGGCACAACCTACAGTTGCATATCTTTAGACTGAACCTCTCACACTGTTCAGTCTCTATATTGCATATACATTGAACATACTGCATACTGTAGTTTACACACTGCACAGACTTTAGTGTATTTTGGACATACATCCAACTGTATACTGTATAACACAAGCCATGCTGTAGGTCTGTCATATAATTATTCTGTACACAGTTTTGTTCTTTTGCACTTTTGATTAAATGCTACCTTATTTTTACTCTGCACAACAACAACAAAGTTGAATCTCATCTAATCTAATAATGTAGTAATACATGTATGTGTCATGTAAAGTAGACACAACTGCTTTGGAAGTAGTTTCTCTGTAAGTCTCATAGAATGCTAAGAGTCTTAGCCCCTTTATTGTGAAAATGGGGTTCACATGCAATCTTTCACATGCTAATGCATACACACTCACACACATATAGGCTGTGTCCACAACTCTTCACACACCCACGTGTGTTGACTGTTATGTTGTGTTAAAGTGTGCGGATGTACTGTATTAGCATGCAGTGACTTGCTATAGGTTGATGGTCCAGAGTCGGTCTCCTAGTGTCCACATTTGAAGCTGCATGTATGGGTCAGAGTAATGATGACATAGCATGTCAGGTTGATTATGAGTAGTACAACCCTGTAGATAGATTATAGTGTATTAGAGTGATTTATAACTGATCAGATATTAGATAAGATTGAAAAGGTATATTTTCTTAATATTTTAGGAGCTTTCTATATCTTTAGTCCAATAGGACAGTGAAGAGGCCTTCTTGGCCAGGGCCCATTTGAAAAAGAGATACCAATCTCAATGTGTTCTTTTCCCTGGTTAATAAATAAAGGACAAAATAAATAAAAAAGAGAGTGAAAGGAAGCGAGTAGAGGAGAGAGAGAGATGGGGTGGGATTGGGAAAGGACCTGGGTTGGACTCGAACCCAACTCTGTGGGCACATGGACCCGACTGTGGTATGGGTGCTGTCACCCCAGTTGTCAGTTGCGCCACAGCTCCCCCCTTCTATGCAATTACTTACCTTGATGCATGCTTATCATTAATTATGTTGAACGATGACAACAAAAACTTGTGAGCTAAACTTAAATCTTAAAACTTAAGCCCAAGACAGAGAGGTCCAGCCTAATAAAATCTTGCATTTCAAGGCAGAGACTGACCTACTGTGGCCCTGACAGAGCGAGACTTTGAGGAGTGTGAAGTTTGAGCTGAGTGCGGCTCAGGCAGGTGTGTGTGTATGACTGGGCAAATGTGTGTATAAGTGTGTGTGTGTGTCTTTCAGATGAAGCTGTGCAAGGTCAGTTGAGTTCATCGTCGTCACTGGCGATGTCGTCCAGTGCTTTGTCGTGCCGTTCGGCATGCTGGGAGCTTTGCTCCCTCAGCTCCGCCTCCCGCTCTTGAAGCTCCGCCTCTAGATGCTGGCGATGCCACGCCCTCTTGCTGCGCAGGTACTTCTTGGTTAATGGGTTGATCTCACCGAATGCTATGTTACGCAACTTCCTGTCAGGGAGAGAGTTTAGACATGAGTGTGTGTGTGTGTCATTAGCAGTGGCACATGAGCTTATGTCTCTATGAGTGTGTGTGTGTGTTCTTGTGGGCCCACACCATCTGATGACAAACACATGTACACACACACAGTTTGTGTGTTTGGTGAGTGTGAAGTGACAGACCTGACATCAGTGATGCTGTTGGGGAAGAAGAAGAGGTACTGAAGGATATCAGTGTTGCTTTGCATCTTCAGAATCTCGTCCTCCTTATACTTCAGCAAGGCCAGAGCATAGCGTAATATGACCTGACCACACACACACACACACACACACACACACACCAGTGCATATTGTAATATGACTTCAGAGTTTTATAAAGTAAACACAGGTTCATAATTCAAGAGTGGAATGGCAAAACTAGGTATACCAATTTACTACTTTTACGTAGAATTTAGACCTTGGAGTGCACTGCACTCACACATACATACATAGGCAAACATATGTGCATGCCATAGACATACACACACAGACACACTGTCAACACATATCTGCTCCACAGTTACGAAGTAACTTAAACAAACACTTGAACAAACTTGTGCACAAACACAACTTCACATGAATGAATGAATGAATGAATGCACATTCACAGGAGTACCAACTCTCATGCATTGGCCGTGAGACTCACTCATTTGATTGGCTTCACAGGCTCTCACGCCACACCCCCGATTTCACACGCTGCAGTGTCAACCCGGTCAGTCAAATAATGTCAGGTGACCAGACATTCACATTTCCCCCGGCATGTCCTCTATTTGAGATCTAAAAAATGCATCCGGCCGGAATTTCAAAAACGTCCGAGATTTTGTTCTACCTTAGCAGGGGCGTCACTAGACCTGCGAGAAAATTAACTTGAACTTACATAAAATCTAATCATATTTGAATTCTGCACGCAGAACGCAGAAACTCTTCACTCAACACGCAAACCCTACATCACGATAAACAGCAGACCTTACCAGATATGAGGATATAAAGCATGTCTCTGTATAATAAGTGATTCCTGAGTAATCCGGTTACTCAACAGATCGAAACGATGCTTTTTTAGAGTAAATAAATTTCTTGGTGGAGCTCATATACAGTGTGCAGACCATCTCCCTCTCTCTCCGACATGTTTTGTCTGGCACCTGTGAAAATATATTTTGGATGTGCGCACCCGTTTTCCACAAAAGCCATAGAGCAGTGGTTCTCAACCTTTTTTCAGTGATGTACCCCCTATGAAATATTTTTCAGCCAAGTACCCCCTAACCAGCGCAAAGCATTTTTAGTTGAGAAAAAAAGCCACTTGTCCCTCCGTGTTTTCACAAGAATTACACAATTCCATCGTTTGAGTTTTGACAGTGATTGACAGGTGATAGTGGGTGGCATGTGACAGGTTGGGTCGAACCATCCTGGTATGGGGGGACTCTGGGTTTTTAGGATAATGAAATTGAATAGCCTACTGATGTATAAAATTCATTTTATGAACTTATATTTTCCTAAAATATTTATTAAATAATTGTTTTTAAAGTATTTTTGCATGGATTCTATTTTTTAAATATATGTATATTTTAAAATCTCACGTACCCCCTGGAGTGCCTTCACGTACCCCCATTTGAGAACCACTGCCATAGAGTATCCTACCATTGTGGTTCTTATATTGCCAGATTCCAGACAATCCCACTTACACAGATATGAATATATATTTCTACTAGCATACTTCCTAGTGATATTAATG
Organism: Alosa pseudoharengus; assembly: GCF_046254945.1. Taxonomy (NCBI): domain Eukaryota; kingdom Metazoa; phylum Chordata; class Actinopteri; order Clupeiformes; family Clupeidae; genus Alosa; species Alosa pseudoharengus. The sequence continues at coordinate 16,686,519 of NW_027468630.1, read as the reverse complement.
CAAAAATATGAAGAAAAAAAATGATAAGACACAATTTTTTTTTTCTTGACTGGTGCAAATATTATCACATCATACTTTCCCAGCTATGGGTAGCCCAAACTGTCCTGTATCTTATCTTAGATTAACCAACGTCCTTTAAGTCCCTCCACTCGGCGGCCATATTGCAAGCCTTTTGGCCACTTATGTGCCTGCGCAGGGCTTCATGACACTAATCTTGCTCAATGTATTCACATGTCAACGTTTTGCCGCAGAAGGGGTGTGATATGCGTAGACAACTGCCATATTGCCGTTACAAACTAACCCCATGCATTTCTATGGAGGACTTTTGGAGTGCTGTGTCTCCTCCTTAGAAAGTCTCTGGATGAACTAGCTGAACAACACCACTGACCACTTCTGCATAATTTCATGGAGTGCTGAAATGTACACTTTTTTGTGTGAAGTGAAACTCAGCATATATGAATTGTGTTTGAGAACTTATTGCAGTATCATCATAACTATGGCTTAGGTTACAGGACACATATTTCCATCCATAGATAAAAATAATCAACTCTAATATCTGAATTGTGCTTCAAACTGCACCAGGGGTGCGTTTCTAGAAAGCGTTTAGAGACTCTTTAGAGCGTTTAAAGACTCTTTAGAGCACCGCAGTGATTAATGGTGTAGTGGCTAAAGCAGGTGACTTGTTGTCCGAACGTTGTAGGTTCGATTCTCTTATGAAGTGAGATTGTCTTCTTGCTTCTGACTACGTGCAGGTGAACTAGTCCATTATCCATTATGCCCCCAAACTATGGAACACCCTGCCTCTGTACATCAAGCAGGCGAGTTCAGTAAATATTTTTAAAAAAGATCTGAAAACATACCTGTACAGGAAAGCTTTTAGTTAACTCGTCTTATCCTGTAGACTACTTTTTCAGATTATTCTACATCTGCTGCTATTGGAGGGCGCAGCCAGCCAGAAGCAGATGGGCTCCCCCTATTAAGTCAGGTTCTGCTCAAGGTTTCTTCCTGGAATATGGGAGTTTTTCCTTGCCACAGTTGCCATATGGCGTGCTTGTGGGGGGTAAGAGGGTTAAGGCTGCCAGTCTTATGACATGTCATTTTCTATATTTTTGATATGTTGCTGAGTGGATCATAAACGGCCCCAGCAATGAAGAAATGTGATTGATAATGACTGACTGACTTATTTTGTTACATGCTTCAAATGTAAAGCACCTTGAGCTGCATTCTGTGTATGAAAGGTGCTATACAAATAAAGCTTATTATTATTATTATTATTATTATTATTATAATTATTATTATTATTATTATTATATTATTATTATTATTATTATTACTAGTGTGACACATGGAAATACCAAATAAAGCAGTGCAACTATATTTGAAACAATTGTTTTTGACTGATGTCATGTTCCTAATGATCTCTCGATGCATAAATATTTAGGGTCAAAACCTATTGTTGTGTCTCGTAGGCCTACTCTTACTCGGAAGTGAAAAGGAGAGAGAGGATGCGAAGAGACAGACAGTAACACTTGCGATACCCTAAAATTTGTGTAGGCTATATATTTTTTTAACATAGATATTTAACACACAAACAAATGTCGACATAGGCTGTGGCAGAGAATTTCTAGGGGGTGGGGTATTACACGTTACCACTGTTTCCACCAATGATATGTATCGCTGCATCATCAACAACGTTGTTGGAACTACGGTGTTCGAACGGCAAAGGTAGCGAATTGCGACACAGGTACGATGCTTTCTGAAAACAGGTGTTACAACGTCGTTGTTTAATCGCAAGTTGTGTTGTACCACGGTGGTTGAGCAACGTCGTTGCTAACTTTTCTAGAAACGCACCCCTGATTGATGCATTTAAATGTTAAAATATACAAAATTTGGTGACGCTTTACTTGAAGGTATCTACATAAGAGTGACACTGTCATAGCCCTAACACTTACCCTAACCCTAACTTGTCATGACAAAAACCGAATGACACTTAATGACAGAAGTGACAAAAGTGTTATGTCAGAAACGTTTGTGACTTGTTTCTAATGTTTATGACACGTTCATGACAGTGTCATGTCACTCTTATGTAGACACCTTCAAGTAAAGTGTAACCCAAAATGTTCTTCCCTTCCCCCAACCTCCCGAGGATGACACAACATCAGAGGAACGCAGGTTCAGCCAATAACCAAACATGTTTATTTCTATTTCTATTTTGTTTGGTAAGAATTCCAATTTATGTAAATCAGTGGTTCTCATTCTTTAGAATTTCAATGGCCTAGTAGTAGATCCCTTTGGTACCCTAATGTTAATTTAACTCTGGGACCCTGGTCCCAACACTGAGAACCACTGATGGTATGAAATGGTATAATTTTGTATCTTTTATTTTTTGCTGTACAGATGATAATGATGCTGAATGAGCCAAACAAAACAGGTGTGTATGCGACAAAATTTTGGTTGGCCCTACTGTACCAAATCTCACTCCAAGGTTTTTTGAATAGATGGCAGCTATGCATTCACACCTAAACGTGGGTGTAAAAGAATGTTTGTTTAGTGTAAAACTGTTACTGGCAACTTCTTTGAGCTCTCCTCTGTCTGGTGTGGGTCTTTGCGAGTGTAAAGGGGTGCTGACAAGAAACATGGGAATGTTTATTTGGTTCCTGGCAGAATTGGCCGAGTTAGTTCCTGTAGTAGCAGTGGGGATGGCAGAGAGTTCCTTGGTCAAGCCGCACACACACACCCACACACACACCCACACACACACACACACACACACACACACACACACACACCTTGCTGCCCTCGTAGAGGAAGGCGTCCCAGAGAGGGAACAGAATGTCGCTGGGCAGCTCCTCCAGGAAGATGACAGGGAACCATTTGAGGCTTACGTTGACCACGTCCACTGAGTGGGCCTCTAGGTGAACGCTCACGCGGGGAACCTTGTCAGCCAGCAGCTCCTTGAACACACACTGGTCCACCTAACACACACGCAAACACACACACACACACACAGAAACACACATCACACAGATACAAAAACACACATACACACACACACAGACATTAATACTCACATCAACAGAGATTCCTACAGAGTAAAAAGTAGGGTCAGGATGGATGTAAGGTTGAGGTTGAAGGCTAAAGGTTAAAGTTCACAGCTGGGTACCTGGCAGCCCAGGAGGGACTTGCTGAAGTAGTCTGGAGGCATGATCGCCTCTATAATGGCCACAAGACACCAAAACGCCTCCTCTTCATCCTCTAAAACAAGCAACGCCAGTGCCGCTAACCTGAAACCACACACACATTCAGTTCAATTCAGTAAGAGTGGAATTGCATACCTGATTTACCCTTGACAGCCCACAGTAGTGTGTGTGTGTGTGTGTGTGTGTGTATCTGTTTAACCCTTGGCAGTAGACCACAGTGGAATTGTGTGTGCATGTGTGTGTGTGTGTGTGTGTGTGTGTGTGTACCCGTTGAAGCCTTGGCAGTAGCCCACAGTGTGTATGTGTGTGTGTGTGTACCTGTTGAAGCCTTGGCAGTAGCCCACAGTGGGGTTGTGGCAGGCGAAGGCCAGTAGGACTCTGCGCAGCTGTTCGTGGATGGGACTTGAGGGGGAGCTAAACCTCTGATTGGTTGTGAGGGTGCGGTGCAGGTCCAGTTGGATCTGGTGAGCGGCGATCCTGGGCGCCAGGTGGCAGCCCTGGGTCAGGATGTGGTACCGGTCAGGGTTGCTCTCTCTCACGGCCCGCGTGCGAACCCACACCAGCCAGCGCCACACTCGTCTGCGGTACTTCTGCGGCACGCCGGCCCTGAGCAGGCTCTTGAGCTCCAGCGAAGGGCAGAGCAGGTGGGCTGGGTTGGACGGGCAGTGGGAGGCACTGGAGCCGGACAGGAGCTGCTCCCAGCGGGCCACCAGGGGGCGCTCATCCTCCGGCTGCAGGCGCCGGCTGCGCAGCTCCAGCGCGTTCAACCTCATCATCAGCTGCACTTCTGCAGGCGCGTAGTCCGGCACCAGCTTAAAGCCATACGCATCAAACTCGCTGCACAGAGAGAGGAGAGAGACTCTATCAAAAAATCCATTATGGAAATTTGAGACACTAGAGTGAGTGAACTAAGATTATCCATAACTGTGTGTGTGTGTGCGCGTGTGTGAGTGTGTACATCTGCAGGCCTGTAGTCCATAAAACCATATGCATCAAACTCACTGTGTGTGTGTGAGAGAGAGAATATGTGCATGTGTGTGTGTGTGTGTGTGTGTGTGTGTGTGTGCATGTATGTGTGTGCGAGAAAGAGTGTGTGTGTGTGTGTGTGTGAGAGAGAGATAGAGTGTGTGTGAGAGAGAGAGAGAGAGAGAGAGAGATGTGTGTGTGTGTGTGTGTGTGTGTGCATGTTACCTGGTAGGGCTCACACTCAGTGCTCCCTGCAGTGCGTCATCTATCAGTGCACGGAGTTGGTGTGTGTGCACCTGTGTGTGAGTTTCACTGCACACACTGCTTTCTCTCAGCTGGTGTAACACACTCAGGTAGCGTTTCTCTTTCTCACAGCTGTGGGCCTCTAATAATGCACACTACCACACACACACACACACACACACACACACACACACACACACACACACACACACACACACACACACACACACACACACACATATTAAACACACAAATAGCATACCATACACACACATATTAAACACAAATGTATCATACTATATACATGCTAAACACGGGTGATTGACAAATCAGGCTTTTAAAAACATGTTTTCTTAATATCTTTAAAATTGACAGAATGCATGTTTTGAAGTTGGAAGGCTGTGTTTAAACAAGTCTTATTGGCTGTGCAACATTTACAGGGGTTTTAATACATTTTTAGACTGTCAGGTGGCACAATGTCGCAACAATGTCTCCTGCCCCCCTGATCAGTAAAGGTCACTTGGGGACCTATTGATGAGGCAATATCCTGTTTACTCTTTTCCCTCTTCAATTCAAAATAAACATTCTATGAATGCAGTTGCACCACCCTGATTTCAGATATGCACATTTTTGGACAAAGTTTTTTTTTTTTTATGCCCCCATATTTATTTTTAATTTCCTTACCTTTTAAATCCTATATTTAATAGTTTTCACACAGGGCCCTATCATGACATTCTAAAGTGCATCGTCACTCGTCAAAAGTCTATTCAAATTTAGTAGGATGTCCAGTTCACATTGGGAGGGGTTTCGTTCTCAAAAGTGGAGCGCATGGTGTAACAAGGTGTTCCTAGGTCTTTTAATCAGTCATATGGGTGTGTTTGGGGCGTAACATCATTTTAAACCAATGAGAATGACATCTGTCATTCCCTTTAACGGCGCAACGCGCGATATGTCAAATAAATGCATCGGTATTTTGGCATTCAACGGCGCATTTGAAGGAGGCTGCTTGCGAGACCGTATGGAATAGTCATTCTTAAACCATGCTTTACTAAAACCTAGCATAGCCTTCACACATTTGCACTCGTCTATTATTTGAACTCATTGGCAAAGTGAAACTAACTTCACCAAGGAGTCAGTCAACGACAAGACAGTTATATGCAGTTACTTTCACTATTGACTGACAATGGGTTACCATCGAAAACATAGGCTGGAAAAAGCAACACTTACCCTAATGTTGCTCAAATGACTGAATAAAACAACGTTTATCCTGCAGAGGAGTTGCATATATCTCGTGACAGTGCGTCTTCAGCTGTGCTCCATACGTGTCTCTCGCCTCTCCCCTAATCACTTTTAACCGTCATTACCAATTTGCAAATGATGGTGAATAACTACTCATCATGAGATGTACAGTATTTCGTAATATCTTTATTCTAATTATGTTTCCCATTGTAATCGTGCAATTTGTAATGCTTTGCATGGACGTGCGCTGGTGTGCGTTCATGAATGATAGAAGGATGGTGTGTGCACCTGCCAATATGACTGTTGACATGCGCTCTTAAAATAGCATATGAACAACTCGCCATTGACTTCTGACCAGGTTTAGGTGGTGTATGATAGCGATTTTTAGACAATGCGCTAGGTCCCTCCCTAGGTTGTTAATTGCCACACCCCTGGGCGCAATGCTTAAAAAATAAACGTGCAAAATAACGAATTAAACTTTCCGCGAATGAATAACGAGTATTACGCCATGCGCTGGTGGCCCAAAATACAGCTCACAGTGTTAATTTGCTCGGATGGTTGCACCACCTGACATTTTGAGGGTTTGAGATGTATATCATACTATACACATATTAAACGCACATATATTGTACTATACACACAACACACACACACTTATTAAATGCACATATCATACTATACACACAAACACACATATATCATACTACACACACACACATATTAAACGCATCTATGCAAACAACAGCTGTACATGTGTGTTTAATACTACAACACATACACATACAAATGGAGATATACAGAATGATACCAGACACACACACACACACACACACACACACACACACACATACACACACACACACATACACAGTTACACACACACATACCTTGACCATGAGGCTCTTCTCCTGTTGGGAACTCTGCCTCCAAAGCTGCGTCAGATAATGGATCTCAGAGTTCAGGAACTTATTCTGGGTACGATACGCCTCTAGGTCATCCTGAGACATGTACACAAACACACACACATACACACACACACACATACACGCACAATCACACATGCACACAAACAGACACACACGCACACACACACACATGCACACACACATGCACACACACATAGATACTGTTTAAATCAAGGATCTGAGTTGGAACTCATGTAATATATGTCCTGAGAAAAAGAAAAACAGGGCAGAGAAGATGTGTACACACACACACACACACACACAGACACGCACACACACACACACATGCACACACACATAGATACTGTTTATATCAAGGATCTGAGTTGGAACTCATGTAATATATGTCCTGAGAAGAAGAAAAACAGGGCAGAGAACACACACACACACACACACACACACACACACACACACACACACACACTCACCATCAGGTGTCGGTTCTCCTGCTTCAGGTTCTCCTCAGGTCTGGATGCATTGTGTATGTCGCCTGTGTGTGTGTGTGTGTCGCCTGTGTGTGTGTCTGTGTCTGTGTCGCTTGTGCAGTCAGCCAGTTGTTGGGAGAGCTTCAGCACCACCTCCTGCTTGGCTTGGTTCTTCTGTAGCATCAGCTGAAGGGCTTCCTCAAGTTCACACACCTACAACACACACATACACACACTCAGACACACATCCATAAGTTTCTCCCACAGCTTTCTCTTTGTCATACATCTGTCTGTCAGTCACACACCTGTCTGTCTGTCACACACCTGTCTCACTCACACACACCTGTCTGTCTGTCACACACCTGTCTCACTCACACAGACCTGTTTGTCTGTCACACACCTGTCTGTCTGTCACACACCTGTCTCACTCACACACATCTGTCTGTCACACACCTGTCTCACTCACACAGACCTGTTTGTCTGTCACACACCTGTCTGTCTGTCACACACCTGTCTCACTCACACAGACTTGTTTGTCTGTCACACACCTGTCTGTCTGTCACACACCTGTCTCACTCACACACATCTGTCTGTCACACACCTGTCTCACTCACACAGACCTGTTTGTCTGTCACACATGTCTGTCTGTCACACACCTGTCTCACTCACACAGACTTGTTTGTCTGTCACACACCTGTCTGTCTGTCACACACCTGTCTCACTCACACACATCTGTCTGTCTGTCACACACCTGTGTGTCTCGCTCATGTAGTTGCTGCTGCAGATCCTCCACCTGGGCCTTTAGCTGAACAACCTGTCGTTCGCGGTGACGGAGCATTTCTAGACGCTGGTCCTCACCAGAGACAGACAGGAAGTCTGCACACGCCCGCTTCTCTCTCTGAGATGCCTCCAACGCCTTATAGAGAGACACCACCAGCTCCTAGCACACACACACACACAACACACACACATACACACACAACACACACACATACACTCACACACACACACACACACACACACACACACACACACACACACACACACAACACACACAGCAGCCGTGGCCTACTGATTAGTCGAACCCCGACCAGTAGGAAAGTGCCCTTGAGCAAGGCACCTAACCCCTCACTGATCCCCGAGCACTGCCCGAGTTGTAGCAGGCAGCTCACTGCGTCGGGATTAGTGTGTGCTTCACTTCACTGTGTGCTGAGTGTTTCACTAATTCACAGATTGGGATAAATGCAGAGACCAAATTTCCCTCACGGGATCAAAAGACTGTATACTTATACCTACAAATGCAAAGACACCCACATACAAATACACACACACACTCACATTTACAATTCCTCTGTGTCTGTATACCTGTGTGTGTGTGTGTGTGTGTGGGGGGGGGGGGGCACCTTCTGTTCCTTGGCCTCTTTTTCCTGTGTGAGCACTTCGAGCTCTAAACAGAGGCTTCGGTTTTTCCTGTTGCGCCCAGTTGGTAGGGTGGCAGAGAGATGCTTTGGTGAGGAGAGGGGGCGCCCTGTGAGGTGAGGGGGTAATGAAAGTTATGAAGTTAATGAAAATTACATACAAAAACATGTTTTTTTTTTTTAACTGGGCACATGCTCACATGATAGCAATGACACAAGTCTCTCAACCAAGTACACAATGTATAGGTGTACAGGAGTGTATCTTGGGTCACGTGTGTGTGTGTGTCTGTGTGTGTGTTTTTCTCATTAGTGATTGAAGTAGGACTTACTCCTTATCTGAGCAGGTATGGTTAAGGAAGTTGATCTCTGATTGGCTGTAACCGTAGTGGGTGTGAACGGAGAGACTGTTTCCCGATTGGCTGTGTCCTCTGAGAGTGTTTCAAGGGAGGCTGCTTCCTGATTGGCTGTGTTGTGAGTTGATGTGTCCATGGAAGATGTTTCCTGATTGGCTGTATCATGACTGGATGTGTCTAGAGAGGCTGATTTCTGATTGGTTATGTCGTGGCTGGATGTGTCCTCGGAGGTTGTTTCCTGATTGGTTGTGTCGTGACTGGATGTGTCCTGAGATGTTGTTTCCTGATTGGTTGTGTCGGGACTGGGTGTGTCTTGAGAGGCTGATTCCTGATTGGTTATGCCTTGAGTGGGTGTGTCCCGAGTGGCTGTTTCCTGATTGGTTGTGCCTTGAGTGGGTGTGTCCAGGTTAGGTATAAGTGAAACAGGGGCCTGATCCAGGTTAGGCACAGTCTTCTTATTAAAACACAGATTCCTGTAACACACACACACACACACCAAACAAACACACACACACTGTTGACTGTCTGGTTGAACATAGGTCAAATAACTCTAGTCTGGCCTTGGTTTTCAATTTGAAAGTAATTTAGAGGAGTGGTGTGTGTATGAGATCTATGGTCTTTTAGGCCCCCACTGTCGACTTCAAGGCAGCGCTGCCTTGAAGTCGACTGTGGGTGCCCAAAAGACCATCAGGCTGTGCATGAACTCCTGCTTACACACTCCCTCCTCTCTCTCTCTCTCTCTCTCTCTCTCTCTCTCTCTCTCTCCCACTCTCTCTTTCACTCTCTCTCTCATATCTTCCTTTTTTCCTCTTTCTCTCACCACACTCACTCCTCATCTTTCCCCAATTTATATGCCTGTGTGTGTGTGTGTGTGTGTGTGTGTGTGTGTGTGTGTGTGTGTATATGTGTGTATGTGTATGTGGCATGTGTGTGTGTGTGTGTGTGTGTGTACACTCACTGGAACTCTATAATGGGGTGTTTCAGTGAAAGGTTTAGTGGGCTCCTTAGTCCAGGAGAAGGCCGGTTGGGTGCGTCTTCGCCTACAAACTCCGATGGCATTTTAACCTGGGGAATAAATTCCACTAAAACACACACACACACACACACACACACACACACACACACACACACACACACACACACACACACACATATTTACAGTTCCAAACATTGATGGAAGTATGTTACATGTTTTGACAGGTCTGATCAAACACAAAATGCTTAGTTTGTACTATTCATCCATTCTGCACTAGTGGTTCTGGGTAGATATGGCATAACCGTCTCCAAATGGATACGCTACCTATTATTGCAGAAATGGAAAATTTACTTTACTTTTTGCATTTGGTTTACTTTGCAGTCGTAAAAAACAAGTCTGTGCACATGTCTAAGACTCCCAAACACAATAACGATTAGATTGCACTGGAATCCCAGGTTTGTGATACGTGATACTGTCAGCAACACGCACACACACGCACCGCACAAACGCACGCACAAACACACACACACACGCACATGCACACACAACTGAGAATTTATTTAATGCAATCATCAGGCAACAGCCAGTCTACACACTAATACTGACACAGAGAGAGAAGGAAAGGGAGAGAGAGAGAGGGACAGAGAGAGAGACAGAGACAGAGGGCTCTATCTTGGTGATCTAAAACGCAGCGCATAGCGTATTCTTATCATGACGCAAAGCGTATTCCTATCTTACACCCAAATTGTTCGCCATGCACTTCTCTTTTATTAAACAATATGGCCAGGGGTGTGGCAATTAACGACCTAAGGTGTGGTCTAGCGCATTATCTAAAAATCGCTATCTTACACCATCTAAAAAGCATTACGCCACTGACCAAGAAAAACCTGGTCTACAGCGAAAGGCGCATATGAAGCACAGCTGAAGACGCACTCTCATGACATGTAAGCAGCAACTCCTCTGCAGGATAAATGTCCTTAGGTTTTTTATTCAGTCATTTGAACATTATTGGGGTAAGTGTTCCTTTTTTCAGGCTATTCAAGGGTAACCCATTGTCAGTCAATGGTGAAAGTAATTAACTGTGTATAACTGTTTTGCCGTTGACTATTGAAGTTGCGCTGCTTGCTGTTAAAGGAAATGACAGATGTCATTTTCATTAGTTTAAAGGATGTTACACTCAAAACACCCATGACTGATTATGAAACATAAGACAAACCTTTTTGCGGCAAGCGCGCAAAGTTTGATAACAAAACCACCCCGAATGTGGACTGGACACACTCCTAAATGTATTTAAGCTTTTCGCTACTGACAATGTGTTTTAGATCACCAAGATAGGGCCCAGAGAGGGAGAGGGAGAGAGAGAGAGAGAGAGAGAGAGAGAGAGAGAGAGGGAAAGAGAGAGACACACTTAGGACATAGACACTGAGTTTGTTCATGTCTGTACACGCATGACATACCTCACATACAAACCAGGGATAGCAGTACACACGCACGCACGCACGAACACACACACACACACACGTGTTTGTTTTTTCTTGGTCACTTACACACTGTTAGCAAGCATGTAAACTAATCATAACAAAAGAATATAAACACTTTTCCCACTATTTCCGCACATGATGTGTTGAACTTTCGGAGCAACACACTACACACAACCTCTGTGTTCATTCTGTACATCTCTGGCTGCATCATGGCTCATTTAGTACCACTAGTGCAGTGACCGTTCAAACATGCCAATACTGTAGAAAACCCGTAGCACAATTACATGCCCGCAGGTACACCTGCTTTAATAGGGCGATAGGGAAAACATCATTCTAGCTAAGCATTCAATAATGAATACTGAATATTATATTATAACATATATTAGCCTATGATTAATGTGCAGTAAGCAAAATGCAGGCATGGCTGCATGTGACATTTTTACAGATCAAAATGACATAAGCCTAACAGCTGTTTTGACTTAAGGCTATATGTTTATTAAAGCGATACTCCACCATTTGGGGAAATACACTCATTTTCCACCTCCCCTCGAGTTAAACAATTGAGTTTTACCTTTCCCCAGTTAATCCAGCTGTTCTCTGAGTCTGACGGTAGCACTTTTAGCTCCAGCAAATTGAATCAGATTAGACCGTTAGCATCTCTTCTATAAACTAATGGTCTAATCGGATTGTTCAGTTGAAAATTGCGCCAACCGGCGTGTCAATTAAAAAAAAATAGGTGAGGCCAGGCGCCTGATCCAAAAATCATTATGCCACTGACCAAGAGAAACCTGGTCTAAAAAGCAAAAAACGCACACAAGCACAGCTATTTTGAGCTGACTGTCACAAAATGTAAGCAGCTCTTAGCAATGAGTCCCAGGCAACGACTCGTCCGCAGGATGAATATCCTTAGGATTTCTATTCAGTCATTCAAACATTATTAGGGTAAGTGTTGCTTTTTTCAGGTAATGTTTTCAATTGTAATCACTTGTCAGTCAATAGTGAAAGTAAATAACTAAGTGTAAAACTGTTTTATTGTTGCCTATGAGACCACGGTGAAGTTAGTTTCAGTTTGGATGAGTTCAAATAATAGGCGAATGCAGATGCAAGTAGGCTGTACTCTGCTAGTCACACACACATGTAGTAAAGCAAGGTTTAGTGTTGCATACACGGTCTCGTGTACAAGCAGATTCCTCCAGATGCACTGACTGTTGATAGACGAACACGCTGTTTGATGTTGCACTCCTTGCTCTTAAAGGGAATGACGGATGGATGATGGATATTACGACCAAAACACACCCATGACTGATTAAGAAACATAAGAACAACCCTTGAACAATGCGCCTGACATTCTGGCGAACTTATTACACCGCCAAGATAGCGAGTTTGGACTGGCCACACCCTAAATGTATTTAAATCATCCGCTTCAGATTGTGCGCTTTAGATAGTTAAAATAGAGCCCCAAATGGATCCCAAGTTCATTAAATGCATGCTGACTGGTTTAGATGTATGATTTTGTGTTCATTTTTTTTCATTCACACGCACAGTGCCAAGCTTCCAACACTAATTGCTTTGGCTACTCGTACTTATAAATGTAGATGGGCTATTAGTTCTGTATGTTGTACATCAATGCTTCTAAAAATAATAATCTTTAAGTTCCATATAGTTCTGTATATACTAGTTCTATATAGACTGTTCCACCTACACTTCTGTGTGTGTGTGTGTGTGTGTGTGTGTGTGTGTGTGTGTGTTTCTCTGACAGGAAACAGTCTGCAGACCGAAGCTATGAACCATGAATCCTGTCTTGACTTTCTCACACACACAGAGAGACACACACACACAGACACACACACACACACACACACACACACACACTCACTGTCATCCATGATGGGAAATGAGCTACACCCAATGCAGGACACCGTGACAGCATTGAGCAGCTGTTTCAGTGACCAATGTGTGTGAAGGAGAGACATGGTGGGTCCTTCACCCCCCTGCCGTTAGACAAAACATTCAGCACCTCCTCAGTAGACCACACAATACATTACAAATATTTGACTGCATTTTTACAGTAATACACATCACATGTGTAATTTTAGCATCTCTGTATTTAATTAAGCAATAAGCCCCGAGAGGCCGTAGGTTACGCTGATTCTGCAACAGCTAAGGGGAACCCCTACTACTTAGCAGTAGTAACCTACGGCCACTTAGCAGTAAAAACCCTGTTGCTGCTGCTGTTGTTGTTGTTGTTGTTGTACATAAACATGTACATGACCATGTCAAAGTAGTGTGCATTAGTGGCAACCCTGCTGATTTTGTTGTAGTGCATACCTGCCCCTTTGTGTGTGTGTAAATCCCTGCAGTGTATGTGGGTGTGGCTTTGTGTGTGTGTGTGTGTGTGTGTGTGTGTGTGTGTGTGTGTGTGTGTGTGTGTGTGTGTGTGTGTGTATGTGTGTCTTACCTGAAGTGTGTGTGTCAAGGTTGGAGTTTGCATCTCCTGTCTGCATCCTGTGTTGCAATCGTAGGAGTTGTAGCTGCTGCAACCAGTACATCATCAACTCATGACTAGCTGCCTAAAACACACACACACACACACACACACACACACACACACACACACACACACACACAGTCAAAGATCAAAACCACACACAATCTGTCAAACTATAATCTCAGCATCTCACTGAGTTTTTGCAAATCATTACTGAAACTGTTCACAAGATACATCTACTGTAAGCCAATTCACACGAAGATTCGAGTGACAAGACAAAACCGTTGCAGAAGAAAGCTGCAGCTGTGTGAATTATTGCATGTCATTGTCAGCTGTTGCAACCATTGCAATGTATTCATCATGTCAAATTGTAGTTGCAAGTTTTTAGAACACTTTTACCTCACATCGTTTGTGACGGTTTGAATCCACAGTTTTTTTAGAACATGTCTTGCAGCAAGTTGCTGGTTTATTAAATGTTGCAGCTCATCTAGTTTGTGAATCTTTGGTGTAAATTGGCTTTAAGGCACTGCCCTTGAGATGACTATCCATGTAGGACACACCAGGTTGTGATGTGGATGGGTTCCTGTGACAAGACTAAGACAGGAGACCCATTCTCTTGCTGTTTTGTTTCTGCACACATACACTCACACTCACTCACACACACACACACACACACACACACACACACACACACACACACACACACACACACACACACACACACACACACACACACACACACACACACGCACACACGCACACACACACACGCACACACGCACACACACACGCACACACACACACACACACACACACACACACACACACACACACGCAAACACAATTCTCTTTCTCAGACACACACCACTCTCACCTCTAAACATCATCTCCCTTACCCATACACGTACAGTACATTGTGTTTGTATGTGTTTGTGTGTGAGAGAGAGAGATGGTGTGTGTGTGTGTGTGTGTGTGTGTGTGTGTGTGTGTGTGTGTGTGTGTGTATGTTTGTGTCTGTGTTTGTATGTGTTTGTGTATGTGTGAGAGAGAGATTGAGTGTGTGTGTGTATGTGTATGTCACCTTAAGGATGACCATGCGTTGCGGTGTGTTTATGTAGAAGGTCCCTGGCTCATCCTGCGCTTCCAGTGGGTAACTGAAGGTGGCACTGGTGAGCTCTATCTGCCCCAGCGGTGTGGCGTCCTGCCGTGTGCGCCAGTACATTAGCAGACTGCGCCCAGCGTCATGTGAGAACCAACGAGTCTTCCAGAGCTTCAGAGGCCCGCCTCTCTTCTCCAGCCAACCACAGAGCCGCTGGGCCGGTTGGGGGCGGGCCTCAGAGACATCTGCAGCTGTTTGATTGGTGGTGAGGGGCTGCTGGGACCTGTCCGTCATCAGCTGGCTCGACGACTGAGACAACTGGGGCATCGGTACCGGCTCACTCATGTTAGCACTAATACTGAACACACACACACACACACACACACACACACTACAAACACACACAAACACATATTACAAACACATAGACACACACATACACACAAAAAACACACATCATAAACACACATTACAAACACAAACACACACACACACATAATGAACACACATACACTACAACATTCACCTACCACATTTTGACTAGTATTTATAATCAAGCTTGCAGATGACACAACGGTGATTGGTCTCATCAGCAACAACGATGAGACAGCCTAAGGAGGTCCAGCACCTAACATCGTGGTGCACCGACAACAATCTGGCTCTCAACACCAAGAAGACCAAAGAGCTCATTGTGGACTACAGGAAGTCAAAAGCTGGCAGACACTCACCCATCCTCATCAACGGGACTGAGGTGGAGCGTGTCACAACTTCAAGTTTCTGGGTGTCCACATCTCTGAGGACCTGCAAACCCTCTACCCTGATCAAGAAGGCTCACCAGCATCTCTTCTCAAAGATGGTCCACCTGTCTTCTCAGATCCTGGTGAACTTCTACCGCTGCACCATCAAGAGCATCCTCACCAACTGTGTCACAGTATGGTATGGCAACTGCTCTGCCTCTGACTGGAAAGCACTGCAGAGGGTGGTGAAAACTGCCCAACGCATCACCGGTTCCTCACTCCCCTCCATCGAGGCCATCCAGGGCAAGCACTGTTTGTGTAAGGCGCACAGCATCGTCAAAGACTGTTCTCACCCCAACCACAGACTGTTCACCCCACTCCCCTCCGGAAGGCCTTACAGGTCTCTCCGCACCCAGGCTACCCCCCCCCATCCCCCGCCCAACCTACTAACACCACCCCCCTACCTTGCCTCCTGAGCTGAACCACAACCATGGAGTTGCTTTAACAGGGACAACAAGGAGGTGGGTCATTCCGTGTCAAATCAGATAAGGTTGTTGCTGCACCATCTTATTATTTTCAGCCCTTTGGCGTTTTACAGCCTGAAAATCACATTGTCTTGTAAGAAATGTTTAGGCATCAATATACCTCCACCCCCCCCCCCCCCCCCCCACACACACACACACACACACCGCTTTTTTGCACTTCTGGTTAGAAGCTAACTGCATTTCGTTGTTTCTACTTGTACTCTGCACAATGACAATAAAGTTGAATCTAATATAATATAATATAATCGAATCTAATATCAGTAGTAATTCCTATGGTCTCCTCTGCACTGTAGCTTTCTCTTTCTGTTTCTTTCTGTCTTTCTCTTTCTGTCACATTGGATAAACGTGTCTGCTAAATGAATAAATGTAAATGCCACACACACACACACACACACACAAACACCACAGCACTGAGGGCACCTTCCCTTTGGAACTGCATGGAACATTCATTGCGCTGTGCACTGAGCAGGTAAACATACAAATCATGCCATGCCATGCCCTTGCGCATACACGCACGCAAGCGCATTCATGCCCCCCCAATTCCTCCTGTTAGATTCCTGTGCTCTTTCCCTCTCCTACATGGGTCCTGTCTGTCTGGCACAACACGTTTGATTGCTGTTGCCGTCTGTGCCCGGCACAGGGCGAGGTGAAACACAGTCTGTGAAAAGAACTGGGCTTCTTTTCCGCCACTTCCACCGCCACTTACCCGCTGTCGTGCGCTTTTCGACGCGACTTCACACAACGTCAAAACTTCTTGTAAAACTTCACCACCTCTCCAGATTGGAACGCAGCGCAAACTCATGTGGCGCGAGGAGAGGAGAGGAGAGAATGTGTCACTTCCTTGAGTGCGTCTCTGCCGAACGGAGATCTCACTCAGATTCCCAGCCAGGGAGCGCCGGACCTCCTGCCAAACACACTGCAGCGGGCAGAGCGCATACGTCATGGAGCGCTAAATGCACGCTCAAGGGGGACGTGTGTGTGTGTGTGTGTGTGTGTGTGTGTGTGTTTACGTTGCCAGATTGGTGTCACCCTCAAGGTCTTGAAAGTTTGGATTTGAAAGGTGTGGTTCTCTGGCACATAACCGAGGCGTCCAATGAGCTCGTGAGTCAGATTAGGGATCGCTCCTTAACAGATTACAGGAAATTCCCGCCCCGCCGGGACTTGCTCTCCTGGCTACCCTGCCCATCATGTTGATTAAAACAGACTAATTAGGCCTAGGCCTATGAAGAGCATACATTTTACAGTTTCAACAGTCTATTAAAATCCTTGACACCAAGCCTGCGCTATAGGTTAATCAATAATATATCCTATATTATTTATTCTTTTGGGGATGGAGCAGCCTATAAACTTTTCAGCTAATCCAGGGCATCGAATTTCTACTCTGAACAAATTAACTACAATACATTGTCTGTAGCCTAGCCCTTGGAAGCCGTCAACGAAATAATCCATTATTTTACAATAGCAGAAAAGTGCTGTCGAAATGCCGTTATGGGCGAAACTCCAGCAGAGCCTGCAGGCTCGTACAGGACTCCAGAAAAAGCGAAAGCCGTCAGCGTCGATGCAACAGAGAAGCCCAGCCCTGATCTGCAAGCTGCAGCCTGGGGTACTTGATGCAACACGCTTGACTGGCATTGGATGCACGTCCACTCCAAACCAGAGTGCGGCGCGCTGTTATTTTTCTCTGCACATAAATCTATGGTGTTACGTCACAGGGTCAGAGTTCATAATAAGGAAAATTTGACAGCGTGCTTGTGTTGTGTTGTAGTGGTTTAAAAGGTGCGTGTATAAAAGGTACAACATTACCTGAATCTGAAGACGCAAGAGTAAAGGTATGTTCAATGTGTAATTTGGTGATAGTGTTAGTAATATACAGGGCATCGGACTCAACCCAAGCATTTTCCACGTACCTTTATACGTGGCTAGACAGACAGCCGTCATAGTTGAGATTAACGTTATTATATTTTATAACACATCTCACCTTAGATGGCGTCAAAGTTAGCTCAAAATATACATCTTTACTGCTACCTAGCTAGCAGCGAATAAACAGGCTCTGGCAGGCAGATATTAGCCCTAAAGCATGGTTGTATCTGTAACAGTGTGATTTTTGTCTACAAGTGTATAACGTTATATGTGCATAATGTGCTTTTGTTGGTATATTATATCATGGGTTGTTTATATTTCTGTCTGTGTGCGCGTGTTTCTATGGATGTGGTATGTGTGTGTCTATGGATGTGGTGTGTGTGTGTCTATGGGTGTGGTGTGTGTGTGTGTGTGCAGGTATGAGGAACCTGAAGCTGAAGAGGCGTGTGTGCTCTGTGGGGGTGCAGGCTCCAGGCTCCCCTCATTGTCTCTCCGTCAGGATGGACTCAGGCTCTCTGCTCATCGCCTCCGCCCTCTCCATCATCGAGTATGACCCACGGACTGCACAGGTAGCACACACACACACACACACACACACACACACACACACACACACACACACACACACACAGAGCTAACACCTACACTACAACCTAGCACACCAGTCACACAGGTAACACGCACCAATATGCTACATCACATAACAGCACACCTGGAGGTTTGACCATGCTGGTACTGTGTGTGTGCAGGTGCTGGATGAGGTATCCCTCACGGCAGAGGACTACCTGCCGGCGGATGGCAGTGGGACCGTAGTGGGCATCCAGGACCTTCCAGATCAGGAGTGTGTGTGTGTGGCCACAGCCAATGGAGACGTCATCCTCTACAACCTCAACACACACCAGGTACACACAGCTTTGTGTGTGTGTGTGTGTTTGTTTGCTTGTGTATGTGTGTTAGTGAGAGATACAGTGTGTATTTATTTGTGTGCTGTTTTTAGGAAAATTATCCTATTTGCCAGTTTTCACTTGACAATTCACTAATCTATGCTTTTTTGTGTGTGTGTGTGTGTGTGTGTGTGTGTGTGTGTGTGTGTGTTAGCTGGAGTGTGTTGGCAGTGTTGATACTGGCCTCACGGGAATGAGTTGGAGTCCTGATCAGGAACTGGTCACTTTAACCACAGGTCAGTCTATGTCTCACATAGTCAGTCTCTCTCTCTCTCTCTCTCTCTCTCTCTCTCTCTATCTATCTATCTATCTATCTATCTATCTATCTAACACACACACACACACACAAACACAAAAATAAATACCATACTTGACAGTGACATACTGTACATTCTGCTATCACAACAGGCAAAAAGAAAAATAAATGTCAGAACTAATGACATGTATCCCTAGCAGACCTGGTTAGATGTTTAGCTTTCGTCACCTACTCCATTTAGTACTTTCAAGTAATTATGCATCCCATTCTAGCACACACAAGGCATTTGTAGTTAATTAATGATCAAGGCAGTGAGACCAGGTACCTTAATTCCTAGTGGGGATTAGCTGAGTATGTACAAAATAAGTCACAAGTTATGACACTCCTCTCCTTCTTCACTCCTCTCCTTCACTCCTCCTCTCCTTCACTCCTCTCCTTCTTCACTCCTCCTCTCCTTCACTCCTCTCCTTCTTCACTCCTCTCCTTCATTCCTCTCCTTCACTCCTCCTCTCCTTCACTCCTCTCCTTCTTCACTCCTCCTCTCCTTCACTCCTCTCCTTCACTCCTCCTCTCCTTCACTCCTTCTTCACTCCTCCTCTCCTTCACTCCTCTCCTTCACTCCTCCTCTCCTTCACTCCTCTCCTTCACTCCTCTCCTTCTTCACTCCTCTCCTTCACTCCTCTCCTTCTTCACTCCTCTCCTTCACTCCTCTCCTTCTCCTTCACTCCTCTCCTTCTCCTTCACTCCTCTCCTTCTCCTTCACTCCTCCACTCCTTCTTCACTCCTCCTCTCCTTCTTCACTCCTCTCATTCTTCACTTCTTCTCCTCTTACTCTTCCTCTGTGCAGGACAACAGACCATCATTGTGATGACTAAGGACTTTGAGCCGATTACTGAGGTTCAGATTCACCAGGAGGACTTTGGGGAAGGTGTGTATACCAACCAGGGATGGATTACTGCACGGACATACCGGGCCCAGGCCCAGGGGCCCAAGGGGTCAGGGGGCCCTGAAGCCCAAGCCTGCATGGAATCATTGCCTCAATATCAACAAATTAGGATGTAGGCTATGAATCTGATTGAATTTATTATTGGCCATCCCCAAAATCCACCAGAATACAGGAAATCACATCAAACAAATTACAAAATTTCTGGGGGAGGACCCCCAACCCCCCCTCCAACATATGCGACAATTACCAGGGGCCCGAAAGTTCATAATCCGTCCATGATACCAACATTCACTATCTTATGCACACACACACACACACACATGAATGCTCACACCACCTAATCTATGTAGTCAGTGTTCTCAGAATAGACAGAGCTTGATTAAACACCCACTTCTCTTGGTTGTGTGTGTGTGTGTGT
Source organism: Alosa pseudoharengus (assembly GCF_046254945.1). Classification (NCBI taxonomy): domain Eukaryota; kingdom Metazoa; phylum Chordata; class Actinopteri; order Clupeiformes; family Clupeidae; genus Alosa; species Alosa pseudoharengus. Next base: position 16,665,960 of record NW_027468630.1, on the reverse strand, counting down.
GTGTGTTTAGGGAAGTTCATCACCGTTGGCTGGGGAAAGAAAGAGACTCAGTTCCATGGTTCTGCAGGCAAACAAGCAGCACAGAAGAAAAATACTGTATGTCTAGCAAACACACACACACTCACACTGACACTCTTACACGCACTCTCACACACTCCTTCCTCTCCGTGCTTCCACAGGAAGTGTTGCCTGCAGTGGAGTGGGATGACCGAAGGCCTCGAGTGACGTGGAGAGGAGATGGACAACTGTTCGCCGTCAGCGCTGTGTGCCCTCAGACCGGTACACACACACACACACACTGTCAGCGCCATATGCCATCAGACCGGTACACACACACACACACACACACACACTGTCAGTGTTGTGTGCCCTCAGACCAGTACACACGCACACACACACACACTATCAGTGCCATGTGCCCTCAGACCGACACACACACACACTTATAAGAAATAGACAACTGCTGCACAAAAATACTTATTCACTCCCACACATCCTGTAACGTCCTGTGTGTTTGTGCGTGGGTGTGTGTTTCAGGAGCGAGGAAGGTGCGGGTGTGGAACAGAGAGTGTGTTCTTCAGGCCACCAGTGAGACTATCAATGGCCTGGAGCAAGCATTGTGCTGGAAGTAAGACACACACACACACATACACAGCCACCTCTATACTGAACTTGCACACATCACTGATTCACACACACAAATTAATTCACACCAAGGACATCACACACACACACACACACACCACCACACACCAAACGTAATACACACTAAACCCCCCCACACACACACACACACACACCAAGTACGATATGTATCATACATAGGACAGGCTTCCGTCAGTACTCCAGGGAACAGCCTAGTTAAATGTGTGTGTGTGTGTGTGTGTGTGTGTGTGTGTGTCTAGGCCCTCTGGTAGTCTGATTGCCTCTACTCAGCGGCATCCAAACAAACACAGTGTGGTGTTTCTGGAGAAAAACGGCCTTCTACACGGAGACTTCACACTGCCTCTTCAGAAGGACCAGGCCAAGGTACAGACACACTACCTTTATACACACCTTTTATGCACCTTATAAAGACCTCTCACTCAGAGAAAGCAAAACACATACCGAGAACGAGTGTAAACTGTGTATTGTGCGTGTGTGTGTGTATACGCAGGTGAAAGAGCTGCTCTGGAACAGTGACTCCACAGTGTTGGCCGTTTGGTTGGAGGACATGAATCCAGGGGAGGATGGCCTCATAAACACTCAGAGTAAGACACTCACACTCCCTCACTTGCTTACTCACACTTACTCACTCACACACTCACACACTTGTTCAGTCACTCAGTCTGTTTCCACAGTCAGGTGAGGTTTGTAAGATAAGTCTATGGTCACTGTGTGTACATGTGTATCTCTTCTGCTGAAAATCCTTAAACAGCAAGCTCTCTCTAACCCTCTCTCCTTCTCTCTGCCTCCCTTCTCTTTCTATCTTTCTCTCTCTCTCTCTCCCTCTCCTTGCTCGCTCTCTCTGTCTTCCCCCTTTCTCTCTCTCTCTCTCTCTCTCTCTCTCTCTCTCTCTCTCTCTCTCTCTCTCTCTCTCTCTCTCTCTCTCTCTCTCTCTCCCCCCCCAGTCCAGCTGTGGTCAGTAGGGAACTATCACTGGTACCTGAAGCAGTGTCTGCGTTGGGGAAGTGGTCAGGAGGCTCCTATGTGTGTGGTGTGGGACCCAGAGCGCCCTCTACAGCTGTACTTGTTGACGCGCGCCTGGACCTGCGTCACCTACCAGTGGGGCTGGACAACTGACCGCAGCTATGGAGATGCTGGTCATGACAACGCCAACGTGGCCGTGATTGATGGAGGTGAGGGCCAATTAGACAGCACAGATTGTCCGTAGGGAGCATGTGCATGTGAGGAGTACAACTTCGAATTTAAAGTTCTCCTGACAGTGTTACAGCAGTGTGTGTGTGTCAGTGTGTGTGTGTGTGATGTATGATGTATGTGATATCTGTCTGTCTGTGTGTGTGTGGAGATATAGTGCTGTTGTGTTGGTGTCACTAAAGTGTGTCTGTTTGTTTGTGTGTGTGTGTGTTAGTGCGTGTGTGTGTGCGCATGTGTGTGTAGATAAGGTGTTGGTGACCGCGTTTCGGCAGTGTGTGGCCATATATAATATATCTGGTGTGTGTGTGTGTGTGTGCGCGCATGTGTGTGTAGATAAGGTGTTGGTGACCGCGTTTCGGCAGTGTGTGGCCATATATAATATATCTGGTGTGTGTGTGTGTGTGTGCGCGCATGTGTGTGTAGATAAGGTGTTGGTGACCGTGTTTCGGCAGTGTGTGGCCATATATAATATCTGATGTGTGTGTGTGTGTGTGTGTGTGTGTGTGTGTGTGTGTCTGTAGATAAGGTGTTGGTGA
>NW_027468630.1:16616067-16658567 GCF_046254945.1 Alosa pseudoharengus | reverse complement strand
TGTGACGAAAACCCCTCATCATTAAATGTATTCTAGGTACACACACAGACACACTATTTTGAAATATTTTTAAAATATTTCCCCCCATTCCTCTGTGTGTGTGTGTGTGTGTGTCTCTCTGTCAGGAGACGAGTATTTCTCAGAGGTGTTGAACCTGGTGAAGGATCAGCAGCTCTACAGGGAAGCCCTGAGCCTCTACCCGACAGACAGCTCACAGTACAAGGTTACACGCGTGTGCACACACACACACACACACACACACACACACACACACACACACACACACACACACACACACATGCTCTGACCATGTGTGTGTGTAGGAATTGACTGTGACGTATGCTGACCATCTGAGAAAATATCACACACACACACACACACTCGCTCAGACATGTTCTGTCCCTGTGTGTGTAGGAGTTGAGTGCGGCGTATGCGGAGCACCTGGTGGAGCGTTCCCAGGCCGAAATGGCCGGCCTTTTGCTATGGCGATGTGGCGAGCTGGCGCGTGCGCTTCAGGCCTTTGTGGGTGGGGCTAGTTGGAGATACGCCCTCTCAGTAGCCATGCAGATGCCCCTCCCTCCTGACCAGCTGGCTTTACTTGCCCGAGACCTGGCAGGTGTGTGTGTGTGTGTGTGTGTGTGTGTGTGTGTGTGTGTGTGTGTGTGTGTGTGTGTGTGTGTGTGTGTGTGTGTGTGTGTGTGTGTGTGTGTGTGTGTGTGTGTGTGTGTGTGTGTGTGTGTGAGCTAGTTGATCATTTAATATTCAGTGTACAGACGGAAGATGTCAGTGTTTGGTAGCACCCTGTCACCACTGTAGCATGGCTGCTACTGACACTGGAGATAGACCCCTTATAAAATGTGTTGTGTGTTTATGTTTATGTATGTGTGTGTTTTCAGATAAGTTACTGGAGCAGAGGAGGTATACAGAGGCATCTGTGTTGTTGGAGCAGTACGCCAAGGTTTGACAATCAGCCTAAATTCACACAGACACACACACACATGCACAAACCGCATGTATATATTTTTGTATAGTAAAGCAGTTGTCATTTTTGGTTGACACTGTGTGTGTGTGTGTGTGTGTTTCAGGATTGTGAGGAGGCCATATCTGCTCTCATCACTGGTGCAGCGTGGGAAGAGGCCCTCAGACTGGTCAGTCTTTCTCTCTCTCTCTGTCTCTTTTCTCAATTTCTCTTTCCCCTCCATCTCTCTCTCTATCACCCCCCCCCCCTTCTTCCCTCAATCTCATCAGTATTGTATGAGGATTTATACGGTGTACGGTTTGTGTGTGTCGAGATTTATCTTGTATGGTTTGTTTACCAGAAGGGTTGTGTGTTGGTAAATTTCATCTTGCATCTACAAGATGGTGTGTGTGTGTGTGTGTGTGTGTGTGTGTGTGTGTGTGTGTGTGTGTGTGTGTGTGTGTGTGTGTGTGTGTGTGTGTGTGTGTGTGTGTGTGTGTGTGTGTGTGTGTGTGTGTGTGTGTGTGTGTGTGTGTGTGTGTGTGTGTGTGTGTGTGTGTGTGTGTGTGACATCTACTAGATGGTGTGTACTCCTGTTGTATGGCACCTGTTGTATGGTGTGTCTAATTGCTTTTTCCTCATCAGGTGCATCTTTATAACAGACAAGACATCATAGAGACCAACCTGAAACCTGCTTTACTAGAAGGTACAGGCTCCTGTGTGTGTGTGGGGGGGGGGGGGGGTTCTAAATCTCGGATAAGTGAATAGTAGTAGTTTGTAGTCTATAATGTGTGTACGTCTGTAATGTCTTTATATGTGTGTGTGTAGCTTATACCACACAGGTGTCATTTCTGGAGTCTCAGAAGGCCTTGTTTTCACGCCATCAAACACGACTCGCTGTGGTCAGAGAAGAGAAAGAGAAAGCCAGACAAGAGATGCTGGGTATATGCACACACACACACACACACACACACACACACACACACACACACACACACACACACACACACACAGACACGTCCTGCAATTTAGTTTCCCTGACTTCCACATTTTAACTGCCGTTTCAAAAGACATAATGAACTGAGGAACATTACGAACCCCCACCTCTCTCTCTCCTCCCCACCTCTCTCTCTCTCCTCCTCCCCCTTCTCTCTCTCTCTCTCTCTCTCCTCCTCCCCCTTCTCTCTCTCTCTCTCTCTCTCTCTCCTCCCCCTCCTCTCTCTCTTTCTCTCTTTCTCTCCTCCCCCTCCTCTCTCTCTTTCTCTCTCTCTCTCCTCCTCCCCCTCATCTCTCATAGGCGCAGTTTGACATTCCAGCCAGGGGGGGGCAGACAAAAAAATAATAATAATTGTAGCCTAGCTGGCTGCTGAGTCCTGGCCTACCACTTGAGGAACACAGCATGAGCACATATGGAGAAAACAAACATGCTAAATAAAGATATATATAATTACATTGTAACAATTTAACAATTCGTCCTTATGAAATCCAATGCAGCACGGTTGTCTTGAAACGCAATAGACAGTGTCGCCTAGCAGTTGAAAACATTCGGGGCTTAGCCCATAGAGTCTGGTTGCTGCTCACTTTTGAGAAATTAATCCATCGCCTCTAGCCTCATTTGTGCCACATTGATTGAATATTTTGTACAATCATATCTTGTCAATTAAAGAATGTAATGACCTGTTGCCATCTTGACATTTCTGTTTGCTATTAAAAACTAACTATATAGCCTAGTGCTGTGCTTGTGGAACGTTAAACCTCCGACGCCTCAAGAGTGCTGCTGGCATGCGAGCCACCTAGCAGAGTGGAGTTTTAAATAACAAGATGCATCGGTTCATGTACCTATGCTTAGCTTAAGGAGACCGAGTCATTGAAAACTCAAATTCGATTCTAGAAAGGCTAGTCTAGTAAGTAAACTCCAAACTGTAGGCTATTGAGTGCAGGGCAGACCTAAATCATAGCGAGAACTCCAAGAATTAAAGGAAGTGTTCACCTACAGTCTGATGCCTCTCCAAACGCAGAAACGAAGTGCAATCACGCCATTACGTTAACATGTTAATATTTTGCTGTAATCCAGTGACACAAAAAAAGTAATCCACAGCGATCAGTAGGCCCAGATGCACAAAAAGGGTCATGGTGTTTCTAGCCAGGCCTACGCGTGTCACATTCACCAGCCAGTTCCAAACAGGTGAACAAGGCTTCGCCACTTTGCTGTTTAAACAAAGTGGAATAAAAAGTCCAAAACTACACACAACGCAAAATCAATTAGGCTAGTAAGCTGACAGGACATTTATATACATGGCATTTAGGCAACCTTTATTGCAACGTTGGCACGGCAAGATGTCCATACTAGTGCAACAGTAATTTTAGTTTTTTGCGTCCTGCATGCCTCGTCAGGTTGGCCGTCGCTTTCGATGTGAAGGATCGTAAGAGAAGAATACCTGGCTGTTCCCATCATCAACCGCAGCCCGTTCCTTATATTGTTGTTTTGTGTTATTTAAATTATTTTTAAAATATCTGGTCATGCCAGACGTATTTCACTAATTTTTGAAACAATGCAATTACCCGTTTCCACCAGAGGGGGCAGTGCTCCCCCTGCCCCCCCACTAACTCCGCGTATGTCCTCTCTCTGTCTCTCTGTCTCTCTCTCCCACAGATGAGGGTGATTGTGGAGATGTGGAGCTCTACTCAGAGGCCAGCAGTGTTATGAGTGGCAGTCACGTGGGCTCCAGATACACACACAGCAACTCGCGCATCTCAGCGTAAGCGCACGCACGCACGCACACACGCGCACACACACACACACACACAGCAACTCCTGCATATCAGAGTAAGAATGCACATACATTAAATACTCTGTACATGATAAAGCATTCTTAATTGGTGGGCAGCCGTGGCACTGGTTAGCACTCTGGACTTGTAACCGGAGGGTTGCCGGTTCGAGCCCCGACCAGTGGGCCGCGGCTGAAGTGCCCTTGAGCAAGGCACCTAACCCCTCACTGCTCCCCGAGTGCCGCCATTGTAGCAGGCAGCTCACTGCGCCGGGATTAGTGTGTGCTTCACCTCACTGTGTGTTCACTGTGTGCTGTTTGTGTTTCACTAATTCACCGATTGGGTTAAATGCAGAGACCAAATTTCCCTCACGGGATCAAAAAAAGTATACATACTTATACTTACTTATAATCTGTTGTGTGTGTGTGTGTGCATTTCTGTGTGCTTGCAGGCGGTCCTCTAAGAATCGGCGTAAGGCCGAGGGGAAAAAGTTTAGCCTGAAGGAGGGGAGTCCCTTTGAGGAGACGGCACTACTGCACGCACTCACACACATCACACACACAGTCGACAAGATGAGAGGTAAGACATGTCAAGGTGAGACATTCATTTACTCGTACACTTGTGCGAGCGAACGATTGTCGTGGGAGGTTGACAGGTTTTAGGATGTCTGAATGTGTGTATCAGAGAGAAAGTGTGTGAGAGTGTTCGCTCGTGTATGTATAAAATGCATGCATGCGCATGTGTTTGAAAGATTGTGTGTGTGTGTGTGTGTCTGTATATGCTTTATATAATGCTTTGTGTTTTTCAGAGGAGATCCAGGGACTATTGAAGGCTCTGGTGTTGTTCCAGTATGATGACCAGGCGGGGACACTACAGCGCAACTATAGCCAGCTACTCACTCTCATGGAGAGCAACATCCCTCTCATCTGGATCCCAAACAACACACAGACACTGGTGAGAACACACACCACACCTACTTACTCTCATGGAGAGTAACATCCCTCTCATCTGGATCTAGGCAACACCCAGACACTGGTGAGACCGCACACACACACACACACCTGAAACGTAAACTCAGCCAGAGACCCTCTTTGTGTGCGTGTGTGTTTGTGCATGTGTAGGTGACGGGACCCACTTCCACAGCCAACAGCATCACAGCCTCCTTCCAGCAGCAGAGAGTGCCCCCTACAGCTCAACAAGGTCAGTGCAGCTAAGCATCACCTGTAGCAGAAGAGTGTGTGAATCAGTGTGTGTGTCAATCATTGTTTTGTCTCTCTCCATACAGACACTGAGGCCTTCACTCCTCCTAAGATGAGAACCTCTGTGAAGTGGAAGCTGTGTGTCCTAGACTGATGTGTGTGTGTGTGAGTGTGCAGGGGAGTGAATGTACGTGTGTGAGTGTGCATGTGTGTATTTACAAAATAAGTGTGTAACCATATCAAATGTACAAATAAAATAGGTCTTAACATGAATCTTTGGTGAGTTCAGCTTGTCTTTCCTTTCTCTAAAACACACACACACCTTTGTAACTTTGTTTTTGAAAAGTGCTATATAAGTTATTATTATTATTATTATTATTATTATTATTATTATTATACACATCATTTCATCCATTGTGCGGTCAGCATCAGTCTTCATCATAACATGCAGTGCCAATGGTGTTTAGTATGTTTACTCATATCATATGTTCACACAAATCCCCGGTAGACCGCGTTTGGGCCTTTCTCCAGATACTCGGTCCTGCGCATCCACAGTGACTGGAACGTGGACAGGGCCGCGAGGATGGAACCTCCGAGCCACACCGCATGTTTGCGAGTGTCTGTGGCCACCACGCGCACCCCACCACCGGGAACCACGAGGTCTAGCTCGCTCTGCATTCGCTCGGGCATCCCGCGGAAGAGTGTGGACCCGCCGCACAGCAACACGTTCTGGCGCATCACGCGTTTGAGGCTGATGTCGCACATGTTCAGGCTGTTCATTACGAGCGTGTGCAGCCCGGGCTCCCGCGAGTCCAACGCTCTGGGCTGGAAGAGCGCCTCGGGGCAGATGAACCGCTCGCGTCCGAGTTGGATGCGCTGGCCGTCTGGCAGCACGTGCTCGACTTGACTCTCACCTTTGAGGAGTTCCATGTCCAGGTCGGGAGCGACGTAACAACATTTCACCTTAATGTCTTCTGTGGCGGCTGCAGAATCTTCAGCTATCTCTATCCCAGAGTCCCGCAACAGCGCGCGCAAATACCGATCCAAGCTGCTTCCTGAGTAGTCCACCCGACAGGTATTACTGGGTAAATAAAAGCCCTCGTGAACCGGTGTCGCGTAGGAGCATCCCTCGCCGCTCTCCACGACCAGCCCTGAGGTTTGACCACAAGAGTACATGGAGAGCACCGACTGGTTTTCTACGTACAGGGCGGGAACGCAAAAAGTTTCGAACATGACCTCCGCGAGCTTTTCCCGGTTTGTGAGGGGACTCAGGGGAGGATCCGAGAGCAACACGGCGTGCCTCTCCGGCGGAGTGTTCAGCTCGCGGAATGCGCGCTCCCACATCCACTCCATAGCATCCCAGTCCGTGATGATCCCGTTGCGCACGGGGAACACTGCGGGAGCGTCCACTCCCGTGGCCGCCCCTACGAAACTCGACCTGGGGCGTGCGGAGGAGCCGTGGCGCGTCATTTTCACCCTACTCGGAATGACACACGACGGGGCAGGGTCTCCCGCAAGGCCCGCTCTGACAGAGCTGCTCCCGACATCAAAGACCACCGCCTTCGTGGACTTCATCCCTGCACTGGCAGATGGCTCGAGCCCTTCCCGGTGATTCGTGTCTAGCGCGTTGGGGCATTCTTGCGCCTGACAACAGACTGTATTATGACGCAGGCAACTACAAGCGAAAGTCAGAGTTGACAGAAGAGCTGAGTCTAGTCTCTGTCAAACACACACTCACTCATCTACATGGTGATATAACCTGGTAGCCATGTCATTTTTGTTAATATGACAACCAGTGGCGCAAAAAAGTGCGCATGCGCTATATGCGGCGCATAGGGGCACATCACCGTGGGGGCGCCAAAGCAATGGTAAAAAAAAATATATATATATATATTTGGTATATTCTTTATGTAGGCCTAGCTACTGTTGTAGGTTTCTAAATCATTTCTGCATTTCCTCAATGTTAAATAACATTTTAGAGGACTAACAGGCTAGAGTAGGCGCCCTATCTCATAAGATTCCATCATAGAATTTTGACATAGAAAAGGGAGTGGGGCGCTGTGAGCGATGAGTGAGCAGGTAGCCTACGAGTAGTGAGTTTTCGTCTATTGAAAAAGATGGATAACGCATAAAAGCTGTCGGGGGATGAAAATAGAAAAAGAAAGGAAAAATGAGATGGCATGTCAGGATGGGATGTGACAGCAGTTAAATAAGTGGATGGTGAAAATTTGTTGTTGCATACCCCTCAAAAAATGGGTAGCTGCGCCCCTGATGACAACACTGGTGATGGTCATCCTTGCAACTTGGTAACAGTTGTTAATGTGGATTTGGACTGGTGTGAGACATGACACACACACAGAGCTAAGAACCAATACAAGAGCCCTCAGTGGTCAAGTGCCATATTATGCTCTCATCTGAAAAAGTTGCATATTCTTTCATTAATCACTCCATCATTCAGCAGTCCCAGTTTTGACTTTCTCTGTTGTCTGACTGGGTGTCCTCTGTTTGACTAAACACATTTGTGGACACTCTATTTCAGAGACTAAAAAGAGTTTTAATGACAGACGACAAATCCAGAAGACAGGAATCAAAGACAACTTTCACTGAGTATCAACAAAACAAAAGTAATACAATAAAAAAAGCGTTTGGTACCAGGTACACCTGTCAAAACCATAGCACTAAATAAAAAAGTGAATTTACAAGAAACACACCATAACAACCCCCCCACCCCCCATACTGGTTTCCATGGCACACTCTCAGACACAGCGCTTGATCAAGGCTTCCATAGTTTCAGGAGGCCGTCTTCACTGTAGGTGGCAATGAGGTTCTGATGTGGGTGGTGGGCAATGCCAATGACATCCTTCTCATGGACCTATACACACACACACACAGACACACAGTTAGTCATTTCTACCTCTTTTCAGCTGAGCAAGCACACTGCACCACATTCTTCCATAGCAATGTCTCTCCAGTGTGACAGTACAGATACAGTAGAGTGTGTGTGTGTGTACCGCAAGGGTTCTCCAGTTTGCTGATGACTGTAATGCAGTTGTGTGTGTGTGTGTTTGTGTACCTACCGTGAGGGTTCTCTCCAGTTTGCTGATGACTGTAATGCAGTTGTGTGTGTATATATATGTGTGTACGTACCGTGAGGGTTCTCTCCAGTTTGCCTGTGACTGTGCTGAAACAGTAGAGCACAAAGTCTTCTCCCACGCAGTAGATCCACTCTCCCCTCGGAGACAGAGAGCAGCACACAAAATCACCTCCCTCACGCTTACCCGAGCTGAAACTACGCACAATCTACACACACACACACACACACACACGAGAGAGACAGGATTAACACAACAAATGAGAGTTGCGATGAATTCAAATGATTGACAGACAGTGTGTGTGTGTAAGTAAGAGTTACCTGGCCTTGCATGTTCATAATGACCACGGTGTTGGAGCGATTGCACACAACAAAGTGCTCTGGGTTCTTGGGCAGCTGGAGAACGTTGTTGACAGTGATGTCGGTTCCAGCAGACGTTCCTAATGACTTGAAGGTGTTTGAGCATTCTGTAGTCTTCACATTCCAAATCTACAACACACACACACACACACAGTCAGCATTTGTATTGATTATGGCACCCTTCCTGGCTTCTTTTTCTTCATCTGGTGGTCTGCATCCTCCCCTGAGACTTCCAACAACATCCAGACGCGCGCACACACACACACACACACACACACACCCCTGTTCCCAAACACCTTGTGTGAGTGTGTGTATTAGGGCTGTCTCTTTAGATTTCAATATCGATATTAAAATCGAACCAACCAACACGTGTTACAAAAATAAACAGAGAAAATCAGTTAACACATGTGCCCTATTTAATGTTTATTTGACAATTCTGAAAGTGCAGTGAGCATTGCGAAAGTTAAAATAATAATAAAAAAAAATGATTAAGCAGAGGAAATAGCCCATGCTTTAAAAAAGATTAAATCACAGGCCTGGCTGATAATGTTTTGAAAAAATGGAGGGCAACGACAATGAACCCTTAATTTTTCATTAAAGTGACAGCCCTTAGTGTGCATATGAGCATGCATGTGAACGAGCGTGTGTGAGTCTGAGAAAGTGTGTGTACCTTCACGGTGCCATCTGATGATGCGCTGATGATGTGGTGTCCGTCAGGGGTGAAGGTCGCCTCGTTTACAAAGGACGCATGGCCTCGGAACTCTTTCAGGAGTTTACCTGACTTTAACCCATGGATCCTGACACACACACACACACACACACACACACACACATATATTAGTCTTAAAGACAATAATTTGCAATAATGAAAGTGGTCTGGTGTATACCTGTGTGTACTTGATGGTCTCAGTGATGGGTGTGTGTGGCTAATGTTCTGACAGTGTGTGAGTATGTGTGTGTGTGTGTGTGTGTGTGTATACCTGATGATGTGAGTATGTGTGAGTGTATATATACCTGATGGTCTGTGTGTGTGTGTGTGTGTGTGTACATGTACGTGATAGTGCGTGCATGCATACGCGTGTGTGTGCGTGTACCTGATGGTCTGGTCGAAGGATGCGCTGAGAATCTGGCTGCTGTCCTTGCAGAAGCTGATGCAGGTCACTCCTTTGCTGTGAGCGCGCTCAAATCGCCTCAGGCACTGACCACTCTGGATCTTCCAAACCTGTAGGTCAACACAGCCCACCATCAGCCACACAAGACAGGAGTGTGTGTCTGTGTCTGTGTTCTTCATCTTGCTGTCCTGTGCATCTATGGCTGGTATCTCGGTGTGAGTATGGAGTGTGTTGTGCCAGTGTGTGACAGTGTGAGTGTGGTGTGTGAGACCTGGATCTTGCCGTCCTGAGCTCTTGTGGTGAGCATGTGTGTGTGTGTGTAACCTTGATGTTGCCATCCTGAGCTCCTGTGGCGAGTCTCTCTCTCTCTCTCTCTCTCTCTCTCTCTCTCTCTTTGATGTTGCCGTTCTGAGCTCCTGTGGCGAGCATCTCTCTCTCTCTCTCTCTCTCTGTGTGTGTGTTTGTGTGTGTGTCTGTATCCTTGATCTTGCCGTTCTGAGCTCCTGTGGCCAGCATCTTTCTCTTTCTCTGTGTGTGTGTGTGTGAGACCTTGATCTTGCCGTCCTGAGCTCCTGTGGCCAGCATCTCTGTGTCTCTGCTAAAGCACATGCAGAGCACTGCATCGTCCATCATCATGAAGTTATCCTGAGCCTGGTACTTCAGATCCTACACACACACATACACAGGTCTGTTTAGAAAGTCATCTTTTAAACACAAACACACACACCTTTACAAGAGGAACATTACAGTCTTTACAGTCAGTGCACTCTATGCACAAACACAGTTTGATACAGATGTACAGGGGTATCACCACAAACAGCTGTTTTTGATGAGAAATGCATTCAAGTGAGAGCTATGGAAGTGAATCAGGTATTCAGGATTCAGAAGTCACCTGCATATGGATCCGGAGTGGTGGAACGTTCATTGTGTGTGTGTGTGTCTACAGAACACATCTTACTGATCGTGTGTGAGTTGTGTGCATGTGTGTACAGAATAAACACACCTTTCTGATTGTGTGTATGTCGTGTGTATGTGTCTGAGGAACACACCTTTCTGATCTTGCCAGTGGTGAAGTTCCACACCTCAATGAATCCATCCACAGACCCGGTCACCAGGTACTGACCATCAGGAGAGAACCGAGAGCACTCCACGTGCGACTTCTGTCCAAACTGCGCACACACAAGCATACAATCACACCAGTTAAAATGAATACATGTTGTGTCTACATAGGGCATCTCACGTATTCTGTGTGTGTGTGTGTGTGTGTGTGTGTGTGTGTGTGTGTGTGTGTGTGTGTGTGTGTGTGTGTGTGTGTTACCTTGATGTGCCTGCTGAGTTGTGTGGGGAATCTCTCGTCTTCCACGTCTTTGACGGCAGCTTTGCCTCTGAACAGATCGATGGTCATACCAGGAGGAAGCAGACCCTGATGCTGCTGCCACTTCAGAGACTGGAGAGAGAAAGAGGAAGAGATTGGGGGGACAGAAAGGAGAGGGAGAGAAGGAGAGAAAGAGAAAAGGAGGGAGAGAGAAGGCGAAACACAATGAGGCACAAACCAGAGAGAGAAGGGGTGTATTGTATGCCTGTGTGTGTGTGTGTGTATGTGTGTGTGTATGTGTGTGTGTGTGTACCTGGGCCAGTAGAGCCATCAAACGTGAGGGAGGCACCACGCTGACTTCCCCAGCCAGAGCCTGGGCAATAGCCGCCCTCCTCTTCTCCTTACTGCTGCCATCGGGATACGCCTGCACACATGCACACACACAAACAATTAAACACACACATGCACGGTATGCAATAATATTCACATACAAGCTGTTTTGAATTACTGAAAACACTGGGTAACACTTTACTTGACAGTATCGACATAAGAGTGACATGACACTGTCATGAACGCATGACACCGTCATGACACATGAACCCTAACCCTAACTTGTTATGACAAAAACCGAATGACACTTAATAACAGAAGCGTTATGTCATAAACGTTTACACTGAATGTCCTACGCAGGGATGTCATAAAACCAAGGTCATGTCACAGGAGGAGAGTGCAGGCAAGATCAGGTGAACTTGGTGTGTGAGGGTGGGCATGCGTAGGTGTGTGAGGGTGGGCATGCGTGTGTGTGTGTGTGTGTGTGTGTGTGTGTGTGTGTGTATGTGTGCGCGCATGTGTTTGTGTGTCTCACCTCACGTGGGTCGATGTAGGACCTGGCCAGCACATTCTCTAGGTAGATGTACTTCTCTCAGGTGTTTGTGTGTGTGTGTGTGTGTGGGTGTGTGCGTGCGTGCATCTCACCTCTCGGGGGTCGAAGTAGGACCTGGCCAGCAGGTTTTCCAGGTGGATGTACCTCTCGGGCTGGGTCTGCTTCAGCATGATCATGGGGTCGGTCTGGCGCAGGAGGGAACGTGCCGCACCCAGCTCTCTCAACTCAATCAACTCCAGCACCACCTAGTTTCACACACATCAGACATTTTACATTACACACACACAGCTCTCTCAAGTCATTCAACTCCACCACCATCTATATACACACACACACACACACACACACACACACACACACACACACACACACACACAAGGCATATCGGCGACCGATATATTATTGGCTGATAAAATAAATGAAAGCAGTAAAATATTATTATTGTTCCAATAACTGAATTTCAGCCGATAACAACATAACGTATCATATCGGTACCCAACAAACAGACCATTTTGGTTATCGTTATCAGCCCTAAAATTCCATATCAGTATCTGTAAGACACACACGTTACATTATACATTACACACACACCCAGCTCTCTCAACTCAATCAACTCCAGCACCACCTGGAAACACACACATTACACAAGGGTATTAGAGACACGCACTTGCTCGTAGAGGTCTATGAGAGTTTTGTCGGGTAGCTTGAGTGACTGGATGGCCTGCAGCACGGTGTCCCAGTGGCCGCTGTTGATGTCCGCCACAAAGCTCTCAATACTGTCCACGGTGTTCAACGACACGGTGGTCTCCTCAACCAGCGTTGCCAGAGTGCGGTGGAGACTGTTCTCCTTCAGGTACTGCATGATCAGACGGATCACACTACACAATACGCATGTACACAGAGAGAGAGAGAGAGAAGATGAGAGAGAAGATGAGGGGTCATTATTGGTACATAGGCAATAACAAACTTTACCTGGTGTTACATTTATTAATAATTTACACAGACATTACTTAGGCACCTAATGTTAACCTTAATTGATTTGCTCCATGCATTATCTCTTACACATTACACTAGGGACTGAGCGCTCAACTAAGGTAACAGGACGACATGCATCTACAAATCAATGTTATAAGGAGCCAGCCCACGTGATATTATCGTGACAGTCATGAACATTAACATACTTTTCACCGATCTTGACCTAAATTGCACAAAATAAGCTGAGTACTAGCATGCTAACAACTTGCTATAGGACACAGCCCCAGCTAGGGGGGAGAAACAGCTAATGTGAGCGCCATGGTAAAACCAGAAAAGAGGTTACAGCGACCAAAGTGAAGTGAAACATTCACTGAATACTACCACGAAGCCATTTTAGTTAACCAGTAAGTATAACATTGGCTAGCCATCATAGATGTTAGGGTACAACCAATTTAGCTATGCTAAAGTTGAGTCGACGTAAGCAGAGTGCAGCTCCCGGGTCATAAGTTCATAAACATCGTTCTTTTCAAGAAATATCGATGCACTAATCATAGGAGCCACGCCAAATGTATACAATATGTACTCACTCGGCGGATTCAATCTCCAAAGACATGATTTAGCCTGTAAAAAAATTCACAACGAATTCTGTTGAATCTTTTACTGTCTATGGTTTTGAACACGCAGTGGAGGAGGAAGGAACAACAAAACGTATTCTATGATAATACAGAGGTCCTTTCTTCTCACGTGCGCCACCAGCTGGCCAGGAGGGATACGTAGTTTACAAATACAACCCCTTGCTTGCCTGACTCACTAGGCGCACAGAGAGTTTTAGAATTAGTATAGAAATGGGCTATTAAATGGGGTTTTAAAATATCCATTGCTGAAACAAAGTATGTGGTCTTTAGCTGAACTAGGAAGAAATGGGAAGGTTATCTAACATTATTATATGAGTCTGTATTAGTTTTAAATATCTGATATAATATGGGTTGATATAGTTAAGGTTTGTTTTAAATATTATGAGGTGTTTGACTTATGGGGAAGTTTTCTTGGGGAGCAGATAAGAGTACTCTTGTACTTACTCTCTTTACTCATTACTTATTTTAAGCAATGGTCAGGTCAGTTTTTGATCATGGATGTCAAGTAGCCCTATATCAGTGTTTCTCAAACTTTTTCAGACCAAGGACCACTTAACCAGTATAAAAAACCTCACGGACCACCTAGCTAATAGACACAATAGGCCTATTCACTGAACCACCTTGCTTATTGTTTTTGCACCTTGCTTATTATGACAGAGGATTCATATGATTTAAATTGGCATAGCTTATATAGGCAGTGTTGCAGAACGGTTTGGATTTACATACAAGTTGGTTCAATATTGCAAACAACTCATCTATATTATTTTTTACCACGTCTGCTCACGGACCACTTGGGATAGCTTGCGGACCACCAGTGGTCCCCGGACCACACTTTGAGAAATACTGCCCTATATGGATCAGCAGCTGTACCTGCTTTAAATAATACTATGATAGGCCTACTTTGCAGTCAAAAGCTCAGGATATGTCGTGATGAATGTTAGGTTACTTTTAGGTTACTTCCACATCAAATTTCTGCCCTCCTTTAAATGGGAGAGAAATCATTGTATTGGTAGACGAAGCCATCTTTTTTTTTTATTTATTTTTTACAATTTTGGAACAGATTAAAAGGGGGAAATGAGTGTTTGTCATGCAAACACACACACAAACGTCCACACACAGATATGCTGCACTCTCTCTGAATGTAACGAAAAACAGTGTACAGTAGGTGGCGGTATGCACCAATTGCATGTTGCAAGCTGCCAAGAAAGATAGACAAAGAAGAAGAGGAAGACGAGACGACAACGACGACGATTCTTCTGTGGGTGCAGGCTTCACTCGGCGGCCATCTATGTAACGCGGTGTGGGACGCTATTTCAGTAGTTATTAAAAAATAAAACATGCCACGTGTGTGTGCTTTCAACGGCTGTAACAATACAGTAGGTGGTGGGCGTTCTTTTTTCATCCTACCAAAGAATGAGAGAAGGTAAGTTTACATAGGCCTACATTACTGCATAAGACTGCTTTCACTCGCTAGCCAGTTTCGGGAAAACAAGCTTGCTTGTGGACACCACATAACTTAAGTCATTGCCTGATTAAGGTTACATAGAACGTGGTGCATGTATTGGAGCAGACCGTTATAGACACACTTTTTGCAAGATTTTCACTTTAACGACTCCAATTTGATGGGGAATTGTTGATCTAGCATAGAGTATTCGCTACCATGCAACTTCATAAACGGCGGCACGTCAAATCTCGCGAGAATTGGAAAACATTACCTTTTGCCTGTTGTCACCTCCACAACAAAAGCACATCATCCTCCCAAGTTTCACACAGTGATCCAGTTTTGTTGGAGATATTGGGACAAAGTCTGGATTCTGCCGCAGACGTTTTTTCTGACTAATAAAGTCAAAGATATTTCTGTCCAAATGCTTCATAGGTTTTACCCAACTAACCACTATTTTCAGAAGCTCAAAAAAGACATTAATGTAAACTGTAGGCCTACTTTTTGTGGGAATCAAAGAGAAACTCTTGTGAATTTATTTTGGTTATGACCTCAGACTAAATTACTTTAGAGTAAATTGTCTCGATACTTAGCTGATCTTATCCTACCCTGTGTTCTTGTACTGGGAAAACGACTTTGGTTTCATTAACTATAACACAAATATCACTTCTCAGTTTTATTTAATCAGCCTGATTTTAATTTTGACCAAATTTTACATCCATAAGTCCAAATTCCAAAATAAAACACCTAACTTCAGAGTTCTCCATTTACATTTAACACTATATTTCTACTATATCCTGTTGCAGTAATAAGAAGGCTGTTAGAACACACACATTATTTGTACTTTTCAAATGCTTTATGTAAATTGAGTTGTTTTCTTTCTTTTTTATTATTATTATATTTTTTGTATCTCCGCTGACATACTTGACCTGTTTGTATTGTATAAGGGGTTGTGTCTCGGTGAAATGTTGCGAGATAGATGGGAGATTTACACTTTCCAACTCGGGCGGGGGATTTACGAGACAAATGGATAGACATATTAGTCACAAGAAGATTATTTACAACACTAGAGTAAAATATAAATATATCGCGACTCTAGAGGGAGCTCTACAGTCGTCAAAAATACCTAAACCTGCATAGTGTAGGCTACCTTTAGTATTAGTCCTAGTCCATTTGAATGGTGCTGTATCTTCACTGTTTATTGTACATTTCAGACAGTATGGTCCATGAATTACATTACAACCATGTGAATTATTGCTACAGAATAATGAAATGGCATTTCTTAAGTGATTGCTGAATAAAGTCCTACATCTATGTTGTGCCATTATGAAGTGTGCCATAAAGAATAAAAAAAGTTGGAGATCATGTTGTATATGCAATTTTATTAACATCCAACACAGGAGAGAGGAATGGCTTCGCCATGCTAGGATTGAAGTTCTAACAAAAACGGAGCCGGAGAGAGGAGGATATATGTTCTGCAGTGATCATTTCAGGCCAGAGGAGATAAAATGTAAAGTAAGTACAATATTGTTCCATCATTTCAATAAAATCATAGTTGACCATTTAACAGTTAAAGGGAATGTTTTTCTTTAAGCATGTGTTTGTAGATATTGGTCTGTGTAACAACATATTAAAACTTTCCAACAACAACAACATCCTTTTTGTCAGGGTCAAAGAAAACGGCTGGTTTTAAATGCAGTCCCGGCCTTTTACGAGCAAAGCACCCCTGTGCTACAGGAGAAAAGAGGTATTGGAAAAATAAATACATTCTTTTTTTCCATTCTTGTTTTGCCCCAGTGTTTCGTCATAGTGCTGCTAATGCAATGATTCCCTAAGCACAAGTACTTTATGTTTGTTTGTGTTCAATATAGCATTTTTCCTCAGGTTAATAATGAAGACTATGACAAATAAGTATTGTTAGCTTACATAACTTTGTTATGGGGGGCGTTGCCTATAAGGTTTGCCAGCAAGTCAGCAAGCAAGCAAAGTTACAAAATGTAAAGCATGGGGTGGCAGATACTAATGGGGAAACATTGGACTGCTGTAGCTTTAAACCGATAAAAGAGCTTTTTTAATAGTGTGAAGAAAGAAATTTACGGGACATAATAACACTTGAAATGGAATGTCTCCATTATGGTATAGCAAAACGTATAACAATTCCAAGCATCATTACTGTGAAATGGTTCCAGATTCCAATATACCTACATGTCTTGCAGGGGAGGACATGCCTTCACAATGCACTTATGAGTGTAAAATGCCCGTAGACTTCCACACACTGCTGGCACAAAAAAACAAGGTGAATGGCATTAGTGATTGCCGCATTTCTCTATGCATGATGTGTCTACATGATGTATATACAGTACCAATAAAAAGTTTGGACACCTTCTCATTTAATGTTTTTTTATTATTATTATTTTCTCCAATGTAGAAGTCTAGCTTACGATGTAGAACATAAAAAATGAGAAGGGTCCAACATTTGACTGGTACCTGTATAATCTTCATGCAAATTATATTTTCACAGAAAATCAAAGAAATGAAAATCCTGCTGAAGAAAGAGAAGTCCAAATTGCGGGTGTTCCGTTACAGAGCCAACAACAAAATCAAAGACCTGCAGTTACAAGTATCCAAGTATGTAGCAGTGATGGAGTTATTGCAAGGGTAACAGTGATAATACACAAACAATTAATTTGATCAATTTCGTGTGCAGACTTCAACCTCACCAGAACACCGAGACGTATGCTCTGACCACAGAGTGCCTCCCAAAGGAAGCCAAAGAATTTGTGGATGGGCAGATTGCAATGGCGCAGATGAGGAGCCGTGGCCAGCGTTACACAAAAAAACAAAAAGACTTGGCAATCCGTCTTTACCACCACAGCCCAGCGTGCTACTTGGAGCTGAAGAATACATTTCAATTACCTGCTCCAGTCACCCTGATAAGACATCTGATGGACAGCCTGGGGAGTTTTGAAGTAAGAGTCTGTTACTTGTTATTTCACCAAACCCATCTTGACCATGTTAAAAGGGTTTTGGAACACTCCATTACAAAATGATGTGACAAAATTACCATGTTTGATGTTTATATCAAATGAAACTTCTGGGCTGAATATCAGGTCAAGCCAAATCTCATTTAGTACGATGGCATATTAATGCATACTATGTTTTTAAACCAACAATTTCTTTCTGTAGCCTGGATTTCTTCATGGGGTTTTGGAAAAGCTCAAGGCCAAGGCCGAAACCATGGCCAAGGAAGAGAAAAACTGTGCAATTGTCATTGATGAGATAGCCATCAAAAATCAGCTTGACTACAACCGCAAGCTGGATTGCATAGACGGGTTGGCAGAAGGCGGCAAAATGGCGACGCAAGCCACGGTATTCGTGGTTAGAGCCATAAATGGAAAGTGGAAGCAGGTAGTTCTTCCAAAATAACAACGCACACACATTCATTTTAATGTCAGATTCCCAATAAAAATACTGCAGCTGCTATAGGAAAGTGGCATGTTCTCGATGGCAATGTCTGTATCCCTTTGCCTTTGCAGTCTCCACCAAAGGCTCTGTACCTTTTGAGGGTACATGAAGTTGGAGGTTATAAAGACAAATGGAAGACAAACAATGTATTACAGAACATTTCACAGAATATAGCCATATTTGTTAATAATGAACAGATACAAATTTGTGGACTCAACTGTATATTGAATTCAACTCTCTTTTTTAGGCAATTGGATACTTCCTATCAATGTCCCTAATGGCAGGTGAAGAGATTGCAGCCAAACTTCGAGAGACAGTCGCCTACCTGGAAAGTTCTGGGCTGAATGTATGTTATACACACAACTGTGCAAAATCTTGGCATTAGTCTACACCATTCATCCACTCACTATCCAAAAACACACCATTAGGTCCGTTTCCATTACAGGAATCGGATCTTAGTTTTACGGGGCCGTTCGTTTGCACTTCCTTTAGAGGAACTGCCCCATAACGCAGCGTTCCAGGGACTTCTACAGGGTTGAATCAAGTCCCTGCCTTTTGTCTTACTTTCAGGTCAAATGTGTCGTCTGTGGCCAGGGACCGACAAATGAGGAGGCCATGAGGATCTTGGGAGCCTCCCTAGACATCAACGAGGATGGCGATGTATCTCACTGTATTGACATCGATAAAAAGATCCCCCTCATATTTGATGTTCCACATTTGGTCAAGTCCATTCGAAACAACTTAAAACAACATCCAATAAATGTACTAAACGTTAACTAGATTTTTTACGTGAAATTGTTACATAACATTACGGGGTTTTCTCATCTGTCTTTTTGTCTATCTTCCCTCCCTTCCTTTCTTCCTCCCTCCAGTCTTAGCCCTGCCTTCTAATTAATGTTGTGAAGGAACGACAGGAGTATGGAGGAATGGGAGAGACCATCCTCCTATCGTTCCTTTACAAAATTAATTAGAAGGCAGGGCTAAGACTGGAGGGAGGAAGGGAGGGAAGATAGACAAAAAGACAGATGAGAAAACCCCTACACATTTACAGACTGCATACTGTAAGCATCACTGTAATTATGGTTAAAGTGATAGCAATCATGTTCCGCCAGATTCAAGGGAATGAGGTGTCATGGAAATACCTGCAGGATTTTTACATCAAAGACAGGAAAGGTGTCATCCGGCTGGCCCCAAAACTTACAGCGAGCCATATCTATCTGCCTCCGTCATCCAACATACGAGTCAATCTGGCCACTCAGATCTTCAGCCACTCTGTGGCAGCTGGTACATCATGTGCAACAATAACACATCACAAATAATTAAAAATATTTCAGCTATAAAAACTATACTTACAGATATCACAAAGCATCTGACTTTCTCCCCATCCACAAGGCATGCAGACTATGGTGTTACAACACCAACTACAAAAGGAGGCCCTCCACACTGCCAAGTTTGCAGAGGACATGGACAGGCTATTTGATGTCCTCAACTCAAGGTAAACAAATGAAATAAGGCTCTTCACCTACTTTTTTGCTTTAGACTGATTGACATACTAGCTCTCAGTTAAGATAGAAAGCCATGGTGTTGCAGAAAGCACAATGAACTTCATTTGAATTCTTCTGCCCTCCACTTTTCTAATAAAAATATGTATTTTATTTGACCATTGGCCACCACAGGTATTGTGTAGCCCAAATCTGGGCATTTGCTATTTCACTGAGCACCACATTAAAGGCATCCAATGCAGTTTAGTATATTTTGGCAAAACCAACAGACCCAACAGTCATGACATGCATGCTGCTCATTCTGTGTAATTGAATCTGTAATTAAAATAATAGCAGTGTTGTGTTCAATTAGTGAGGTGATTAATTGATTGAAGATGGCTATGTGAAGCAAAGCTATCAGCTAGAAGTCCCTGCAAAGTCCCATTGCTGAAAAAAAAAGACATGCACTAAATAGGTTGAAATTTGCCAAAGGACACATTGACTGGCCCAAGGAGAAATGGCACCACATTTTGTGGAATGATGAGAGCAAAATTGTTCTTTTTGGGTCTAGGGGCAACGTCCAATGACCCCCATTCACTAAAGTCAAGCCACAGTAGACTGTGAAGACAGTGAAGCGTGGTGGTGCAAAATTCATGTTATGGCGATGTTTCTCATACTGTAGTTTTGGGCCTATTTATCGCCCACCAAGGATCAGTTTCAATACATCAAAATTCTTGAAGAGGTCATGTTGCCTTATGCTGAAGAGGAAATGCCTTTGAAATGGGTGTTTCAGCAATACAATGACCCAAAACACACCAGTAAGCGAGCAAAGTCTTAGTTCCAGACGAACAAATGAAGCAATTCCCAGAAATAATAGTTATGCAGCTAAATATTAATGCAGTGAAGTCAAGGTATAACACAACTTTGATTAATTGTGGTCATATTTTTAATTGAAATTGAATGTACAGTGTTCCTAATGCATTGATATGTAAGGGATAACGACCTTCGAGGTGTCCTGTTATACGGAATTAATGGAAAAGGGCGAGAGGCAAACGATTCCCCGACGCGCAGCCTCCACCCAAGTCCATTCATTCTGTATAACAGGACACCTCGAAGGCCGTTATCCCACTTATCACCTGGTTGCCACTATAGGTAATAGTCATGCCTTTATAACACGCAAAGGAAACAAATGGTTCCATATAAAATAGGGATGCACAATATATCGGTGGCCGATATATTATTGGCCGATAAGTGAAAAAATGAAGATATTATTATCGGTCCGATAAAAGAATTCTGGCCGATAATTTGCCCCGATATTTTTTTAAGTCCTAATTTAGGCCTACGTAAGGTCCGTCTGGCTACACCGAGCTACTTGAGCTTGGTTGGCTATACTTTTTCCTCAATATAATGTCAGCGGTGTGAATGTATTTCACCACTCTAACAAAATCTGTGGATATGCGTTCATTTGGGAATCTGTGCATCTCAAAATCCTCTTGTGAATGATCCGCCATTTAACCTTACCAGAGCGGAGCTCAGCCCTATCTAGAGTCGTCTTGTGCTGATGTGTTTGCACTGGTTGGGGAAACAAATAAACAAACTCGTTAGTGGGACGAGTACATAAGTAGGCCTAGTTCTAAGTTGTGTTTTAGTATTATATTTGCATTACTTTAGCTTGGGTTTTGTATTATTATCTAGAAATATGCTAACCATTCCTGCTTCAGTTCCAGACAGGTCATCATAATAAGTTATTAAAACCTTCGGGGCTAACCCCTTTCATTTCTGCTGCAGCAGGTTGTGCGCAACAGAGTAGACGGACATAAGATACAGTCTGAGGAGTTGCATCTTTATTCAGTTACCCGCAGTTGAAACTAAACCTAAGTTTCCCTCACAAACTCTGATTTGGTCACTATACTGTAGCTTATTCCCAGCTGAGCCGTTTATGAGTGTTTAGTCCTAAATGAAAACGATTCATACTCTCTAGCCACTCACTCGCAATTCACTGACGTCAGGTTCACTTAAAGGAGCCACACATACTGTAGGGCTAGGCTACTGTTATGTTGACTGCTGTACTATAGAGGACTATTATGAGTTCTGTCCATCATTTGGTGGTAGGTAAAATTACTGCAATACAATTATGCTTATTAAATGCTTTCCCCAAATCACTTTTCACAATTTTTTTTCAAGAGTAATATTATCGGTTATCGTATCAGTATCGGCCACAACAAACCAATAAATATCGGTTATCGTTATCGGCCCTAAAATTCCATATCGGTGCATCTCTAATTTAAAAAGAAGCAGACTTGTTCAGTTTGTTTTCAACTTTCTTTGGCCCTATAACAGCGATCGCATGGACAGTTAGCTTGTTTACACTTGATTCCATTGTTGCGGAGCCTGCTTTCAGGCTCAACCGTCGTCTTACTATGGTTGTTATAGTTACCATTCATAAGCATTGATATGGAACAGTGATTAAACTTTTTTTTACCAGATCTACTTCATAGGTGTCCTGTTATTCAGAATTAATAGCCACCCCACCAGCCAATCAAAAAAGAGTATCTCTTCTCTCCAGGTGATAATATGGAATTAACAGCTATTCTAAGGATTTTGAGCTTCATTCACTTTTTTTCAAATGCACTACTATTATTCTGAACACAACTGTACTTTGGCCCATCATCAAGTGCATGACCTCTTTTGAAAGCTGAGACCTTGTAGATTTTTTTTAAAACAGTCAAAATGACTGATGTACTGGCAAAAGGGTTACAGAGGTTAGAATGTTGTTTTTCTTTCAACCGGTAATGTACAGCTCTTGAACTGACCACATTTTGCGACCCCCAGGCTTATTCCGGGGGTATCCAATTCGATTGGCACGGATGGTCCCACATGCCCAAATTATTTTGTCCAGCAGGTCACAGAGGGGTCACAAGGTGGGGGTCGTGTAGAAATTGTCCACATACAACCTATATCCAACTACAAACAACCTGTCCCTAGCTCCATATCGGAAACCTCTCGCATTTCAGCATACATAGGCTTCATCTTCGCCAGTCGATCATTATAGATCTGTGCCTCTCCTGGCGTCATTTTCTTTATCCACTTGGGGGTCACTCAAATGAAGTGCTGTGGCAATCATCTGGAATCTCCGCCTTGACATGACAGTATGTGGAAAGGACAAACTATACAGTTTGGACACCATCCAATAGTCTGGGATGGCAGAGGCTTGCAATAGGCCCATATCAATGAGCATAGCCAGGTACAGTAATGCACAAAAAAAAAAAATTTCTTCATAGAAAGCTTTACATGTCTCGATTTCTGAGTTTCATCTTTCAATCGATGTATAGCATTACTATGGAAATTTGTGATATGCTGCATACAATTGATACAGTACAGTATGGGGGGAGGTGGGGGAACTATAACGGAAGACGCCAGTGAGCCTGGTGTTTGAGGTAAAAAAAAAACGTACATAGGGTGCCTTTAAATCACATGAAACTGATTCTGCAGGATGAAAGACAGCAAATGGTGGAGAAGGCCTCTAGGCACCGATTCCAACAGGCTGGACTACCTTCAGAATTGTATAAGTTGGATAAAATCCTGGAAATTTGGGTGAGTTATGGGTAAAAAGTGAAGTCTATTCTTGGTTGGGTTAGTAAGGGGGCTGGTAAACATCCACAGACACAGCTTTAACACAACAACAACGGGCCGACAGATACTGCAAATCAAAGCATTTCAAGCATGTCGGAAGTCCATCAATACCAATGTTAAAACAACATGTTTTAATAAAATTAAAATGACAATGCTGTAGTGTTATAATAATAATTAAAGTAATTTATAATTCACTTTCAAAGCACTTTTGACATGTGTGATCTATTCTGAGAAAAACACAGACTAACAAAAACGTCATTGTCGAAACACTGTGTCTGTGGGAATATGTCATCTTGACAAGGTCATAATAACAGCCTAATCTGATATAGCAATTCTTCTCTGCAGATCTACAAGACCTCCACCGTGCCGTACAGGCTTGGTGCTGAGCATACGGAGCATCCTGAAGCTGCACCAGGAGCTGATGTGCGAGGGAGTGAAGTACCTCTGCACATCAACACTGAACAAGGACTACCTAGAGGTATTACAGCTGATGTTTGTTGTCCTGGTAACATTAGAATGCTTTAAGTCACAAGTTGTTTGACAATGGTCCACTCGTGCTTGCAGAACCTGTTCTCAGGGAAGGGAGGGCAGCAGATCTACCCCACGGTCAGGGAGTTGGCAACAGCACTGATGAATGGTTCAGCGGCATACATACTCGGCCTCCCGGAAAGTGCCACAAATTATTTTCCTGCTGATGGCACTCAGTTGCTGCAATGCAGCCATGCGAGAAGCACAGAACAGGTCAGGCTGGTGTACAATCATTAACAATGAACTAATATTTAAAAGATGAACAAATAAATGACATCTACCTGAAAGTTAAAAGGTAATATTGGGCAACATTTTTATGTGTAATCTCAAGATTCAACTCTTAACACCCCACCCCACCCCACCCTTCTGTGCTCCTAAAGCAACAATAAGGGGTTGAGGAATGTTTATACCCCCACCATTTAACAACCTACTACATACGTTTACAATGTGTTTCTTGTGCTCTAGAGTGAACAGGAGCCTGAGCCTGAGGACGTTGTCTACAACAGTGAGCAGGTAATACAATTGTGATATGACTGTAAACAGGGACCCAAATCAGACAATCAACACATTATGCTTATATGATATTTGAAAAAAAATAATTCAGATCTGACTTGCTTTTACATTGCCCATCATAGAGCATCCCCTGCGTGGACGTCGTCCTTGATGCCGACGATGCCATGGACATGCAGAAAGGGAAGCAGGAGGTGCTCGCCTACGTGGCTGGATGGGTGACGTCGAAGGTGGCAGAGGATCCCGAACTCGGGCAGTGCTGGGAGTGTCATCATGCTCTAGTGAAGTTAAACCACATGGAGCACGGTTACAGCACCGTTTCGAGGGAGGGATCCTTGATCAATGATCCCTCCACACTCCTCAGGAACTGCATTGTGAAGTGCGAAAGCATAATTGAACAAACACCGCCTGAAGTCTGGGCAGCAAAGGGTCTGACTAAGAGGCTGAAAGAGGCTCTTCAATGTGGCGGAGCGTTCAGCGAGCTCCACACACAACACCCGACCCACTCAAAGGCAATTGAAAAGGTGGCTTTAAATAAGTTTGTGATGTGCCGGATTGGAGCAGAGCTGAGGGCCCGTAATCAAGTGACTGCCGAAATTAAAAAAAGAAAGGGGGGTCCATTGAAAGATGCCACGGCAAGAAAAAAGCTGGCCTGCTTAAACTCCACAAAATAAAATGTGTGTTGCCATAACAACCACAACGGTCCATCTTGGTTTATATTCGAGTTTTCATCATCACTTTTCTGCCTAACTTAGCATCAGTGTTATAATTAATGTTGAACATTACTAAAAAATGAACATTATTAAACAAAGAAATCTATTATCTATTACCTAACGTTAGCCCAGTGGTTCTCAAACTTTTTCTGTCATTCCCTACTTTGGAGGTGGGGAATTTTCAAGCCCCACCTGACTCCATCAACCCGGCAAAATGGTAACGTTGGTTCCGCGTTACGTTTCCTCTCTCGGGCCGCTGGATTTTGATTCATATGTTGGTCTGTTTATGACTCCTATGTTTGTGTATGGCTATTTTGTTTTGAATCTATGATCTTCCTTGTCAAAAAAGAAAAGGCATTATTAAAGATAGGCACAAAAAAAAAACAAATGTCCTCCTGTTCATCGCGCCCCACCTGTCACGTCTCTATTCCCCACTAGTGGGGCCCACCCCACACTTTTGAGAACCACTACGTTAGCCAAACGTCTCTGGTTTAGCTAGCTAGCGATAAGTAGCTAGACTATTTAGCAATGGATAGCTGGCTAATTCACTACACTATCTGAAAAGGACATAAAACAGAAAATATGTTGTACAAATATTACACTGCAAAGTTACAGTAGCGTTCTGAACATAAAAATAGCATGGGGAGATATTTCTGGTCACAAGTAAATGCTTACTCTTTTTTTAATGTATTTTATTTCTCAGGACATTTATCTCTGTCGTTATGGACTTTGGCAATGATGACTCTTGGCCTTTCAAGCTGAGTTGGGTTATATCTGTCTTGACTGGAAACCATTCTCTTTGATTTCAATGATCCTAATATAAAGCCTACAAGAGCACCCCTGTAAGTCAGTAAGCTTGTTAGTCATTAAGTATAAGTCTGGCTTCAGAAAGTAAAAGTCTCACCATGTATTCTACCTGTGCACTTAACACAGGTGATTTTGTTATGGAAAATACCACTACCCTGTTAAAACCAAATTTAACACTGGATAGAAAGGATCCATGGAGACATGTCTGAGATGAGAAGAAACTGATGATGGCCTTTATTCACGAAACCTCCAGTGTACAACCAAAACTAAGCATCAACTAAGTACAAACATAAAAATAATGTGCAGGTTAACAGTTTTTTAGTTGACGATCGCTGAATTGCTGTCAGAATCAATGTCATCGCTCGATAAGGGGATGTGATTAGACCTGTTTTCCAGTGTAGCCTTCTGAAGTTTGGGATAAACCGAAATGGGTTAGGATCAGCCTTCAAGGACCTGTATTGGCCTACTGTAATCACCTACTACTGTTATCAGTATGGACTGGGCAAAAATACGGTTGAGCATTGTTTGGATGTTATTCGATATCGGTACTAAATAAGGACGGCACCGGTGTCATATTGGAGCTGGCATGCACAACTACATCTAACCCTGCTACTGAGAGAGAGAGGCAGCCTTCTCTGTGCTGCTCTGGTGCTGAGAGCTGACAGGGGGCTGCCTCAGCCCTAGTGCTCCATGGGAGGAATGTCACGCCAATGTGTGTGTGTGTGTATGGTGTGTGTGAGGGGATGTCTCAGCTCTAGTATTCCATGGGAAGAATGTCACGCCAGTGTGTGTGTGTGGGAGGGGATGTCTCAGCCCATGCTTCATTGGAGGGATGTCAAGCTTGTCTCACAGGTTCTACAGAGAGACGTGGGGGCGTACTGAGATGCGCAGAAATAGCATTACAACACACACACACACACACTTTTCGCCTTTGTTCTGAAGCTCCCTGGGAGAGGAACGGGTACAGGACACCTAGTCGGCCTTTGATCACTTGACTCAAAGAGAAAATACAGCACTAGGCCTATAAAAATGTGTGTGTGTGTGTTGCGCTATGTGTATAAAAAAAGTGGTATATGGGTACATGGGTGTCTTTCTTCTCCTCTCTCTTTTCCCCTTTCTCATTTCCCTTCTCTTCTCTCCTATCTTTTTGTTTCATCTTTCCATCTCTTCCCATACCTTCTGTAGAGCTGCTTCAGTTAAGGAAGCTAAACCTGAAGGCATTGCTTTGCTTGGTAGAAATTGCTTTAGAAGACAAAGTCAAATTTTGTCCTGTCTCTCTGCTCCTCTCCTCCCCTCCCCCCTTTTCTGCTCCTCTCCTCCCTCTTCCCATCCTCCCATCTCCTCTGCTACAGTGTTGTGTGTCCTGTCTGCATGCGTGCCTGTCTCAGGAGTGACCAGTAGGGGTCAGTGTTGCGGCAGCTGAGAAAGATTGCTGAGTCTCTAAAGGCCACTGGAGGTCGTTGAAGGTCGAGGCAGCTCCAACATCAGCCTCAAATGCACTCACTCCCCTACCTCTTTCTCCCCTTCCGCTTTCTCTCGCTCCGTCTTTCCGTCTCAAACCCTCTTTCTCTTTCTCCTACTCTCTTTTCTGAGTCACAGAATTAGCAGCATTCAGCACACACACACACAAACACACATCATGGAATCCTGAGAGACAAGCCTCTGAATTAGAAACTGTCTGGCAGGAGCAACAGTGCATGAGGATGAATGTGTGTGTATGTATATGAGAGAGGGAGTGAGAAGCTGCACCTCTGGTCATTTTTATCGATGCACTCATCACTTACGGCTATTGATCTACACATACACAGACACAGAGAGAAAGATAAGAAAAAGACAAGAAAACATAGTTAAACTTCCTGCATAACAATGGATTATTACACCACAGAGATAACTGAGTTAATGCACAAGGGGGATTAAACTGCTGTGACAGCTTGTGTGTGTGTGAGAGAGAGTGTGTGTGTCAGAAGGAAATAAAGAAAAGAGAAGACAAGGGACGGTATGCTTTACCACTATTTAATGCATTATTCTCAACATTTGAGAATCTTGACTGGAAACACTTGAAATTCATAAAATTGTCTAATCCAAGAGAGTCTGGCCTCTCACTATTGGGAAATGTTTCCAACTCTAGCATTTTAACTAGCCTGGCCTCTGCCTGCCTACATACTTCTGCTCGATTTACATTTTAACGGGCATAGACTTTGCAATAACTTTGGAACCATTGGTCCAAATGAAAGAGATAGACAGGCTTGACCACACTATCACAACTCCTCCCTGGACAATGATTCTTTAATTCAGAGCATATATTGCAGGTGGAAACGTGCACTAACCTGCATTTTCTTTATCTAAATGTCCATGCAAATGAAAATTTAGATAAAGAAAATGCATGGAATGGAAACCCAGCTTTGAGACCAAATTGAGGTGACAGAGAGAGTGTGGGGGTGCAGAGGGAGAGGCGGGCGGGGGGGCAGAGACAGAGATGGGGAATAAAAAAGCAAAAGACAGAGAAAGGATGTAAAGAGACAGCAAGAGTCAAAGAGAGAGAGATCTGCAGAATGAAATAATTGCAGAAGAGAGAGGAATGGAAAGGAACACACAAAGAAATATCCTAAGTAAAGTTGGAGGCAGGTTATATGTGTGGGTGTGTGTGAGTGTGTATTTGTGTATAAGCACAGACGCGTGTGTGTGTGTGTGAGAGAATTGTATGTGTTTCACTATGTGTGGCTGGCTGTGGAAGGTGTGTGTGATCTGTTTTTTCCCTGCTTTCTGCTGGCATACATTCTCCCACATTGTTCAGTTCAGTTTGAGACAGACATACACATACACACTACACACACACACACACACACATGCAGTGCCATGCTGGCTCACACATAATCAAACGTTTCTTTGTGTGTGTATGTGTGTGTGTCCTCCTCTGTCTATAAATAGCATGTTTTGGAGGTGACGCACCAAACTTCTTTCTGCTCCAAACTCTGAGAAGTGTGTCTCTTTCAAGGGGAAACCTGTCAGGCTGTCTCAGCCTCTGTGTGTGTGTGTGTGTGTGTGTGTGTGTGTGTGTGTGCACCTGTTTGTGTATATGTATTTGTGTGCATGTGTTTGTTAGAAGGAAGAAACTCTTATGTTTGCAGGTCGAGAGAGAGAGAGAGAGATGGAAAATAATAAACAACATCAACAACTTTATCCAACAGTCCCATATGTACACTCACTGTATCATATGTATATCTCACTGTGGTATGTGTGTTCCTATACTTGTGTGTTACAAAGCATACTTGTGTGTGTGTGTGTGTGTGTGTGTGTGTGTGTGTGTGTGTGTGTGTGTGTGTG
This sequence comes from Alosa pseudoharengus, assembly GCF_046254945.1. Taxonomy (NCBI): domain Eukaryota; kingdom Metazoa; phylum Chordata; class Actinopteri; order Clupeiformes; family Clupeidae; genus Alosa; species Alosa pseudoharengus. The sequence goes on along the minus strand of NW_027468630.1, from coordinate 16,629,368 downwards.
TGTGCCATAAACACATAGGTTACTATATTGGTGTTAGAACTCTAGGCTAGTGCTGCGTTCCAGTTGTCTCGTATTCACCTGGTGGGTCATCATTGTCCGCTTTGTACTTGAACTTCCCGTTGAGCAGTATCCATTGCGATACATTGAGATAGCAGAGTTCTATCGAGATGACTGGCATCATATGTTATGGGTCATTCTAAAGTTAGGAACGTTTATTTAGGATTTTGGTGACTTTGGTGACATACCTGTAATACACCCTTACTATCTGAAGTTAGGAGATCACTGACTTAGGAGCAGCTGTTCTGTAATGACTTTCTAAACATAGTTACCATGGTTACCAAACAGATCAGATCGGATTTTCAAGTTAGGAAGTTTCTGAAATATGGCCCACAGTAAGTGTTTTGGTTTTAACATTTTAATGCATTGGGTTTTGGGTAGAAAATAAAGAAAACTTTATAAGAATTACAGAACATTATACACAAACAGACGTCATGTAAGGGATGATGTATAGAACGCCGGTCTTTATCGGAATATAAGTCCCGACAGGGCGAATAGGACCCAACGCGCCCGAGTAGCAACTTTCTGTTATCGAGGAATAGCAGTGAAGAGGGAAATGGAGCATTCTACAACATTATGAAGAGCTGTGTAATAAAGCAACATACTGTAGTGACAGATAGAGATTGGACACTATTGTTTCTGTGAATGATTTAATTAGACACAAATAGACAGAATTGCACTGCAGTGCATAACCAGTGCATATGGCTCTCATTTATGAGCGCAGCCATCTTGAAAATTCGAACTTGGGGTACTTTGGGTTCGAACAAGCTGACAAGTCAGAATACAACCTCAGAGGGCACTCCATTTGCATCTTCCTATTCGTAACTGGGAGAAATGACTCGGAAGGACAAATGGAACGTGCCATAAGCTGCTAGTCTATCCTGCGCCATGTACTGCTGCATGGTATTTGGCCACCAGGAGGTGCTAAAGAACAGACTGCAGATACTTTGTTTAAGCACACTGTTCCCTGGTAAGAGAGAGGACAAGGACACACACACACACAAACACACAGAACCTACTCTAGTGTCCCTTGAGTACATACTTCAGCTTGTATTTAGTGTGTGTGTGTGTGTTTACATTGCATTCTGCTGCTTTGAGTGGGTATTTCCTCTTTGTCTGACTCAGCAGTTTGTTTTGGCCCGCTCTGTGTGTGCGTGTGTGCTTGTGTGTCTGTCTGTCTGTGTATTTGTGTACCTGAGACTGTGTATTTGTTTGACTTCAGAAGGTGAATGATGGCATGTGTATATATATATATATATATATATATCATGAGCAGAAGAATGGATGGAATGGAACAGAGAGAAAGAAAGAAACGGAAAGATTGACAAAGAGAAAGAAGGAAAGAATTGAATGAATAGAAAAGAGAGAGGAGAGGAAAGAAACACACAAATGAAGTAGGAGGCAGGGTAACGTGTGTGTGAGCCCACACGTGTGTGTGTATGTGTAAATTGTGTGTGTTTCACTGTGTGTGGCTGCCTGTGGAGGGTGTGTGTGATCTGTGACGCCATGTATGTATCTATATGAGCAGGTGTATGGACAGCATGCACAGTACCCTCCACAATTATTGCCACCTATGGTAAAGTTGACTAAAACCAAAACAAAACAAAAATAACCTATTGGTGATTTATTGTAATCTCACAATAAAAACAATGAGGAAAACTCCAACCTTACAGGGAAGCAAATTTATTCTGAGAAAAAGGAAAATCTCATAAGGAAATAAATATTAAACATGATGACCACAATTCTCCTATGACACTCCATAAAGTTTGAGAATACAAACCCAAGGACGCGCACATTACCATGACGGCTGAGGTTCACTTCCTGTGTGACATCACATCAGACATTCGCTGACTGAATGGAGAGAGAGCGGTGGATTACAAAGTCTCCACTCCACATCTTAAATAAGAGGTAAATTACGATCCATCGTTAATTAAAACGCTCATTCCAAACACAATATCAATAGCTAAATGGTCGACTCCACGTTAATGATGGACTAGCAAACATTTAGTAGGCTATAATTAGTAGGCTATGTTTGTTGATAAACAATAGGCCCTACCTGATGAAACAGGCCTAATTGCAAGTAGGCCTAAGCAAGACAAAACAAAAGACTTGTTACGGTATGAGTAGGCCTACTGGATGGCCTTTCCCCCGACAGTTGGAATTTGTTGTTGCCCGAGTGGCATAACCACGTGTCTTAATAATGTCGTTACGTTTGTGTGGAAATTTTCTCTTTTAACAATAAACTACACATTTAAATTAATTGTAGGCCTATTTAATTATTATTATTATTATTCATATAATTATTATTATTTAATAATGGTTGTAATATTATTACATTTGGTTTAAGCTGGATGAGAAAGATGTGACATAATTCTATAGCATTAAACAGCTATTAACCGACAGGAACGAAATTAACCGTTCCGGGAACAGAATTTTTTTGTTTTAACCGGTTCGGGAACGTCAATTTATTGGTGGAACTCATAACCGGAAACGTTATAATTCCGTTTCTGTTCGGAACGCAAAATCGGTTAAAAGCCCTGATTGAAAATGTTCAGGTTTTTCTTGGGGTTCATGATACCACGCACCTTAATAAGGTTCCCAAGACCTTTGGGAATAAAAACAGCCCCACAATATCACAGCCCCTCCACCATAATTCTCATTAGGCATGGGGTTCTTTTCAGTATAGTCATTCTACAAAACCACCTAAAGTGTTTCTTGCCAAAGAGCACAATTTACATTTCATCTAACAATAGACCACAATTCCAGACTATGTCACTGCACCATTCTCCTGTCGTTTACCTTTGTAATTAAATGAATGGAAAGGCTTTTACCTGCCATGCCCTCTTAATAATCTGTTAGCAGTGAGGAATTTTTGGGGGAACTTGGTGACCCCAAGAAGATACCTTTTTCTGTAACTCTCCAACAGTGGTTCTTGTCTCTCTTACCATCCTCCATACTGTAGGTGGGGGCAAGATAATGATTGGGTTGACTAAATGTCAACACACTTTATTTTTAATAAAATTGAGTGTATTCTCTTGTCTTTCCCATGTTGAAAAATGACTAGGGGATTTATCCTCTGTGCCACTTTATTTTCATACCTTAGTGAAAAAGAAAATCATGAACTTTCTGAAATCTATACGAGCGGATGTATGGGCGGTGTGTATGTATATAAGCAGGTTTATGGACGTTGTGTATGTATATATGAGCAGGTATATATGGTGTATCTATCTGAGCAGGTATGGTCGGTGTGTATCTATACGAGCAGGTGAATGGATGGCTTCACATGGATGAGCTCTTCATTTTTTGTTTTGTCACACTCAGCAGGGACATGTACAACTGAACAAACTGTTCAAACATTTTAGACAATGACTGTCATCCACTCCACAGCACTATCACAAAGCAGAAGAGCTCGACCAGCTGGAGACTACACTCACTACCATGCACAACTGACAGACTGAGGAAGTCATTTGTCCCCAGGGCCATACATCTCTTCAATGCTTTACTAAAGAGAAGAGGAGAGATAGACTTCTCTGCATAGTCTGTCTGCCTCTCCACCTTCTCCTCCACTTCCACGACCTCCTATAACATTATTGTGTAGCCTATACTGACTGTCCACTGGTCCACTGTTTTACTGCTTACACTGTCTGTTTACTGGCTATATTAGCCCATATGCACAACCCCTCCCTCCATCCCCCAGTCTGGACTGTGGTCTAACTTAATACTTGACCAATGGCTGATACCCTATTATCTCAAACCTATCCTTGCACCATACATATTTAACATGTATCATACACGTGTTTTGTGTAAACGAAACGTGTCAACACTGTATTTCGGTCGTTGCTTTTACCTTACCGAAAGCCTACGCATGCCAGTTATGTATACACCAGCATGCCTGCCTGCAGCCTTCCAGACTTCCATCTCTGTCTCAGTGGTTCTTGGTCTAAGGACACAGTGTGTGTGTGTGAGAGAGAGAGAGAGAGAGTGTGAGAGAGATAGAGAGAAAGAGAGAGAGAGAGACAAAGTGAAAGAAACTAAACGTCTCTTTGAGAGAGAGCGAATATGTCTAGAATGTGTGTCTGTATGGTGAGATTAGTAAGACCATAAATGTGTGTGTATGTGTGTGTGTGTGTGTGGAGCTGAGCCCTTAGAGCACAGACAGCAATAACAATTAATAATAGATGATAGCAGATGATTAAAATAACAACTTTTTAATGTGAGGCTGTGACTAAATATGTATGAGACAAACTAATGCTTGTGTGTGTGTGTGTGTGTGTGTGTGTGTGTGTGTGTGTGTGTGTGTGTGTGTGTGTGTGTGTGTGTGTGTGTGTGTGTGTGTGTGGGTGTGTGTGTGTGAGGGAGAGAGAGAGAGAGAGAGAGAGAGAGAGAGAGAGAGAGAAAGAAGGGGGCGACATGCATTGGGAGGAATTGTATTCACCCACTGCAGACACACAAACCTCAGAGCAGAGCAAGGCATCAGGACATTAGTGTGATGTCACATCCTGCTGCAGATCTATTTGATGTCACATCCTGTTACATATATGTGTGATGTCATATCCTGTTACACATCTTGGCGATGTCATATCCAGTTGAAGGCTTAACAGAGAGAGAGAGAAAGGAGAGGAAGAGAGAGAAAGAGCAGAAGAGAGACGGAGAAAGAGGAGTGAGGGATAGAGAAACAAGAGAGGGATGAGTGAGAGATGTGGAGGAGAGAAATGGGGAGAGAGAGACCCCGAGGAAATTCTATTACAAGAAGAAGGTGCTGCATAATTTAGTAGCAATTAATGATAGATGTCCCCACAAGACACACACACACAAACTGCCTCTCTCACACACTTAGTAACTCATTCATTCACTCATAGGGAAATACAAACACACACACACACACATTCACACACACTATCTCTCTCTCACACACTCAGTAACTCATTCATTCACTCATAGGGAAATACACACACACACATTCACACACTCTAACTTTCACATCGCTCAACATTATAAAAGGTCAGTGATGCTGAAAGTGGGTCATCTCCTTCACCTCTGACGACTCCGTTAGAGAGCACGAGAGGAAGAGGAAGAAGAGAGAGAGCACCACTTAGCCATAGCAACCGGAAGAGAGAGAGAGAGAGAGAGAGAGAGAGAGAGAGAGGGGGAGACAGGAAAAGAGAGAGAGAGGGAGAGATGAGAATGAGGAAGAGGAGGGAGAGAGAGAGTTCTAATTGTTATGCTGTTTTAATTGTGCTTTGGCAACACTGTACTTACTTACAGTCATGCTAATAAAGCAACCTTGAATTGAATTGAATTGAGAGAGAGCACCACTTAGCCATAGCAACCAGACAACACACACAGTGGAGGAGAGAGAGAGACAGGAAGAGAGAGAGAGAGAGAGAGAAAGAGAGAGGAGAATGAGAGAGGAAGAGGAGGGATAGAGAGAGGAGAATTAGAGGAAGAGGAGGGATAGAGAGGAAGAGGAGGGAGAGAGGGGAATTGAAGCGCTCCATCTCTTCTGTATTTAGATTGGCAGCTGACATCCAGACAGTCCCAATGACAGACAGATCACGCACACACAGACACACACACACACACACTTTTTTCTCCTTTCCCATATCTCGGTCAAACATGCACATGGATATTTTTGTAGCTGCTCATTTTTTATGATTTCTTTTTCACACATTTCTGGTGAACGCTCACATTTGGTTGTGAATTATAGATAGAGATCTGTCATCAAGATACATGGGATTATCTATTATTCTCACGACTTCATGAGTTCCATTTGCCTCTCGTTCTCATCTCTCCCTCTCTCTCTCTCTCTCTCTCACATGCATACACACGCACACAGCCACACAGAGATTGATGTAATGGGACTAATGTGTAAGTAGGTTCATTTCCTGGCTTCAATTATTGCAAGCATGTATGGGTGTGTATGCTTGTACATGGGTAGGTATATGTGTGTGTGTGTTTAATGTATACATGGATGCATATGCAGCACATAAGGGTGTATGCATGTGCAAAGGGATGTGTGAGAGACTATGTGTCTGTGTGAGTTTAAATGTGTGTATGGTGAGTTGAAAGCTAATTTTCAAATAGAAAAAGTGTGACCTCATAAACACCCAAACATGCACACCAATTCACCAGGGACTTGCTTTACTCATGGGAATCAAGGCTTTCCCTTTATTTTGCTTGCGCAGACTCACTTACTGTGTACTTGCACATTAATGAGGGCACCCAGTGTGTGTGTGTGTGTGTCAGTGTGTGTGTGGGAGAGAGAAAGAGAGTATGATGCAGATTTTTGTCATTGTGATTCTGTTGGTTGAACCATTTGTCTGCATGCCAGAGGGAGCCTGTTTGTCTCTCAAAGAAAACATTAAGTGTGTGTGTGTGGGGGGGGGGGGGGGGGGGTACACATGCAAGAGAGGGAGAGAGAGATGGGTAGCCTATGTTACAGTCTTTAATGGAGCAGACGCTTTGGGACTCCACTGAAAACAATACAGCATTATGATTTGAGCCCTCACTGTGTGTGTGTGTGTGTGTGTGTGTGTGTGTGTGTGTGTGTGTGTGTGTGTGTGTGTGTGTGTGTGTGTGTGTGTGTGTGTGTGTGTGTGTGTGTGTGTGTGTGTGTGTGTGTTAGATAGAGCCTTGACAGTGTGTGTTTGTTTCATCATTTCAGCTCTGCTGGAAAAGACCAACAATGTGTGATTAATGCAAAGTGCCCTCATCAATTAGCATACAATTAACATGCTAATTCCCATGCTAATTAGCCATGCTTTGTCCTTAACGAGGGCAGCTGATTAGGCCAGGCAGTGCAGGAGGAAAAAGGATGCCGTGCAGGAGGGAAAAGGATGCTTTCAGCCAAGCAGCACTGGACCTGAAGAAGTACGGAGAGAGAGAGAGAGAGAGAGAGAGAGAGAGAGAGAGAGAGAGAGAGAGAGAGAGAGAGAGAGAGAGGGAGGGAGGGAGAGAGACAAAGAGAATTGGCTAGAGTTGGGGGAAGAGGGAGAGAGATGCAAAGGAAGGAAAAGACCAATAAACAGAGAGAGAGAGAGACAGAGAGAGGTAGAGAGAAACTGCTAGAGATGAGGGAAGAGAGAGATGGAGTGAAAGGAAGAGAGAGACAGAAAGACAGACAGAAAGAGAGTGTGAGGCACAGAGAGAGATAAAGAAAAGAGAGTTGGAGAGATAGGGAGAGGGGGATGGAGACAGAGTGATAGAGATAGTGATAGAGAGAGAGAGAGGTAGAGAGGGAGATAGAGAGTGGTTCTGCAAGTAGTTCTGCAAGTCTCCTTCTGCATGCCAAACTGATCACTGAGACGACAGCAGCCTTTAGCAAACACACACTCTCACTGTCACTCACATAGCCTACACTCTCTCTCTCTCTCTCTGTCACTCACACATACACACACACTCTTTCTCTGTTGCACAGACACATACACACACACTCCCTCTCTCTTTCTCTGTTGCACATTGCCACTCACTTAACCTACACTCTCTCTTTCTCTCTCTCTCCCTCTGTCACTCACACACCTACACACACACACACACACAAACTCCCTCGTTTTCTCTGTTGCACACAGAGCCTACACACACACTTCCTCTCTCTCTCTCTCTCTCTCTCTCTCTCTCACACACACACACACACACAAACAAACACAAACAAACACACACACACACACACACACACACACACACACACACACACACACACACACACACACACACACTGCTGCTGCCAGAGTGCCAGAGTGGCATTCTCTGGAAATTTCTCTTAATTTACAGTTCTTACTTTGACCTGCTTAAGGAAACTGAGATCCACTTGGTCTTCATGAACACTTTCTTTGCACTTTCTTTTCAATGGCTACACCAGAAGTGAGAGCTGTGTGTATGACCATAGACATTCAAAAACGATGGACCAGTCTTCTATCTTAAATATTAATTAATTATTATTTTCATAGAAATAATAATTTTGCACTTTAATATATGGGCTGAAATATATTAAATTATCTCCAAATCACCTCATTGACAACTGCTAGTCTTAAGATCAAAATTATAACAGAAGATACACATACACCACAGAACTTCAGCATTAGCACAAAATCATCACTCTCAACACTAACTCATCAGTCTCATCAAACAGGTGATCTGTCGCATAAGCCTAATTGCATGTCATTGAAATCAGCAGACTGGGAAATTAGTGTCACCAGACCCATCAGTGTCATCAGACTCACCAGAGTCATCAGACTCATCATTGGCACTAGACTCATCAGAGTCACAAGAATCATCAGTGTCACCAGACTCATCAGAGTCACCAGTGTCACCAGAATCATAAGTGCTCAGAATCCCCCCCTCAATGTCCCAGCAGACTGCATCCTCTCCTGCTGCTTCTGAATAATTCAACACTCACTCTCACTCTCAACCTCAGTAACAAACACACAGACACACACACACACACACACACACACACACACACACACAGACTTCAACAAGACCAGAATATCCACTCACTGGTGGGCCTATGTCACTTCCTGTTTTCACTGAAGCGTGGAGACAGACTCTTGGAGAGCCTCTCTCTTTCTTGCTCTCTCTCTCTCTCATTCCCCCTTTCTGTCTCTCCTTCTGTATTCTCCCTCTTTCCTTTATCATTCCCCTCTCTTTCTCATTCCCTTCTCTCTTTATCTCTCCACCCCCCTCTCTTTCTGTCTACACGATTCCTTTCTCTCTTTCTCTCTCTATCCCCCTCTCTTTCTTTCTTTCCCTCTATCCCCTTCTCCCTTTTCTTCCCTTTCTTCTTGGTCTCCACTACCATTCTCTTTCTCATTTTCTATCCATCGGTCTATCTCTTTCTCTCTCTCTGTTTACACACACACACACACACATACACACATAGTCTCTCCATGCTTTGTTTGGATCATATCAGAGTGTAATTTCAGGCTCAATATGTGTTTGTGTGTGTGTGTGTGTGTGTATGTGTGTGTGTGTGTGTGTGTGTGTGTGTGTGTGTGTGTTTGTGTATGTGTGTGTGTGTGTGTGTGTGTGTGTGTGTGTGTGTGTGTGTGTGTGTGTGTGTGTGTGTGTGTGTGTGTGTGTGTGTGTGTGTGGACATGATCTTTGTCTTACTGCTGCTACACAGCAATTGAGAGAAAAGCACAAAGACCTCTACATAGCCTATACTGACCTCAGCAAAGCCTTTGACGCTATAAACCGTGAGATGGTTTGGAAACAGCTTTCCTAACTTGGGGTGCCACCCAAGTTTCTCTCATCCTGCAGCAACAATGGGATGCAAGCCAGAGGACACCAATCAGAGCCCTTCAAGGTCAATTTTGGGGTGAAGCAAGGCAGTGTCCTGGCACCAGTCCTGTTCGGAGGGGGGCCTCTGCAAGGATGTCATTGTCATTGTGCGATGTGCTCAATTATTTAGGCTAGCTCCAGAGTAGGCTAATGACTGACGCCGCGAATACGGACACGGCCGTTTATTATTATTATGACTGCCGCGCAGCGAAGCGGTACAGATATTTTCTGTGAATATCTTGAGAACCGTAGGGCCTAGGATGACCAATTTTTTACGTATGTTTGCCTCCAGGGGTCATGTAAACCCATTCCATAAGCACACATGCATAAACAGATACACACGCACACACATACATTCACAGTAATCCTACGTATGACACATACTCACACAGTAGACATATATACGCATGCATGCACATGCACACACACAGGCACATAAACAGGCAAACACACAAGCACATGCACATGCACGCACACACACCCACCCACATACCCACACACACATAAACATAAACATGTACACGCACACATGCACACAATTCAAGAATTTCTCAGAATTGAACAGGCAAGATGGGGGTGGGGTTGTATAAAATGTATATTACATGATATTACATGTGAAATCTATGAACTAATCATGTTTTGGTACTTGTTGTCTAGCAGATACAAGTGAGAATTGCGTGTGCATAATGCAATTCAGTGAGACAGTTAGAATCATATATGCCTTTCAGCGTGACTTATTTTTGTGGAAAACATGTGCTGGACTGGGCGGCGGTCATATTTTGTACCGCTCTGCGGTACATCTAGTTGATAATCATTATTATTATTAGGAGGCCCCTCCTTAAGCTCCTGCATTAAGGCGCCAGTGACAACGCCCGTACCATATTTGGGTCCAAGTGCCCACGGGGACCCGGGTTCCAATCAGGGTCATTTACCGACCCCACTCTTCACTGTCCTGTCACAATAAAGGAAAAAGGCCCCAAAATATGCCTAAAAAGAAAAAAGAAAGTTGAGGTCATGGCTCAACTCGCCCACCCAACCTTCTTCACCCCCAGCTTCCATATCAGTGGGCGCCAGAGCCGGACAGTAACAGAGTACATTTACTTGAGTACAGTACTTGAGTAAAATTTTGAGGGATCTGTACTTTACTCGAGTATCATTTTTGGGGAGTACTCATGACTTTACTCAAGTACATTTGAGAGGCAAATATTGTACTCTTTACTCCACTACATTTCTATCCATAACCGTGAGTACCCGTTACTACTTCTAAAAAAAAAAAAAAGGAAAAAAGAAAAATCTCGGAAACCCTCAATTTGTTGTTTCCCTCTCAAACGTGATTGGATTGTGCAGGCACCACTGATTGGGACAGCCTATCAGCAATCACCTTCAGCTTTCCGCCAAAGTCAACTCCATGGTCAGCTTTAGATAAGAGGCGAAACCATGGACGAAACAATGGATGAAGATGATTTTCGCTTCAAGTGTTTCAATTGCAAAATAGTATTTTGTATTTGAAATGCATATTTTAAATTCATGTATTAGAAATACTGCCCATCCCTGGCAACATGGTAAAAAGATGGAAATGACTTGAATGAATTACTTTCAATTCCTTTTACATTCTTCAAGGTATTAACATTTTTCATAACTCCATGTAGGACGTTTCTGTACATAAATGTAAGCACTGTGGCAGTAGTAATGCAATATTTAGAAAATGTAGGCCTACTCTTGTACTCTTGATACTCAAGTACTTTTAAAAACAAGTACTTCAGTACTTTTACTTAAGTAGACATCTGACTGTTGTACTTTTACTTGTACTTGAGTAAAATTTAGCCAGGGGTATCTGTACTTTTACTCAAGTAATGAAGCTGTGTACTCTGTCCGCCCACCCAGACTCAGTCAGTCAGTTCACCTGTGTTGGCTCCACACTCTCTTCAGACTGCTTCCTTGACGCAGAAATAAACTGTTGATATCAGTAAAGCCTCATTAGCCTTTGGGCGACTCCACACAAGGGTGTTAGACAACAAAAACCTGAAAGTCGCAGTGTACTTTGCTCGATGGGGCAGAAACATGGACCCCATACAGACGACACTTCACAAGCTTGGAGATCTTCCACATTCAGTGTGTTTTTCAGTGTGTCTTGGGAAGACCGAATCCCCCACACTGAGATTCTCTCCATGACCAACATATAATTGGTAACATTGAGCATTGAAAACAAGGGATAGATATATAGATCCAACACCATCTGAATGGAAGCAGCTTTGGCCAAAAGGGTAACTTCACTGAGTTCACCACACCATCCGTATGCCTGACCCCAGTCTCCCCCGCCAAACCCTCTATGTGCACCTCAGCTTAATCAAAAGAGGCTGCCGAAGTACAGAGAAGGCACTATGAGGACCATACCAAGACCCCCTGAAGCACTGTAACATCAACCCAACACATCTTGAACCTTGGCACTCAGCAGATCAACCTGGCATCCACGTGACCAGTGTCACTGCGACTGAAAAAAAAATAAACAATAACTTTCTTCACCGGAAGACCGAAAGACCAAAAGACTCTTAGTGGGCATCCAGTTCCACACCAACGTCAGGACACCCTTGTCCTACCTGTGGTGTTTGGCTCATGTATTGGTCTCCACAGCCATGTGAAGGGGCACCAACAGCTTTGAGCTCCCCACCCTACCCCCTCCTCCCTGGATCAAGCATCATATGATATGATGGACAGCTAAGAAAGAAAGAGACAGTGTGTGTGTGTGTGTGTGTGTGTGTGTGTGTGTGTGTGTGTGTGTGTGTCTGTCTGTGTGTGTGTGTGTGTGTGCATTCAGCTGTAGCCAGAGCAGCTGGTTTGAATTTCTTAATAGATGTATTGAGCTATGCAGTAATGACTTGTATGCATGTCTGTGTGTGTGTGTGTGTGTGTGTGTCTGACGAGACTAGTTCCTCAGAGCACTCAAATTGCAGCTCTAAACTCATCCTACAGGGGGAGCTGTCATGCCAACAGACACAAGGAAGCTCAGAACAGCACTACATTTATGCTACAGTGTGAGCGTGAGGTGTGTGATATGAATCTTCTGGTGTGTGTAAAACTAGTCTAGATTCTATGAGAAATTATGTAAATCAAGTATGTGTTGGGGTGTGTGTATGTGTGTGTTGGGGAAAGAAGTGGGCGTGGAACGCAATCCTGATGCAACACACACACACACACACACACACACACACACACTCACACAAGACATGAACACACACACATTCACACACCTACCAGAAATCAATTACACACAAACACACACACTCACACACACATTCACACACACAACAGTAACCTGTATAAAACACTCCTAATCCTCCCAGTCCTAACACACATCAGAGATGGTTAACAGGCATGCATCATGCATGAGCATACATAATGCATACACACACACACACACATCCATGCACTCTCTCTCTCTCTCTCTCTCTCTCTCTCGCACTCTCTCTCACACAACAGACACACACACACATGCACACTCTCTATCTCCCTCTCTCTCTCACACGCACACACACACACACACACATAGAGAGAAGAGAGAAGCGAGTGATAGAGAAGAGGGATGGAAGGAGAGGGAAGAAATGAGGAGCATAAGGATGAGAAGGAGAGAAACAGAAAGGGAGGAGGCTGTGTGTGTGTGTGTGTGTGTGTGTGTGTGTAGCTGTGTGTTTGGGGACAGCTGCTGTCAAAAGCCCTGGCTGCACACAGTAGGACACTGTAGCCAGTGTGGTCTTGTCATCTCTCATCCTTGTTTCATTTTCAGTGTGTGTGACTGTGATTGTGTCACACACACACATAAGTGCGTGCCCGTGTGACTATGTGTGTGTGTGTGTTCAGTGGGGACACACAACTCTTCAGGAACCCAAACACCAGGAACAGTAAGAAAGAAAAAGTAGTGGAAACAAACTCATTAAAACATCTTACCAACAAACCCACATCAAAACATC
>NW_027468630.1:16591067-16608567 GCF_046254945.1 Alosa pseudoharengus | reverse complement strand
ACATGAAATGGGTTAACATGACCCCTGGAGGCAAATATACGGAAAAAAAATGGTCATCCTAGGCCCTACAGTTCTCAAGATATTCACAGAGAACTGTGTCTGGCCTACCCTCCTTTCGGGGGGTCCAGTCCAGCGGGGGGGCTACAGATCAAAACGAAAAATGACGGTTCCATGCTATCCATGTGGGGGTACATGCCCACCAAGTTTTGTGTACCCCGGTCTTTCAGTGTCCCGGGAATCCTTGTTGGTGTACGTCACTAAATGTACACATAAATTATTTTATTGTAAGGCCCCCCATGAACGAAAGTACACAAAACTTGGCATGCATTCGGAGGGTGTCATAATGATCCTACACTTTCAATTTCGTGCAGTTTTCACCATGTCAGCCAGAGATATTGTGATGAAAACACCTACATTTTTGCTTTTTAATTTTTAACTAGGTGGCGCTATACATGAAATAAGTGGTAATGGGATGGGTTGACATGGCCCTTGAGATCAACATACAAAAAAAAGGTGGACCTCCTAGGCCCTACGGTTCTCGAGATATTCACAGAAAACTGTCTCCGGCCACCTACAGGCCAGTTGGTGTATAGTAACATAAATTAATTTATTGTGTGGCCCCCCATGAACGGAATTCCACGAAACTTGGCGTGCATTCAGAGGGTGTCATAATGATCCTACACTTCCAATTTTGTGCAGTTTTGACTATGTTAGGTCACAGATACCTGCGATTACAACACCTCATTTTTACTTTTTTAGGTTTAACTAGGTGGCGCTATACATGAAATGAGTGGTTATGGAATGGGTTGACATGGCTACTTGAGATCAACTTACCAAAAAAAAATGGTCCTCCTAAACCTTACGGTTCTCGAGATATTCACAGAAAACTGTGTCTGCCCTACCCTCCTTTCGGGGGGTGCAGTCCAGCGGGGGGGCTACAGATCAAAACGAAAAACGATGGTTCCATGCTATCCATATGGGGTTACATGCCCACCAAGTTTCGTCTACCCCGGTCTTTCAGTGTCCCGGGACTCATTGACAGAAATTTGGGCATGCGAAAAAGAAAAAAAAAAAAAAAAAAAAAAAAAAATCTGACTAAACCTATATGACCGCCGCTTCGCTGCGCGGCGGTCATAATAATATACCAGATTTCTCAACAGTATCAAATGCTGTTTTTGAACAGGCTGGTATCTTTAATTTGCATTTGTTTGCTAAGTGTTGAGCCGACTGAATTTGCAGGCTGGGGCTTGTCACAACAATGTCAAAATATATGTATTTTCCCCATGAATGACCTTCTATCCTAAATAATGTTGACACTGTTACTATATAATTTTATTTTTTAAGAAATAAGCCTTTTTAAGTGAATTCAAGTTGAAGTGTGCAGACCTGTAAGTCACGCCATCTATGAGTCAGGAATTTGATTCCATAAATGTGTGTGTGTGTGTATGTGTGTGTGTGTGTGTGTGTGTGTGTCTACCACTTTTCTGATTACTTAAACCTGTCCCCACCACTCTTGTGATCAGAGATGGGAAGTAACGAAGCACAAATACTTAAGGGGCGAATTCTCACATGTGCGTAAGGGTGTGTAAGTAAAAAAAAACGTGTAACTATGCACTCTTCAGCCTGCGCAAATTCTCCCCTTCACTTACATCTGTCATTTCCGCACGATGTAGTTACTCGTTTTGGGAGAAGCAATACCCCAAAATCTGGGCGTTTCTTATGTATACAACTCTTGCATACCCTGGAAATCCAGAGTTCTCGCAAAAGCACAATGGAATTGTCTCTGCGAGACACTCTGGCAATGAGCAATGATGCACGTTACTCTTTCCCCTTGCATCCCGTGGAACCAATCAAATCTTATCTGATATAGGCGGGCCAGAGGCGAGCTAAACTGATGACGACAGCGCTGCAACATAAGAAACATTGATCGTAGTGTTATCCAATTGCGTCGAAGTCCGGAATCATTCAGAGTAAACATTGGTCTAGTGTTATCCAATTGCGTGCAGTGAGATTTTCAAATGCATGCTTGGTGCCGCCCCTCGAGTTGGGCCATTACATTGTTTGTGGCCAGACCCTTAATCTTTCTAGATTATCAGGGTCTGGATTTTCCAGGCTAACTCTTGCGCGCATTCTGCCACTGATTTAAGCACCTTTCCAGCTACCCACTCCCGAGGGCTGTATTAAAGGGACACCAGGCAACGTTTTCGTGTTAATTACTCAACTCATCGTAAGTCGGTATATGGTTAAATGACTCATTACAGGGCGAATGAAGACTCTCTCGCCCGCCCCTACTCCTTGTAGGATGAATATCCTGCTTGCAAGTTCAGTGTATCGTACCCGCCGACCGAAGCAGGATCAGTTTACATCCTGCATCCACAGCACAGAGGCAGGCTAACGAAATGTGATTGTTGCAAACGTGTGTATAATGGCAGAGCCGGCGAAGAAGCAGCGAAAACCCTTGACGGAAGATGCAAACAAAACGGAAAAGGCTTGCCTGGTGTCCCTTTAAGGTCAAGCGCCACTACAAGGTGAAACAGCATATTGCTCGATGTCGGCAGTAGGCCTAGTTCTTAATACATGCAGGTTACACAGAATGTTACAAATTAACATTACAGTATCGAATTCAGTGCTTAAAATATGCTGATACGGCTTTATGTTTTTCCCCATTACATTGTCACACGGTGGCATATTTCCCGACATTCATTGAATGAAAGTGCATGCAAAACAAAAAATGAAACAGTTGCTGGGTAGCCTATAAGGCTGAGCCAACATATGAAAAAATAAAGAGATAGCCGCACACTGTTATATAAGCTCCCAGAGTGTTTATGGCTACAACGTTTTGACTAGAGTCCTTCGTCAGGTATGTTTCCCGACATTACCTTATCCATGAGGCTACATTGTTAAATTGGGAAAACTGCACAATTTCTTTCAAACTTGACCGAAGTCATCCACACATTTGCACAGACGTCTGCACACTATTGTCGAGCAGCATAGTTTATATTCTCCTGTCTCTTGATTCGTTTGTATTGGAGGTTGGCATTACGCCAGTCTTTACTTTATTCAAAGCTGCAGGTGTCAGTCTACAGAATCGTTAGCATAGATAGCTGCCATTGAAACGTTCTTTCTGAACAATGAGTTTTTAAATTATGAATCTACACACCTCAAGCACGTCTTGACTCTTTATAAACAAACATTAAAGCAAAAGTGAAATTTCCTGAAGTCAATTCTTTGTTAGACTATATGATGACACACCATTTTACTGAAGGCTGTTCTTCAGTTCACCATGCTTACGTTTTTAAAATCATCGACTGGTTTGTGTTCTTTCTAGATTTAAGAAGGTCAATGAGAAAGTCCACGTTCCACGTTTTCACATCAACCTAAATTAACAAGGTGGTGGATCAGTCTGGTTCTATTTTAAATAAAACACACCTCTTTCTTAAGGCCGCCTTTGAACTTGTGCGCTGTGGGTGTAACAGAAGCGGGAATGGGAGAATACGTGTAACTGTATACGGGAGATTCGTGTAGTTATATGGAGTTTAGTTATATGTTTATACTTATACTTATGTTTACCATTTCTGCTGTAAGTGCATGTTGGGTGTTATGTCTGTATGCTACCGCAGGGGCGCAGGAGGCACGGGGGACATGGGGGATATGTCCCACGCAGTGCTGAAGAGACGGCCGTCGTCCCCCTCACTTTTGATAAGGAAAAAAAGCCTTATATACGCTAAATAAATAATAACCTATAGGGTTTGCGCTAACTATGTAAAACTCCCTATTAACAGCATCACATCACTAACCACAGCCATCTACAGTATTGTAAGACTGCACAATCTCATATTCACTCTGTTGGATATCTGAAGCCAGTTTGTCTACTAACAACCATCATTAAATTTGGAGCGGCATACTGGTAGCCTAGGTCATCAAAAGCATAACATTTTCGGTTTGGTTTGGGATCTAATTTACTTTTGGACTGTTTGATTATATTGCTAAATGTTGGGACTGATGGGCACTGAACTCTGGGAGATATTTGATGGTTCACTGTTATGTTTCATGCAGTTGAAAAAGTGTCAGGATTTCCACCGCTGTTTATTGCGAGACAAGGCAGCCATTCATTGAATAGGGGTTGTGCTGTAATAGAAACCTTTTTGCGTAGCCAAGTAGCCTAAATTGAGTTATTGTTTAATTATGCATGATTTAATAGGCTACTTTTTATTAAATTCGTAGGCTGGAATGCCTTGAGTCATGCAACAATTGCGTTAAATGTAGTAGGCTTCAGCCTCTGGCAATTAGCTCGAAAGGGGCGGCAAGACAATGAGCTTGAGAATGTGTGTTGGAGACCCATGGTAGGAAAACGACTTTATTAATCCAACCAACAATATAATAAAATATTAAGAAGAGGTATTATTTCATTGACTTAAATCGAAGCAATGTCTTCTAGTGCTGGTGGACTGATGGCAATTGTTGGTATGGTATAGGCAAATATGGGAACCTGCCTTTATTTGTCCGGCTATAAATGGAATCAATCCCGGGCATAATTTGAGGATTTATGGTAGCCTATCTCCTGCTCAACATGACATTAGCTGTTATGTTTATTGATAACAAACTCAACTAGCCTACTGATCAACTCGTTTTCACTAGCCTAACTATAAAATACAAGTATATAGGCCTACCCAAAGTTTTTGTTCTAAGACATGTATTTCAAACATAATTTCAAGACACAAATTGGATACTTCAGTTACCTTGGTGCATAAATCCCAGAGAGTAGGCTACCACACCCCAGAGTGATGGGCCTTTCTTAAGAGTTCAGTGTGGGGTATAGGCCTAAACAAGCTGAGAATTTAGCGGTGTCACGTCTGGCTGTCACAGACATGGGGAGCTCTTTGAAGCTTGGGATAATGTTAATACAGTTACTACAGTAACAGTATTTTATTTGACTTCTTATTTAATATATTTTTTTTTTTCAATTTTATAAATGCTTTGTTTAAATGCTGTTGGAACAAATAGTAGTTGATTATAAAGGCAACTTTCTGTTGCAATTTTCTGTGTGTTCTGGACTGGTAACTAAGCCAACATGTTCTAACATTGCATAAATATTAACTGCAGACACATAGTGGAGAGTTGATTTGGTTTATACCAGACAATTTAGGTACTGTAGGCCTAACTAGGCTATTTGATCATGTAGTCTATGTTTGGATCATAGGCATGATGATTCATTCATGGCTTAAAAAATTAAATAAAAGTAGAATAGCACATAGCAAGAAGCTGGTCTGAGGGCAGATCTGGCGTTGTGCTCATCTCACAGTTTTGACAATTTTAATCAAAAAATATTTTGAAAACAATCAATGGTATTATCTTAATATTCTGGCAAGTTTAAAATATGATGGTCGAAAGTGGGCTAGAGGTGGCGATCCGATATCTGGAAATCTGATCTCACTATGGGTTTGTGTTCACAATTTGGTCCCCCTCACTTTCAAAATATCTCCTGCGCCCCTGTGCTACTGAGACCCTTGAATTTCCCCTTGAGGATCAATAAAGTATCTATCTATCTATCTATCTATCTATCTAACTGAAAAGTGCATAACTGAAGCGTGTAAAGAAGGGCTTACACACGATTTACTCGCAAATGGGTGAATTCGCCCCTAAGTACTGTACTTAATTTTTAGGTATCTGTACTTTACTGGAGTATTTATTTTTGTAACAACTTTTTACTTAACTCCCCTACTGTACATTTTCACAGAAATATTTTCTCCTTACATTTCCTACGAGTCTTTTGCTGCCATAACAAAGTGTGCTGATCAAGAGTTAATGTTAGCTAACATGCTAGTTTTGTAGAGACATTAACACACACACTGACCGGAAAATTTTGGACACGTCCAGTTTTACCACAATACAGTTTAACTCTCATGTCGTATAACTCATTGTGCTCAAAGTCGATCGTGACAAGTTTCTCCACTGCTATCGTCTCCATTTCTGCCGGTTGTTATTGGATAGAGCGACTCATTACTCAACTTGTAATTGGTCAGCTGTCAAAAAAAACAAAACAAAACAAAAAAAAAAACGCTTGACTGGGCGCTTTCTCTGAGGAGTTGAACTTTTTGAACTTTAAAAAGACTCTGAGCTGCAGAAAAAAGTCTGATTACAGCGTTAAAAGAAAGAAAAGAAAAAAACGCTCAGGACTTTTTTTGAAAACACAGTGTAACCCATAGGATTATCATGTAGAACAGATGCTGGAAGCTTCAAAAAAGATGCCAAGCCCGAATGCAGCCTTGTGCATTCTCGAGTAATCCATTTTTGAAATCACAACAAATTTCTGCATTGTCTTTAACATTGGGCGGATAGTGTTATGTAATTGAACCCCAAAATAATTTATTTGCTTTCCATGTCAATGATTCAGATGTTGGTCAAAGCATGGTGGCGATGTATGTTAGGGCTGTGTTTGCGTAGTTTGCTGGTCTTATATAACATGAGCAGAGGTGTGTATTATTTCACCTCTCTGATTAGACTGAATGCACAGCTGTGGCCAAAGCTGTGTGTGTGTGTGTGTGTGTGTGTGTGTGTGTGTGGTGTGTGTCTGTGTGTGGTGTGTGTGAGAGAGAGAGAGCGAAAGAAAGAGAGAGAGAGAGAGAGAGAGAGAGAGAGAGAGAGGCACACATGCAATGCTTTGTTACATAAAATAAACAGAGGTGGGTGGGTAATTTATTTGCTCTGGCTAATTTTATCCACTCAGAATCTGACATGAAACACACAGCTGAGGCCCATTCTGAGCTAAATGAGGCTACCCTTACAGGGCACGGAGAGAGAGTATGTGTATTTGACTAAACTATGTTGTCTGAACCATGAGATCAGATGTTGAAATCATTGCAGTTATTTTCCTACACTTTATTCAACTTAGTTTATATGATGCCCTTCAGTCAGATAACAGAGGTCAAACAGTTGGGGAAGTGTAGAGATGCTTTAAAAATAAATAATGAATAAAGACTCCATGCAGGTGAGACGTCTGTTTGTTTCCTGTTCCTACCGGGGGGATTGGTGAAAGTCGCTTATCTGTGTTTCCTGTTTTGTGTGTGTGTGTGTGTGTGTGTGTACTGGGGGATGCGATTTTCTTCTCTTTGCAGAGTCTCATCTCCTCATGTCAGTGACCTTCAGTGACCTTCCCATCACTGTCATCCGGGCAAACACGACTAGAGATGACTTTCATGACTCATTAAAAACACTAAAGCCCATTTATCCTCAAGATCAAACTGTATCATTCATTCCATCCTTCCACATATACCTCCATCTATCCATCAATTTGTCATGTGTATCTGTTATTCAGGTCATCCATCCACCCGTTCATCAATAAATACAAAGGTCTATTGTTCAGTCCATTCATCAGTTATGTACTGAGCTCCATCAATTGGCTTCTCATCATCCACATATCAGCACAAACATCACAACGGTGTGTGTGTGATCCTAACAGGTGTACACATTGTGCTGTTGACTGTGTCTACGTGAACAGGTTTGTGTATCTGTATCTGTGTGTGAGAGAGAGTAAGGGGTGTGTGTGTGTGTGTGTGTGTGTGTGTGTGTGTGTGTGTGTGTGTGTCTATATGTGTTAGAGAGAGAGAGAGAAAGGGTGCATTCATGTGTGTGTTATCGCGATGAGCCTCTATTTTCTTTTCAGTCCCTTAGAGCTTTTCATAGTGTGTGTGAGATGGAGGACTGTAATATATAATCATCAGAGCATGCACACACACATACACACACACAAAGACACACAGCTCTGGGGAGTTGAGGAGATTGCCTTTCTGCCTCAGCTGAATATTTGTTACATATGAATTGAAATGAGTATCAGTAGAACACTTCTGTTTTCCTTCTCCTTTACAGACTCTCTCTGTCACTTATACACACACACACACACACACTTATGTGTTTAATATATGTAGGTTTCAGGAGATATGGACTAGCTGTGTGTGTGTGTGTGTGTATTAGTTATGCCTATAGGGGGGGAGTAGATCACACACACACATACAGACACTCACAACTATGTATGTGTGTGTTTCATACATGTATGTAGCAGGTTTCAGCGGACATGGACTGGCTGTGTGTGTATGCGTGTGTGTGTGTTACACCTATGGGGGGTAGAATGGTGCTTGCGGTGTTCCTTTGTCTCCTCTCTCTGCTCCTCTGCAGGTGATTGCTGCACGTGTTGATTCTGGGATCTGAGCCTCCTGCTATGTAAACCACCTGTTTCCATCAGCACTGTCTCTCTCTTCCCCTCGCCGCTCTCGTCCGCACACACAGGACGGCGCTTCTGCGACCTGCCTTCGCTTTGTTCTCCTTGTTATTCCTTATTTGTTGCTTTAGCTACTTTTAGCCATTTGGGATTAGTTTATGTTTACATTATGTGTTTGGTTTGTTTTGCGTTGGCTTGTCGTTCACTTTATTATTTAAGGTTTAAATAGCGTAGTAGGAAGACACCTTCAACTTTTTGTGGAATGAGAGTAGACAGATTTCTTCTCTAAAGTTCTCTGAGTGTGTGTGGTAGCTGAACCTGGACTCAAAAATACTAGAAAGTCCCAGAAATATGTCTACTCAGTAGATTGCTTCTCTCCGTTGACCTGTTTGTGCGTGTATGTGTGTGTGTCTGTGTGTGTGTGGTGTAGGTGTGTGTGTGTGTGTGTGTGTGTGTATGTGTGTGTGTGTGTGTGTGTGTGTGTGTATGTGTGTGCATTTTGTAACCACGTGGCTGCCAGAAAGATCTTCAAAGAGAGAGAAGTGGTGCAATTTACGTTTTATTTATCATCTTATTGAGTTGTGTGTGTCTATGGTATGGTGTGTGTGTGTGTGTTTGTTTGTCTGTCTGTCTGTCAATAAATAGGCTTTATTGTGATCAATAATATCCATTTCCTGACTTGTGTGTCGAGAGAGAGAGATTGAGAGTGAGACTGTTGTAATGTAGGCCCACCTGGGATGAACTCACTCAAGCATGTAATCAAACACACATACCCACGATCATACCTCATACCTTGTATTATACAAGACTCAGGGCCAGATGTACTAATGCTTTTGCGCCCACTTCAGGCGTATTTGTTTCGCAATGTGCATGTAAAATCATTGCGAGGTATGTACAAACAGGCCGCAATGATGTAAAAGCGCAAACTGCCTGTCGCAGGAGCTGAAAGTGGCAGATTGCGTTTGTCATGTCATACATATGCATTCATGGGAGGATCCAGGGGAAAGTGGGAGTTTAGCGTAAAAAGATGGGAGGGGAAGAGTAAAGAGCGCCTAATTATGTATTCTGCTGTATGTACAAAGACTGCTCCTGAAAGCGCATGTCTATTCTGCGCCTAAATACTTCCGCCTTGTAAAATCAGGTGTTAATCCAAATTGCAGTTCAATGCGTCAATAAGAGAACCTTTCAAAGCCAACAGAATCGCTGGTAACACTCCATAATAAGGTGCCATAATAAATAGCAAACTAGTAATTACCTAACCCTTTGTTAATTGTTACTAACATATCTATTTGGTACAAGTTAATAGTTTTTTCATCATTAATTAAATATTAGTTGTTTGCATAAAAACTGTATGTTAATGCTTTAGCAAATCTATTAACTAATATTGCATTAATATGTGTTAATAGTTAACTAAATGTATTTTTGGCACTAATTAACAGTTATATTTTACATCATTTAAATGTTTAATGTTTATTTGCAAACTATATGTTAATAGAAAAGTTAATGACATATTATTATTTAACTAATTGTTATTAAACTGTGCTTCTGCCTATCCCAATATGAACCACTCTCCATAAGACCCTTACAATAGATAGATAGATAGATACTTTATTGATCCCCAAGGGGAAATTCAAGAAAAAAACATGGAGCTACCTTGACATGTTGCCACTGTTGTCAGCGCCGGAACCGCTTGCAATAAAGTTGGCTAAGCTTAATTAATATATTAGTGGTATATAGCTATAAGCGTGGGGTCCCTTATAATAAAGTTGGTTAAGCTTAATTAATATATTAGTAATATATTACTATCAGTATGGGGGACCCTTATAATAAAGTTGGTTAAGCTTTATTAATATATTAGTAGTATATAGCTATCAGTGTGGAGCCCCTTATAATAAAGTTGGTTAAGCTTAATTCATATATTAGTAATATATAACTATAGTCAGACGGTGAAAGGACTGAGACCAAAACTGGCTTATCACATTTATTCTTTTAGGAAAAGTTAAAACAAAACAACAAGTAGTTGAATGGGCTATATTACATGCATCATTCCTATACCATCACTGTCAGCCCTACTAGCAAGGGAGACATGGAATGTTCAGGTGCACAGAACGAGTTTATTAATATTCTGAGACTCCCTAAACACTCACAGACGTAGACCATACGGAGGTAATGCATAAACATAATGCTAAACTAAATGTACATTCATTTCCTGCTAGACTGAATTGCACTTTCCATGCACACTAAGCTGAACTGCTTAACTACACTGAATGCATGGAAAGTTGCTAGCGGAGTTTACAGCTAGTCACGTTAGACTCAGTGTGTATGAACTCGTGGTCATAATGAAAACATTAATAAACGTTCTCTAAGTCGCTAGAATTGCACCCAAATCTTAAAAATACATGTAAAGTAACATAATACACGTGGTATATCAAAGTTTTCAACTTAAACAACATTTCACAGTTACAAAAGTGGGGAGTGCTTTATACAGTCAACCTACCCAATGCAAAGCATACCGCTTCTGATCGGCTATGGCAACAATACAAGGACAAAACGCAGCAGAACTGCAGTATAGCGTTTCTCCAAAGGGGGCTCCAAAACACCAATATCAATAAAGCTGCTTAATTACATCACATACAAACACTAAACTACATTTCTAACTCTGTTACACCCCTCCCCTGAATTTCACCAAATCCAAGCAGCAACCAAATAGTACTTCCAAAGGCAAAGAGTACACTACTTTCAAAGACTAGACAGAGAGTCACCAATTACAGGACAGCCAACCACAAAGGTATCCAATAAGGATGAAGTGGAAGAAGAGGAGCGCAAACTCTCACACAACCAACCACTGGCAGTAGGGTGCCGTATGCACCCCACAAGACCATAAAGCCATAAACCATAAATTCCATAAATTCTCAACAAAGCTAATCATAAAAGCTAGATAAATAATGATATGTCATTAACTTTTATATTAGCATATAGTTTGTAAATAATAATAAATAAACATTTAACATTTAAATGATGTAAGAAATAACTGTTAATTAGTGGCAAAAATATATTTAGTTAACTATTAACATATATTAATACAATATTAGTTAATAGATTTGTTAAAACATTAACATACAGATTTTATGCAAACAACTAATATTTAATTAATGATGAAAAAACTATTAACTTGTGCCAAATAGATATTTTAGTAACAATTAACAAAGGGTTAGGTAATTACTAGTTTGCTATTTATTATGGCACCTTATTATGGAGTGTTACCGAATCGCTATTTAGAGCACCAGTTTTTGTGGTGAAAGTATTTGTACTACCAAAAGCAACCCTAACTTTCGTTGGCCTTTCGAATGTCTTACTTTCACTTTCACGTCATTCACTTAAACTTTCCTACTTGCTAGATATGACCAATCTTCCATAGCCTACGTGCACAAGTAGTTTGAGTAGAACTACTGATCTTCATTATCTCCCTGCTTGTTTACATCTTATCATGTATGGTATTATTTCATGATCGCTAAACATTTGATTCTTTTTAATGTTGTCATCAGTTAACTTCATTCAACTGCGCTTGTATGTAGGCGCTGCCATTCAGTTGTGGATGTTCGTAAATTGCGTTTATGGGCGGAGAAAGGCAGAGAAAGGCGCAGTTTACACTAAGGATTGAACGATTGATAAATACGACGGAAACTTGGGTCTGACAGCGTTCGCAATCTGCGGTGTGTCCATGACGCTGATAACGCTACGTTCGCAAATGTACGTACATCTGGCCCTCAGACTCACACAGTTCAGACACAAACACACACATACACGCACACAGTGGTTTATGTGTGTGTGCTCATGCGTGTGTGTGTGTGTGTGTGTGTGTTTGTGTGTGTTACGGTATGTAAGAGCACAATGTACAATTGGAGGCTGACACAAACATATATTTTAAATAAACAGAATAAGTCACTCTATCAAGACACAAAACAATGTTGGCAATCTTAACGACAGGAGTGGATGTGTACGCAAGTGTGTGTGTGTGTGTGTGTGTGGTAGCTGGAACAGCTCATGCACCTTTTGGTTTACGTTCTAGTTTTTAAATTCCTTTAAGTTGTGTGAAGTCCAAACAGAAATGCATATACGGTTGTCCAAATGCAGTTCCTGGTGTACACATGTGGCTACAAACCAAACGAAGGAGAAGACTCTAGAACCACGTTTATACGTAGGTAAAATGTATATATTCATGCGGTTTGGCCTTTCATATCACTGAAAACAATTATTTCTGAAAACTCCAGCCAAAATATAGCCTGGCTAACGCGGTCTGGGAACTACACATTAATTTTCTCGTATTTGAGACATGGTTTACGAATGCCCAGAGCTGTTTATTGGGCGCTACGAATGTCTATCAAATGCGTCAGAAAAGAGCTACTGTATATCTGCCAATGTATTAATGTTAACAGGAAGTTATCTGCCAGTATAAGCGTGTGCATGTCTGTGTGAGTGTGTGTGTGTTTGTGTGTGTGTGCCTGTGTGTGAGAGTGTGTGTTTGTGTGCATGCATATGTTCGTATGTGTGGGTGTGGGTATGTGTCTGCAACGTGCGTGTGTGCGTGTGTGTGAGTGTTTGTGTGTGCGTATGTGCATGCGTGCATGCCTATGTATGTGTGTGCGTGTGTGCGTATCTGTGTGTGGGTATGTGTGTGTGTGCGTGCGTGCGTGCATGCCTATGTATGTGTGAGCGTGCGTGCGTATCTGTGTGTGGGTATGTGTGTGTGTGCGTGCGTGTGTCCTGTGGTGGGAACCTGCACTCCAGCTCGGTCTGATCACCTGCATCGTTAGCATTTACTCAGCCCAGGGGAGGCTAATTAGTGCTGCTCTGCTGACTGACCAGACCCTGGCCTCATGTCACACTGCTGCCCTCCATATGTGTGTGTGTGTGTGTGTGTGTGTGTGTGTGTGTGTAAGTGTGTGTGTGTAAGTGTGTGATGTATGATTTTTGTGTATGTGTGTGTGTGTGTTTGTGTATTTGAAATTGTGTGAGTGTATTTGACATTGTGTGTATGTGTGTATGTGTATGGGGGGGGGGTTGTGTGTGTGTGTTTGTGTGTGATGTATGATTTTTGTCTATGTGTGTATGTATGTGTGTGTGTGTGTGTTGTGTATTTTTATATATGTGTGTATTTGAGATTGTGTGAGTGTATTTGAGATTGAGTGTGTGTGTGTGTGTGTGTGTCAGAGTTTCCGCTAGAAAAAAATGGTGCCGGTCAAAGTTTGTTTTCCGGACATTTTGATGATATGCCGGTCAAATATATTATCACTTCTTAATTAGTCAAATTGAGGAAAACTGGAGACAGGCTACCTTAAGAATGACATAATCAAGCTAGAATGTAACATGTTCATTAGCCTAACTTAAACATGCCTAACAAGATCTAGCCAGTATCTTTTCATGGACAGCAAGAGTCCGCTTCGTTCGTTGTTTTAGAAAGGCTACGTTGTTTGTTGCTGCTACCCGCGTTCTCCACATCTCCAGTGGTGACTGTTTAACTTACACATATGTGCACATACAAGAATGAGTGCTCACACCACTACCCCCTAATACTATGCCTCTTTATTTGATAACAATAAATCAAGAAATGTTTCCTATTCTGGGAAATGTTTAGTTTCTTTTTCTTTCGGCCGCGGTTCAATGATACCGTTTAATTGTGCCAGAAATTATCCGCGGACCAGTAATCTCCTCGTCGAGGAGGCCCTAACCCTGCAGATCATAGACAGAGAACGCATAGGCCTACTTTATGCTTTGGGTAAAGAACACTTTGCATGTCCAGTGTAGGCTACACGGAGAATGACAGTGTCTTGGAGCGGCCGCATCCCCCGCAACTCCACTTCCAATGTCACTGATTACGACAGATACGCCCGACACTTCTGCTTTTTATCTGGTGGTGGTGGAGTTGACCGGACATGTGAGGCTTCAGACGTTACCAATTTATCATCATCCATCAAGTCTGGCCTCTGAAAAACTTTTAAGGCTAGTCTGCCTGGACGTTTTTTGAAATTTTTGAAATGCAGCATAGCTATGCGTGTTGTTTAATAGCTTACTTTTCAAACGGTAGAGCCTGTTCATTTAAAAACATAGACAGAGAACGTATAATATAGGCTTACGTATTAAGGCTTATTCTCAAATTCAGATTGCGTTAGGGGAAGGGATAGCCAATTTCAATTGGACAATTTGACCGGAGAGATTTAATTTTGTCGGACATTTCATTTTTTTTCCGGAAACCCTGGTGTGTGTGTGTGTGTGTGTTTGTGTATTTTTATGTGTGTATTTTGTGTGAGTGTGTTTGTGTGTATGTGTGTGTGTGTATGTGTGTGTGTGTGTGTGTGTGTGTGTGTGTGTGTGTGTGTGTGTATACCTTGAAATGACCTGAAATCAATAAAGCATTTGTTTGTCTCTCAACTCATTTGGTTCATGGTGGTGGCTCAGTGGATCCTGCACTAGACTGTTGATGTGCTTGAGTGTGTGTTTAGGGTTTCAGTCTGTGCTTGATGTGGTTGATCAAATGTGAGGTTGATTTGGGCTTAAGTTTGTAAGATCAGTCTTCTCCATGTTCTGCCTCTGATGTGGGACAGAGAGGACAGCCTTGGGAGATCTGGGAAAGAACAACAGAACCTTCCCCCAAGAGCTTGATGATATTTTCAGCCTTTTTCTATCACTGGGTGTCTGTGTGTGCGCGCAAGTGTGTGCGTGTGCATGTGCATCAGACGGAGTGAGAGAGAGAGAGAGTGAGAGAGAGAGTGAGAGAGAGAGTACAAAGACTATCTTTGCTTCTCCTCTTGACTGTGAGGAAAAGGGCATGGAGGAACAGAGTGAGATTTGAAAGACCATGTGAAAGGGGGATTTCCTATCTGCTGCACGGATACACACTTTTTCTACAGACGTATACACATACACAACACACACTCACTAATGCACACAATTCCAACTGGAGTCCACACACACTTTTAGAAGACACATCCTCTTACACATTTATTCTCTATAAGAAAAAACACTCACACCCACTGTTACACCCCACCTTACGTGGCCCTTTAGGGGTTAACAAAAACCCACCACTGACCCCAAATCCTAATAAATATCAGGAACACCTTTTAAAATATACCCAACCAGTGGGATTTATTACATGAAGATAATCCATAACAAAACACTAAATAGACATGACACAAAGTCCAAATCAAAAGACAAGACAAAATCCTAGGCTGAGAGACAGCAAGACAGCCAGCAGTCCCCACACCAAAAGCCTCTCCTCAGGAACTGGATCCTGGAGCCTTTAACTCCTGATCAGGGCCAGGTGCTCCCAATCAAGGCAATTATCTGCAGCACACCTAAGCAGAGGTAGAGAGGGGAGAGAAAAGGGACAAACAACACTGGGAACACATGCAGCCGTAACACCCAACCATACACATACGCACACACACACACACAGAGACCTACACATACACGGACAGATAGACACATGCCATTTTTGAAAACAAATATCTTTGAATCTTCAAGCACGATTTAATCCACAACACAGAACAAAACAAACACACACACAAATACTGATACACGTACACATGTGCATGCACACACACACACACACACACACACACACACACACAAACAGCACACACTTTTTCACATACTGTAGCACATAGGGGCACAGTGCACACATGTAGATCTGTCAGACAACACACACTTTACACAGGTACACACACACACACACACACATGCCTAGCCTACAGAAACAGAAAGCACACAGAGCATGAAGCGCCACACCCAACAGATACTGCACTGCAGAGAGGGGTGGAGGGGTGTGGGATGGGGTGGGGGGATCAGGAGAAGACAGAAAGAGAGAGGGAGAGGAGAGAGAGAGAGAGAGAGAGGAGAAAAGAGAGGGAGTAATACTTGGCATTCACAGCACTGTCTGCCACTTCAGAGACCTCAGAGCAAAGAACTGACTCACTGTCTGACACAAAAGAGAGAGAGAGAGAGAGAGAGAGAGAGAGAAGAAGGGAGGGGAGAAAGAGAGAGAGAGGGAGCGATTGTGAGATAGAGTGGGGGAAAGGGAGTGGGAGCAGAGTAAAGGGAATTGAAGGAGTGAGAGAAACAGAGAGAGGGGTGGAATGTAGAGAGAGAAAGAGAGAAAGAGGGATGTAGACAGAGAGAGAGAGAGAGAGAGAGAGAGAGAGAGAGTGGTGCTCAGTGGAGGAGAGTAAACTCTCCTGACAGGCCTTTGAGCTGCAGGCAGGACTAATGGCTGATCGTGATGAGATCCCAATCACACACATCCTCCCACTGCAGAGGGAGAAGCACGTCAGGGAGGGAGGGAGCAGGAGGGAAGGAGTGAGAGAGAAAGAATGAGGGAAACAAAGAGTTGTCTGTCAAAGACATACATAACTAACCAACCTGTGGCCTATAGAGGAGTGAAAGGGAAGGAACAAATATCCCGCTGACTTTCTCCGTGTGGAGTGAAATGACTCACTGCTCATTAGAGTCTTAAGTCCTCAAGTCCTGCACTGAGTACAAGACAGTTCAAGTGTCCTAGCCTCCCAGATCATATCTTCTGTGTGTACATGACACTGTGCTAAACCCTCCGAGTGTAAAAAGTCCTCTCAGTATACTGCACACTCGGAGTGTACTAGCTTATGTGAGTGTGCTAAATGCCCTGAGTACACTAGCTTTTTCAGTGCAGAGAAAGCTCTGCCACTGTTCCCCTCATTATGCCCATAGCAACCAGAACACAACACAGAGGGGGACCTACACTGCAAACAAATAAAATCTAACTAAGTGTTATTAATCTTATTTAAGATCAAAAAATCTATTTGGTATTGTTTTTAGTATTAAGAGACTTGCCTAGCTCATGATCATTTTGACTTAATTTAAGAACACTTTAACTTATTTTAAGGAGTGTTATCAAGACCAATTTACTCAATGCACTGACAGACAAATTTGCTTGTTTTCAGGATGAGACGTCTTAAAACAAACCAAACTTTTCTTAAATTAAGTCAAATGATTTTACGAGAAACGCTAGGTAAGTCTCTTTATACTGAAAACAATACCACCTAGATTTTTTGATCTTGATATAAGATTAATAAGACTTGGTTAGATTGTATTAGATAAGCAGTTTTTGCAGTAAGAGCCAGATCATACAGCACTGACAGTATACAGATCAATGGGGAGTTGTGCTGTCAAGTATAAAGACAAAAACAAACAAAATCTCAGTATGAGGTTTGTTCCAACTGAAGTTGTTTCATAAGATCAAGAAGTTCCAGAACT
>NW_027468630.1:16581067-16586067 GCF_046254945.1 Alosa pseudoharengus | reverse complement strand
GCATTGGTCAGCAAAAAATTAGCCTACATAGCATAACAACACCCACATGCAATAATACAACAACAACGTCTATGACCTATTCATTTGGACAACTTGATACAGCCCTATACAGGCTAAAGTTCCCTTGTTTTGTTCTTGACGTCTGGCTTTAAACAGCTGTAATGCAGTCTAACGTTCTGACAAGCACACCAATTGCCTACCTTGTTCTTGCCCATCTGGAATAACTCCTCTAGCTTTGCTGCCTCCATACTTTCTGTTGTTTAAACTTGTGATATCCATCATGAGTATTGAATTAGTGCATTAGCTCAACATTGTGTGCTGATAACCATATATAGATAGATAGCCGAGTAAAAGAAAACAACAAGTAGCCTATGTGCCTGCATGCGTATTGTGTCTCCTGCTCAAACAAAATGTGTGCCCGTTAATTTTGATAAGTGTTCACTAAGTTACCTAATAGAACATTGTAAATAGCCTGATGGCAGCTAATGGGATACTGTGCATAGTTGGGAAGGTATGGTGGGCCAATTTGGTGTGAATACACATTACACACACACAAGGGAAATTTTCTCTCGTTGTTGACCCTGATGGTACGCACAGTGCGTACGGACGTACACCTGCAGGCGCGCCTGTTGAGGACAATGGTATCTGTGTGTGTGTGTGTGTGTGTGTGTGTGTGCAGGGTCGGACTGGGAACAAAATTAGGCCCTGGCGATTTTCTCATGGACCGGCCCACCACTGGACCGACCCCCCCCCCCCCCACTGGACAGGATTCAGGGATAGGCTACTAAAGACAGGCTCATCTTCTGTCTGTCTCACGTCATGTAAGCGCATGCATTAAACCACATGACTTGACTAAATGAAAAATATAGGCTACTGCAGTGTTTTTCAACCTTTTTTGTGCCACGGCACACTTTTGACACTTAAAATGTCCCACGGCACACTAACATCCTGTGTGAAGAAAAAATAAACATACCATAGCCTAAAATTTCAAATAATACACAGATATGGCCTTATTATGGCTTCTATACAAGACCTGCTCAATAAAACAAGCGCCCTCTGTTTCATTTGTAGGTGACTATATCTAATTTAATTGTTGTTATGAACTGGATATGTGATGATTCTGTGAATACTGGATATGGGGTCCCCGCTGTACAATGCCTGCATACCACAAATAGTGCAATCATACAATCAATGAGTGCATGTGTTTATAAATTCTTTGATTTAACAGTTGCTTTTCTGGACCAGTGAGTGACATTTGGGTAATTTTCTGCGCCACACCTGATGATCTCTCATGGCACACTAGTGTGCCCCGGCACAGTGGTTGAAAAACACTGGGCTACTGATCATGGACATCGTCTGAGTTGACAGAAATTACGTTTTGTGCCAACATGTTGTAGAAACATAACCACAGCCTTTATTTGGTGCTCCTTTACTTTGGTTATAGTCCGCAATTCACATTAACTGTAGGCTATCACCACAAGTTTATACTAAACGTTTTTGCCCAAGTTTGTGTGCCGTCATCACATTTTGCAAAATTAGGCTACCTTCGTTACTAACCTACGATAGCCTACTTTTTACCTGCATCGACTCGCGATTGATTGTGCATGTAATGTAACACTCGGTGGAGAGACTTCCACTTTCCAAGTTTCACTTTCACTGTCGTTGTGAGTTAAAAGTTAGGCTATGCCTACTATATGGGAAATACTTTGAAGTTCCTTTTGAGTAGGATCAGCTCCAAAAATTAATGTGTTTTCTTTAACCTGTGCTACACTTTTCCACCAAGTTGTGCGAAAATTGTAGGCTACCCAACCCGTAGTTTCTTTATGTTGACAGAACCGCACTACAGTAGCCTACATGGTGCAGTAAATGGAAGCTCTTGGTAGCGCGTGCAACTAACGTCTATAAAAACACTAGGCTATACTTATGGAATAAAACTACACCTCTGATTGCTGTTTACGGTTAAACTGCGATGATGTGAAGACCAGCCAGCGGAGGGCACTTATACAGCCAAGGCTACCATGCACTCGTATATGGCTATATTTCCCCACAAACCGAGCGGCTGCTTGGACAAACCTACTTGAGGGGTGGGGCAGAGGGGCGCGATCTTAACACATACTGAACCTGTCATGAAGAAGGCAAAATGATTGACCTGTCACCCCCCAAGCCAAATGGATGCTACTGCATTTATAGGCTAGGCCTAGGCCTACATGATGGTACGCAAATAGGCTAAATAAAAATAAAAATTGCTGGAGGTCACCGGCCCACATGTGGACCGGCCCATCGGGCATTTGCCCGGTTGTACAGATTACCAGTCCGAGCCTATGTGTGTGTGTGTGTGTGTGTGTGCATTTCATTAAAATGCAGATGGTTTACCGTCTCAATCATCAGCACTGTTCAAAACGACAGAAGCTGCGCATGATACCTGCCTCTTAAATACAGCAAAATATAGCGCTACACGGAGCCAATTTGCAATTTGTTTGCTCCGCGTGCTGCCGCAGCGGCCGCTTCGCTCGCGCCTGCTCTTGGGATGGGAAGCAGCATGCTTTTAAGACCAGCCCATCACGGGAGAGGAGGTGATGGAAGCACGAGTCATTTCTATGTACATTCACGGCGTCCATGACACACTGCCTTCGCGGTTGAGGACTGGCGACTATAACCCATACGCCAGCTTGTGTCTGCACGCACGGCAGCTGCTAGCTCATTCTCACATTCCAACCGGTTAATGAACCGGAAACGCAGAATGCTGAAATATGAGATTCACCCCCACATGTTAAGTGGTTCTGTTCGGCTAGTGT
Organism: Alosa pseudoharengus; assembly: GCF_046254945.1. Lineage (NCBI taxonomy): Eukaryota > Metazoa > Chordata > Actinopteri > Clupeiformes > Clupeidae > Alosa > Alosa pseudoharengus. The sequence goes on along the minus strand of NW_027468630.1, from coordinate 16,583,272 downwards.
CCCCCCGCACGTGGAGTGGTTCGGTTCTCTCCCAAGTATCACTGAAAGCGACCTGCTCGCTGGCTTATTTGGGACAACGGTAAGATATCACCATTTCCCTCCTCATCTATCTCGCGGGCTGCACATGAAGGGCTGAGTGACACCTCACGAGCCTCTTAAATCCTCGCGCAGCTGGCGGCTGCGGAATGGCGGGGTCTGATTCATTTGGGGGGTGATTCTAGGCTCATGGCGCAGACGGCAGTTCGCCCAGGCCTAAGTATATTCCAAGGACTGGGTGAAGCCGCTCCGATGTTGCTCTTGGAACGACCGACTGGTGTGCACAAGCACGTCTACCCCCGCACTCCTGCAGAACGAGCCCAGTGGACCGGACACGGGGGTACATTTATAACCGTGCCGCGTGCGCTCTAGTGAACCGCGGAGTGTGCATAATCACACAGAGTACAAAATAAACACACGTCACGCGCCTCTCGGGGATCGGTATCCGTTCGTTATGAGGGGTTAAACATTAGCGCTAGTGACAGATCACATGGAATGATAAAAGTCTCGTTTTAACCACTGAGCGAGACCATTGCAGCACAGAGGGTGGCGCGCTGGAAGCGAGAGCTGCTGATTGATCGCTCTCTTTTCGGTTGGGTCAGCTCGTGGGACGGCGAAGAGGGAGAGGGGTGTGCTCGTGTGGTTCAGTGTGTCCCCCATCCTTGGCAGCTGCAGTTCCTCTCGTAAACACTCACGCGGCCACACCGAGTACAGAACAAGGACGTCCTCCTCAAGCCTGCACGAGAGATGCTAGTCGTGAGCAGCTAATAAGCGCCCCGATTTCCACCGAGAACTTCATTTCGGAGGGCGAGCAGACACGAGCCATTTTGGACGGATTTAAACACCGGACAGGTAATCATGACATTGCACTGGCGGCTTTGCACCTCACGAGAGACACGGGAGCTGTCCATTGCGCTAGTGCTGAAATCAGCCTTTCTCCAGAATAAGGAATGATCTGGCTTTCCACGTAGATTTCCACGGAGCCGTTGTCACCCAGGCGGAATGCTAGCCTAGCACAGACACACACACACACACACACACACCCTAGCATCCCCAACCATACCAGTTGTCCGCCGCGCGTGATTTACATCACAAACACCTTTCTGCATCCGATGGAGAGACGCTGAGGCGTCAGGAAGTCGCGTTAATGGATGTTAGTTATTCGCGTGCTTTAAACGGGACTGGGAGGGTCGGAGGGTCTTAAAGTTCACATCTATCCTAGAAACGGTGAAATATTAGTAATATTGGTGCGGTTTGACACTTGTAGAACCCAAACATCCCCGTCAGTGTGTTCTGCAGGATCTAACCCGAGTTCAGTCTTCCCCGTCCGTAGGACGTCCTCAGTCCGAGCCATCAGGGGAAGGACCCTCCGTCCGAACCCGTGGACACGCTCTCACGGGGTGCATGACGACATCAGCTCTCAGTTCCTAAGTCCAGAGCTGCTCGCGAGGTTCTGTGTGCCTTTGGACACTCGGCACTTCTCCCGTACCGGTGAAGGACGCGTCGCAGTGAGCTTAGCAAGCGTTCTTTGTTCTGCGCGCTGTGCTTCTGGCAAGTTGACCTCTGTCGTCCTTGATGGTGTGTGTATGTATTTCTCTGTGTGTGTGTGTGTGTGTGTGTGGGGGGGGGGGGGGGGGGGCGTGTAAGTCAAAAGAGACTTTCCGATTTCCGCAGCATGAGTAAATAAAAAAGCAGCACGTTGCGGGAGTAAATAAAAAAGAGAGACGGGAAGTTTGTGTGCGGCTCGAGTGCCTGGCTCGGCGGGTCAAGTTGCAAAGAGTGCTGACGTTAAGTGTCCTTTTTTCTTTCAGAACTGCCAGTCAGGGACATCCTCACGAGCTTCATCTGATATCTTTCAAGCAGTGAAAAATAAAAGGAATTAAAAGCCATCATGAATTTCGTCATGAAACAGGCGCTCGGAGGTAAGTGGAAACTGTGTGTGTGTGTGTGTGTGTGTGTGTGTGTGGAGCTCTGTGTTTTCTTGGAGACACCTGTGCGACAGAACTGGCTATTCATTTCGGGTCATTCATGATGTGGTGTTTGTTGGTTCTAAGAATGTGTGTGTTTGTGTGTGTGTTTGCTTTGTTTGTTTGTTTTGTTTGTTTGCTGGTTTGATATTTGTCAATCTCATTTGGCACTAAGAAAAAGTTAAGATTTTCCTTCTCATTT
>NW_027468630.1:16556067-16561067 GCF_046254945.1 Alosa pseudoharengus | reverse complement strand
AGGTATACACAATATACTCAAGATAAATAAGACAACACACACACACACACACACACACACACATACACACACACACACACACACACACACACACACACACACACACACACATACATACACACACCACACACACACACACACAAACACAAACACAAATGCACATAAACACACACTCACACTGGAACACAAAGCTTAATTTGTGTCTGATTTAAATCATACATCAATACATACACTCTCAAAAAGGATGTGTTGGAAACAACACATTTTTAACACATCAATGTGTTTAGGTAAGGACAACACATTTTGTGTTATTTTTTGTGTTAAACCCATGTAACACAGTTACTGTGTTGATATTTTAACACACCTGTGTGTTATAGTTGACACAATTTGGTAATGGTTAACACAGTTACTGTGTTTATATTTTAACACACCTGTGTGTTATAGTTGACACAATTTGTGTCAATTTGGTTATTGTTACTTTCATTTGGTTATGGTTATGCTTTTGTCCAAAGCCACATACAAATACAAGACAATATAATACTTAAATTTAACAGGGAGCAAATTAAGATGTTTGTCAGACTATTAGAAGGATAATAGCAATAATAAACAACAATGTCAATTCAATCACAGCATAATGAAGTGCATGTTGTCGTTTTATTTATATTTTTAGTATATTTATGGATCTTAGCAGATAAGACAATTATGAAATTATTTAAACCAAATAGTGTGTGCAATAAAGATGAATTCCTGACAGCCTAATGTGAAATTATGTATTATTTATTACAAATATTGTACACATAAACATTACACAAGTTCATAACGAGGGTTTACAAAAATATCATTGTTAAAAAATATCAAATGTATTGGTCTAAAATCAATTAAATCTCTTATACTAATTAGTTTAAAGTCCTCTGTTCTCTGGACAGCAATTGCATGGAAATGGTTATGGAAAAACTTTGTAACAAGTATCCTTAAGAAAAACATTTTGATTTTCACTTTCTGGCAAGTTTGTCGTTTTCTGCAACAATGATGTATTGGGCGGAGGCGGAGGGATCTGCAATGCACACCAAGTGGGGCTGGCGATGTTCTACTGATCTATCAGGAGGATTGTTCAGCACACTGGAAATGCTGGTTCCAGTCTGTTATTTTAAAGAAAGAACAAGAACATAAACAAGTCATTAGACATGTGCAGGGTTTCAAACCATTTACAAATTGACAATACTCATTTTACATTATACCAGATATAACATTGCACCATAAAACATACAATATAGGCGTTCCGTACTATAAGCACACAAAATAAACATTTACTATAGGAGGGGCCTACCGGTTTTATATCCAAAAGGTAGCCCGAAGCTGACTTCACACTGCATTTGGTGTTCCCTTTGCCCCTGCCTGATGCAGTGGGGGGCAGCAGATGGACAAGCTTATGAAGAGCTCTGTAACATGAAACTATAAAAACAAACAAATTTAGTAAACTCTTACTTTCTTGTTAAAATCAATTGCATTCATTCACTGTAGCACAAAAGCTTAATAGAGATAATTCCTCCTACCATCAATCATGCTCAGGAACTGGTGGCAAGGCAGCTTCAGGTTCACTTGTGGACATTCCCTCCCATTTTCGGATGAACAGCAGCTTTTCCAGGAAACATCTTTCCAAATTCTGTGTCAAAGTACATAAATGGACAAAATACAGTCATTTGAAAAATTAGAATGATATCAGAGGGATTAAAGACAATTCATCCAACTTTCATTATTTTCATTGTCCCAAAACAATATGCATATGTGGCATGTCCACAAAGCGTGTAAACTCTGCAAAAACCTCCAACGTTGGATGTCTAGCAGCAATCCACAACCTTGTAGCTGCAACAAAATAGATTATTATAAATTTGATTTCACACCATATTGTGAACACATAACTTATTTCAACTTCCATACTGTTTATTTTTTAAATCATTCAGCATTTCCAAAATAAGAACACACAATCTGGGTGACTAACGTTAGCGAACTGGTCAGAAACGAAATGTTACTTTAGGTTATTATCAAAATGGCAGCATTGATTACTGTTTCATTAATGCGTCACATTATTGCTTAAACTGCACCCCAAAAAAGCAAACTACACACTCTATAAACTATAAAAGATCATCATAACGTTGTGCATAGATGTAGAAGCTAGTTCAACACTGGGTCTACTAACTGCATGCAATATCGTTTCATCAAACCGTGTTCACTAACGTTAGTGTGGCGTTCGGAATGCAAATGTGTTTTCCCTTGGCAGCGTGGTAGCTTGTAAATGCATTAAGTTCATTCATCATCGTTAACTTGCTAGACTATTTGTGAACATGTTCTAATGTTATGTCGTGGAGCAGAAGAGATATAACTGCATAGGCCTAGCTTCTATAACAAAAACGACTACATTCACGTTACCTGACCTTATGTCTATTATGGCTTGTAACGTTAACCACCGATTGTTCAGAATAAAACGGTCACCGTTATCTATGCAAGTAAAAGTGAATCAGCTTCTAAATAAATAACGGTGGTTATCATGATTTATAGTAGTTATAGTAAGTTAGATAGTGTTGTAACTTATCGTAATTTTTAACGTTGATAGTAGTTTGTAGTTTTGACATCCTGAGCCATACCGTTAGCATTTCATACCTTGTTAGCACTAGCTACAAGGTCATACCAGTTACCACAAACCTTGCTAACGTTAGCTGTCCATAGCTAAAACTTTAGCAGCTACCCAAAATGCGGATTTACCCACATAGTAATACGAGATGACGTAACGTTAGAATATTTTAGTTTCTACATGTATGCCAGTGTTTTTCAGAGTGTGTTAATGTAAGGTCAGGATTGACTTAACATGGACTAGCATAACGATTGCTAATCAATAACCTAACGTTAGCTGCTAGAGCTACTTGGCTAACAATCGATGCTGGACTTTATTATCATTTAACCTTTACAATATTGCAAGTTGCAACAGTCTTTAAAATAAACATAACAAATACGTCTGAAGACATGGGTCTACCTTACCTTTTATTCAGACATTTAATTCCACTCTATGTGCCACTTGCAACTTCTTCCAGTGCGCCAAAATGAAGTGCTGAGAAAAGAACCTCTCCTCTCAGGGTAACGGCTCATCCAGGACACCAGGGATTGGCCAATAATTTAACACATTTTGTGTTGGGCAGTATATTCCAGTAATATAACACAGTAACAACACAAAATAACACAAATTGTGTTAAAATTGTGATAACACAAAAAATGTGTAATTATTTAACACATCATTTTTGAGAGTGTACATTTGATCAGAACATTTATTTTAAACATAACAAGCACTTTCTCCTCCCCACCCCAATCCCCTCCCTCACACACACACACACACACACACACACACTTAACCACACACTCTTAACCACACACACAGCATGTGTCTGATTTAAATATTCTGTTAGTAATCAAGATATTTAAATTTATCCAAGCACTGCAGATTGAGCAAAAGGATTTTCAAACATGTCAATCAAAGAGGAAGTAAACAAATGAAGCAGCAGTATTACTTCAGCAGCAAAACAAACTAAACTTCACAGTTGACATGTCTCTCCTTATACATGAGAGAGAGAGAGAGGGAGGGAGAGAGTCACACTTATACATTTAATTGTCTAGCTTTGATATCTTGCCTTGCCAACATTGTATACTACAGTAATGCAATAACATACTGAAGTTGTGTGTGTTTCTGTGAGTTTGGTGTGTGTGTGTGTGTGTGTGTGTGTGTGTGTGTGTGTGTGTGTGTACAGTGTTTGTGTATGTGTGTCTGTCTGTGAGTGAGCGAGAGAAAGAGAGAGAGTCTATGGTCTCTATCTTGCACTTTAGAGCAATTGACTTTGCGCAAATCGCTTTGTGGGCGGATCTTGGGTGCTGTTTCTATTTTACCGGTGGGTTAATGATTGTTGCGCCCGACGCAAATCTAAAATGGGGTGGTCTGTAGTAGCTACATTATTCATGGGTGTGGTTTGGGCGTAACGTGCAATAAACCAATCAGAGCATCATCTCACATTCCCTTTAACAACAGGCACGCTTGTTCCATAGCGGATTGCTATTATGATGGCGGATTTGCCAGGCGCAGCCAGGAACAGTTCATAGCGCTATAGTCAGTTGGGAACAGTTTGCTATTGATTTCTCCTCTTGACAAAATGTAATACAGAAATGTCACTTTCCGATGTTTTGGGATCACTCTCACTGAATCACGAGGTTATGAATGCATGGTGATATTTTTGCAATGTAATCTAACATTACCTCACTATAAACAATGCAGATCTGTCAGATAAGCTCTCCTCTCCTGTGCTGCTGCTGGGGCATTTGGGTTAAATGGCATCGGCATGCAGTTCAACATCACGTCTCATTACACATCCGTGATTCGTGGAAATGCGTTCGCTAGATTTATACCTGTTTTTTCACATCGGACACCACACTGATTTCCCTCGTGTAGCAATATTTGTCCTTGTAATTATGTATGGTTCGGAGAAATGGGAACTTCGTCGTATAGATGAGAGGAGCAAAGTGCATTGCGCAACACAGGCGCCCAAGGAAGCGCTCCTGCAGGTGTAAGCTACGGCTGTACCTTACCAACAGGCAACTCAACAACGAGAAACAGTTTCCAAGTTGACCTAACTTTCCAACTCTGCACAGTATCCCATTAACTGCATGACAGTAGGCTATTTACAATATTTATTTTATGTAAAGTAGAGTTTGTAAACACGTTATCATCAACTTAATGCACGCACAACTTTTGTTTGAGCAGGAGAGAGAATAACAGTGAATGGACACAGCAACTACAGAAATTGTAGCCAAGGCTACTTGCTGCTTTCTTTTACTGTCTATGGTTGCTGGTTAACAGCACATAATAAGCTTATTTAAGCGAATTCACAAACTCAAGACTTCAAGGCCATCATCGATATAAAACGTTTTTTGAAAACAACGAAAGGATGGAGGGAACATAGCAA
>NW_027468630.1:16531067-16543567 GCF_046254945.1 Alosa pseudoharengus | reverse complement strand
CGTTGAGTCTACCTCCACCCAAAAGAATGATCTCAGAGGAGATGCCTCATGCTGCAATAACCCCATGTCCAGCTGCAGAGAAGGTAAGAGGTAAGAGCCCACATCAAACCTCAGTGACAGAAGCTAGCTTCAACCAGCTTCAATTAAAAACTGGTGATGGGTGTGGACAAAATGTTTTGTCCTTTCATGCTAGCTGAGGGAGAGAGAGAGGGTGAGAGAGATAAAGAGAGAGAGGGGGAGAGAAAGAGAGAGAGGGAGATAGAGAGAGGGGGGTCTTAGAAGAGGAGGGTCAAGGGCTCAATGTCAGCCCAGACAGAGCTGAGGGGAGAGACGTTAGAGAAGAGGAGATGGAGGAGAGTCAAGGAGACATTAGACAAGAGGAGATGGACTCCAGATTAAAGACTATTACTAGGGGCATGCCAGACGTTACAGCAGGGTCAAGGGTTTCAGCCCAAAATAAGAGCACTGAGACCAGCACAGAGGAGCGGTCCCTTCATACCTCAGTGAATTCTCACCACATTCATAATCAACACCATAGAACAACAAATGGCTCAAGGTCATACAAATGTTTTTTTAATGGTCTAAATTTTAGCAGCTAGTTGGACCACTGAAGACAAATCTGGCATCATAAAAACCCTGACACACACACACAAACACACAAACACACACACACACACACACACACACACAGACCATGGAGAGACAGCTCAGATTACACACTTCTTAATGAGGGGCGGGCACACACACACACACACAACAATTTTCTCATTTTTGACTCCAACATTGGAGTTGTTGTCAAGGCAACATGTCTGAGTTTGGAAGACTTGGCAGTACTGGTCGCTTGAGGAATCCCTCGTCACGGCAATAACAAGTGTAGCGTAGGTAGGTAACCTTTAAGAAATTACTCATTGGATGAGCTGTGAACAGAATTATACTCTTTGTTTTCATCTTCACCTTCAAACTTTATGCCACACCACTAACTTTGCAAGTGAATAATCCTTTTTAACATAAAAGATAGTAACATGTAAGAATGTTTTTGCTACAAACATCAGTTAACATCACTGCCCAATTTACATCACTGCCTAATTAACACCACTTTTAACATCACTGCACAGTTAACACCAGTTTTAACACCACTGCACTGTTAACACTATTCTTAACACCCACTGTTAGATTCATGTGTGTGTGTGTGTGTGTGTGTGTGTGTGTGTGTGTGTGTGTGTCTGTGTGTGTGTGTGTGTGTGTGTGTGTGTGTGTGTGTGTGTGTGTGTGTGTGTGTGTGCGCATGTGTGTGCGTCACTGATTTGGGCTGCTGCCCAGAAGAATCTGACTGCATCATCCAGCAACCTCAAACGAAGAGAACCCTCTCTAAGGGAAGGTCTGTAGCTATGTGTGTGTGTGTGTGTGTGTGTGTGTGTGTGTGTGTGTGTGTGTGTGTGTGTGTGTGTGTGTTTGCATGTGTGTGTGTGTGTTTGCATGTGTGTGTGTGTGTGTGGTGCACAGAACCCTCTCCTAGAGCAGGGTGTGTGTCTTTGCAAACCTCAGGTTACATGGTGTTGCTCTGATTTGTAGATAATTAACACACACACACACACACACAAACAAAGCGTATTCTTCATCACTCTCTGTGTGTAGAGCTTTGTTTAACTATGCTGCTTGGTCTAGCTGTCATCATTTGTTCTTTTGTGTGTTTCGTCACTCAGTGGTTCCCAGTCTGTGTGTGTGTGTGTGTGTGTGTGTCGTCATCCCGAGGGAGAGACGGTGAGAGGCGGAGGATTTTGTCCTTTAAAAAGATTAAAGGTTCGGCTGACAACTTTGAACATGGGAAACTTCTCTGCTGCAATCGGAGAAGGGAGGTTGCATACAGACCTCTGTATGTGTGTGTGTGTGTGTGTGTGTGTGTGTGTGTGTGTGTGTGTGTGTGTGTGTGTGTGCCTGTCTTTGAACAGTTGTAAACTCTACTACTGTAAGAGTAGTGGTGATGTTGCAGTCAGACCTGTCTGAGTGTTATTTTACACACTCTCTCTCTCTTGCAGTCACAGAGGCAAAGATAAGAGGGGGGGGGCAGGTAAAACAGCATCAGTCAGGAGGGGGGTTGGGGGGCAGGTGAGACTGTATCAGTAGGGGGGGGGGGCAGGTGAGAATCATGGACATGCATGTACATATACATATACATGTGCACACACACACACACACACACACACACACACACACACACACACACACACACACACTGTAACAGAAGCAGAGAGAGTACTGTATCTCTGCAGGCCTGCTCAATCCTCTGAAGGTCTATTTCTGGCCCCAGCAGAGTGATGCATTGTGGGTACCTGACAGAACTCTGGGGCGATAAGAGGTGGCATTCAGCTATGGGAACAATAGATCTCTCTCTCTCTCTCTCTCTCTCTCTCTCTCTCTGTATGTGAGTGTGTGTGTGTGTGTGTGTGTGTGAGTGTGTGAGTGAGAGAGAGATTTATGTGTGTGTGCATCTGAAGATTCAGTAAGGCACACTGGCAAATAAGGTCCATTGTGTGTGTGCACCTTTGGAGCGACAATGGGACACAGATGTGTGAGAACAACAGATGTGCGTGTGGGCATGTTGGTATCTGTTTGTCTGTGTGTCAGTGTGTGTGTGTGTGTGTGTGTTGTTTTGTGACTGACAAATAGGGGCCAGGAGGGAGTTCTCTTTTTTCCTTCTGACAACATGGAGAACAAACGCCCTCTCTGCAGCTGTGAACCACACACACACACACACACACACCATTGTCTGGTCCTGTCTCTGTTTAATTTGATTTCTTTTGAAAGAGCAGCAGAATCTTGACGTGCGTGCGTGCGTGCGTGCGTGCGTGTGTGCGTGCGTGTGTACCTTGTTAGCAGTTAGAGTGACAACATCCATGATACCCCTAATGTTAACATCTTTAAGCCCACTGTTAGATCCAGTGTGTGTGTGTGTATCTGTGTGTGTCTCTGATTTGGGATGCTGTCTGAAAGCTTCTGACTGCATCATCCAGCAACCAAAGACATATAGAATCCCTCTCTAAGGGCTGGAGCATGTGTGTATGGGTGTGTGACGCAGAAAACCCTCTCAAAGACCAGGGCTGGAGCGATATGTGTGTGTTCGTAATCTCAGGTTACTAGGGATGGATATTGTGTTACTGGTGCTAAGTTGTTACCAGCTTGTGATAGGTTGGTACGATAATATTGTTAAGCTACGGGACAAAGGGTGCTGCTATCGGTGTTGAGTGGGTGGCATTGAATGGGTGACATTGAGTGGGTGGTGTTGAGTGGGTGGTGTTGGGTGTTGATTGGGTAGTGTTGGGTGTTGAGTGGGTGGTGTTGAGTGGGTAGTGTTTGGTGTTGAGTGGGTGGTTTTGAGTAGAGTGTGTTGATTGGGTGGTGTTGGGTGTTGAGTGGGCAGTTTTCAGTGGATGGTGTTTATTGGGTGATGTTGAGTGGGTGATGGTGGTGTTGAGTGGGTGGTGTTGGGTTTTGTGTGGGTGGTGTTGGTGGTGTTGATTGGGTGGTGTTGAGTGGGTGGTGTTGGGTTTTGTGCGGGTGGTGTTGGTGGTGTTGAGTGGGTGGTGTTGATTGGGTGGTGTTGAGTGGGTGGTGTTGAGTGGATGTTGTTGAGTGGATGGTGTTGAGTGGATTGTGTTGAGTGTTTAGTGGGTGGTGTAGGTGGTGTTGAGTGGGTGGTGTAGAGTGGGTGTTGTTGAATGGATGGTGTTGATTGGGTGGTGTTGGTGGTGTTGAGTGGGTGGTGTAGAGTGGGTGGTGTTGGTGGTGTTGAGTGGGTGGTGTTGAGTGGGTGGTGTTGAGTGGATGGTGTTGATTGGATGGTGTTGATTGGATGGTGTTGAGTGAGTGGTGTTGGGTGTTGAGTGGGTGGTGTTGAGTGGATGGTGTTGAGTGGGTGGCATTAATTTGGTGGTGTTGAGTGGATTTTGTTGAGTGGATGGTGTTGATTGGGTGATGTTGAATGTTGAGTGGGTGGTGTTGAGTGGATGGTGTTGATTGAGTTGTAGCACCGCCACATAACTAAATGTACCGCAGAGCGGTACAAAATATGACCGCCGCCCAGTCCAGCACATTTTTTCCACAAAAAGAAATCACGCTGAAAGGCCTATATGATTCTAACTGTCTCACTAAATTGCATTATCCACACTGGTATCTGCTAGACAACAAGTACCAAAACATGATTAGTTCATAGATTTCACATGTAAAATTAATTTTATACAACCCCACCTCCATCTTGCCTGATCATAATTCTGAGAAATTCTTGATTGTTTGTGTTATGTTTATGTTATGTGTGTGGGTGTGTGTGTGTGTGAGTGTGTGTGTGTGTGTGGGTGTGTGTGTGTGCGTGCTTGTGTGTGTGCCTGCGTATGTGCCTGTGCATGCAAGCGTACATATGTCTACTGTGTGAGTATGTGTCATACGTATGATTACTGTGAATGTATGTGTGTGTGTGTGTGTGTATCTGTTTGTGCACATGTGTGCACATGAAATGGGTTAACATGACCCCTGGAGGCAAACATACGGAAAAAAATGGACATCCTAGGCCCTACAGTTCTCAAGATATTCACAGAGAACTGCGTCTGCCCTACCCTCCTTTCAGGGGGTTCAGTCCAGCCCAGCGGGGGGCTACAGATCAAAACGAAAAATGACTGTTACATGCTATCCATGTGGGGGTACATGCCCACCAAGTTTTGTGTACCACGGTCTTTCAGTGTCCCGGGAATCCTTGTTGGTGTACTTCACTAAATGAACACATAAATTATTTTATTGTAAGGCCCCCCATGAACGAAAGTACACAAAACTTGGCATGCATTCGGAGGGTGTCATAATGATCCTACACTTTTAGTTTCGTGCAGTTTTGACCTTGTCAGCCAGAGATATTGTGATGAAAACACCTAATTTTTTGCTTTTTAATTTTTTTAATTAATTTTTTAATTTTTAATTTAATTTCGTGCAGTTTTGACTATGTTAGGTCACAGATACCTGCGTTACATGCCCACCAAGTTTCGTGTAAAGACCGGGGTACACGAAACTTGGTTGAATGAAATAACCGCCGCACAGCGAAGCGGCGGTCATATAGGTTTAGTCAGAATTTTGTCATTTTTTGTCATTTTTTTCATTTTGATCTGTAGCCCCCCCCGCTGGACTGGACCCCCCAGTCCAGCGGGTAGGGCAGACACAGTTTTCTGTGAATATCTCAAAAACCGTAGGGTTTAGGAGGACCTTTTTTTTTTGTATGTGATCAAGAGGCCATGTCAACCCATTCCATAACCACTCATTTCATGTATAGCGCCACCTAGTTAAACACAAAAAAGTAAAAATGAGGTGTTGTAATCGCAGGTATCTGTGACCTAACATAGTCTAAACTGCACGAAATTGGAAGTGTAGGATCATTATGACACCCTCTGAATGCACGCCAAGTTTCGTGGAATTCCGTTCATGGGGGGCCACACAATAAATTAATTTATGTTACTATACACCAACTGGCCTGTAGGTGGCCGGAGACAGTTTTCTGTGAATATCTCGAGAACCGTAGGGCCTAGGAGGTCCACCTTTTTTATGTATGTTGGTCTTAAGGGGGCATGTCAACCCATCCCATTACCACTTATTTCATGTATAGCGCCACCTAGTTAAAAATTAAAAAGCAAAAAATGAGGTGTTTTCATCACAATATCTCTGGCTGACAAGGTCAAAACTACACGAAATTAAAAGTGTAGGATCATTATGACACCCTCTGAATGCATGTCAAGTTTTGTGTACTTTCGTTCATGGGGGGCCTTACAATAAAATAATTTATGTGTACATTTAGTGACATACACCAACAAGGATTCCCGGGACACTGAAAGACCGGGGTACACAAAACTTGGTGGGCATGTACCCCCACATGGATAGCATGGAACCGTCATTTTTCGTTTTGATCTGTAGCTCCCCCGCTGGACTGGACCCCCCGAAAGGAGGGTAGGGCAGACACAGTTCTCTGTGAATATCTTGAGAACTGTAGGGCCTAGGATAACCATTTTTTTCCAATGTTTGCCTCCAGGGGTCATGTTAACCCATTTCATGTGCACACATGTGCACAAACAGATACACACACACACACATACATTCACAGTAATCATACGTATGACACATACTCACACAGTAGACATATGTACGTGTGCATGCACAGGCACATACGCAGGCACACACACACACACACACACACACACACACACACACACACACACACACACACACTCACACACACACACACCCACACACATAACATAAACATAACACAAACAATCAAGAATTTCTCAGAATTATGAACAGGCAAGATGGAGGTGGGGTTGTATAAAATGACTTTTACATGTGAAATCTATGAACTAATCATGTTTTGGTACTTGTTGTCTAGCAGATACCAGTGAGAATTGAGTGTGGATAATGCAATTTAGTGAGACAGTTAGAATCATATAGGCCTTTCAGCGTGATTTCTTTTTGTGGAAAAAATGTGCTGGACTGGGCGGCGGTCATATTTTGTACCGCTCTGCGGTACATCTAGTTTATAAAGGATTCACTAATAAACCTGGTCAGACAATAATTACTAACCAGGTAATAAGTGTTTTCCACATTGTTCTATTTCCACTCTTTATATGTACCTATCAGCTGTTTGCCAAACCCGTCAAATGATTGTCTAATGCGTCAGATGATGCACTTATCAGCTGGCTTTCAAACCTGTCAGCTGATGGTCTAACGCGTCAGCTGACGCACCTATCAGTGGATGCGGGAACTTTTGAATGGGTTTAAATGCGGTACGAAAAGAGGAGAGAGAGGCGGAAAAATACTCGGGGAGTCTAAGCGAGACCTGAGATATCGGCCGACTGGACCATAAAGCTAACTGTGGAAATAGCTAAAAGCCACACCGTTTCAAAAGGAACGAAAAAGGACCTAATGCGATCGTTGCCGTGTTGGAAACCGGTAAAGCTGATCTATTTTTGGTGTTGCTGAGGTTGTGTCGCGGACACAGCTGTTTTTCTTTCCTTGTGGATTCTTCGTTGTGGATTACTTCCTTTTTGGTTTGTGGATTATAAAGTCTGGGTTGTGGTGATTTTTTCGTGGTTTTTTCTGTGGATTCATTGGATTATTATTTTTCGAGAGAAGTGACTTTGGCTGAACCTATGAGCATACGTGCGCTCGTTTGTGCAAACAAACAGTTGTTGGGTGCGTTGTTACTACGCATAAAGGAAAAGCGCCTCATCACTTTGAGGATTAATAGACTGAGTTATGCTTAATGAGGGTGAACTAAAGGGTTGGAAAAACTGCTTATACACGGGTGTGCAAATATATTCTTGAAACTTAAATGCATTGTCAGAACTTGTTTTTTCTAATAACTTATTTAAACATAATCCTTTTTTTTTTTTTTTTTTTTTTCCCGTCATCTACTTCCTGTATTTTTGGTCAACGATACCCGGGACACCGAACCACCGGGGCACATGAAATTTGGTGGGTATATAGCCCCACTAGACTTTTACGGAAAAATTTCGTTTCGTCCCCGGGGGCCACTCCCTCCCCGCGCTGGGCCCCCCGAACCGCAAAAAAAGCAGTTTTTCCTAAATAACTACCTGAACCTGAGGATGAAGAATCTTTTATGGTATGTTGGTCTCAAGGGCCCACATCAACCTGGCCCATAATCACTCATTTGTGATTTGCACCCCCCCGGTAAAAAATGAAAATGCAATATTATTCTGCTTTAATCGCCCCTATCTTCAGTTAAGATGTTCAGAACTGCACCAAATTTTATGTGTATGATTGACCTGGCATTCTCTGGGGGTATGCCAAGTTTCATAGAATTTCATCCATGGGGGGGTCCTAAAAAAATTAGGTTATGTGTACATTTAGTGACTGTACACTCATTGGCCTGTAGATGGCGGTGCACACATATATACATGCACACACACACAGGCACCCACATACTATCGGTATTAGAACGGCCGATACATAATTACAAATTCAGTAGGATTAAAAGAAAGCCAAAATAAATATTCATCATCATCATGGCTGCATTTCCAGTATTGGCGATAAGTAGTCGTTTGTCCACTAGATGGCGCATCGTTGCAGTGAGACGTAATTTTGTTGGAAGTTAATCTATAAGTGGGTTGGAAAGACACTACGCTTCCTACAAGGACAAGACTGTAGGCTACAGTAGTTTACCGCAGAGAACGTCTAAGGGTAGGATGATTTCTGCATGACATGTAATTCCCATTTCCTCTTGAAGCCGAAATAAATCTGAGAATGTTTATCGGACATGCTTGTTTTTTACTGCAGGTAGGCTACGTTAATCCTATCAATAGCAGAACGTAGGTAAAATAATGTTACCGTTAGCATGGTTGAGTGATGGAGGCCAATTTGATTATTAATGTATTTGTAGAAAACCATAAATGCGTTTATAGGCTATCAAGCAAATCGATCACAGCACTAATTGTATCTTTCGACTGTCATCTCATTTGCTTATGACCATAACCTAGGCTACTAACAGGAGCTAAGTGAGTTAGCCACAAAACGTTCGCTACGTGATGGTTTTTTAATGGAAAATATATAGGCTACCTGAAAGATAACCTGTCTATGATGCATCCTAAACACCGGGCTGGGACATTTCTGCTCAAGGTCTCAAAAAGCATCTGAGTCAACGTTCATTCCCAAACACCCATATAGGCTACTTCAATCCTCTATTTTCAAAGGTGATTCAAGTAAGGAAGAGCATGGCTCAAAGTAAAGTAACTGAAACTACATAAATTCGTCAAAGTGAATAATTTGTGTCAACTCGCCGCAATGTAGATTTATTAACGCACCCGTGATGATCTACATCTCCATTTAAACCAGATGTTTTAGAGCGCACGTTGAGATGTAGCCTATTCAGGGCAGGGCTGTACCTACACATATTTGTTGCACGTGCTACAAAAATCATTCTTTGCGATGGATGATTTAGTACCAACGTTACACTGGTCAGATACAGTTTTGCTTAAGGCTATTCCATGAGACTGAGGCGCTTTTTGTTTGTTCGAAGTGCGTGTTTAGGGTGTGAGAGGGGAGTCGATGTGCTTTGATTCCAGCTTGGTAGTTGTAGTCTATGCGATTAAAAAACGTGTGTGTGAAGTATCCAAACAATGATAACGCTTTCATTATGGCTGCTTTAGCCACAGACCTTGAGCTACTGTACAGTGGGTTGGGTTCCATTTAGAAGTGTCCACTTCATTCGCCCTTTCCGTGATTCACACAGCTATGTGAAATGTATTACTACTGATATGCAAAACTATGAACTTTTCGCCAAGAGGTGGCAGCTTGATACTGTAAGGTGTAAGCCATTGGTTCCAAAGGAGATTTTATTTGGGTCGCCAGCATAGCCTAGTGACAATTTGTGTTGTGTAATAGGCCTAACATAGGGCCTACCTTATATAGCTTATAGTTTGTTAACAGTCACGGTTTTGTCATAACTCCCTCATAACTTGCCTTTAGAATAGCTCTAAAACCGGGGGACGAACACGTCGCAGGGGGGGCGCCAGTGCGTGGATATCTCAATCGCAAAATTAAACAATATTTCTATCGGGCGCCTACCATGGACTAGGCTGGGTGAAAATCAAAAGATTGAGCTTAACCATGGACCTCATAGTTGCAAAATGCAAGGGAACATGAATCAGCATATTATTTGCACAAACAATAACGGACAGTAGCTCTTTAACTTTGCCCGTTAAAATGTGTATGAACAGTCTCGCAACGCATTTCATGAAGGCCCTTTTGGACATGTCAGTTATTTGCACCACTGGGTAAAACGGCATTTTGTATTTATATTTGGTATTTAATTTGTGCATTGACAATAAAGCTGAATATCATTTGAACTAGATGACTAAACTTATGCATACAGTATGTAGAAGAAGAAACATTCACAAAAATCCATGACATGACCTCTCTTCTTGATAGCTGTTGAAAACTGCATGGAACTGACAGGGATTGTTTTGTTTAATAATAAATAAACAAATACATTATGCTGCTACCTTCTGCTTTTCCCAAATACAATATAGCCTACAGGTGTACCTTTCATCAGTCCAGTTGCAATGGATGGACTGTGATGAACTGCCCTACTTGTGATTGTTTAGAGATGTTAAAGGTTTTATAACAATGCTACATATTTTTTTGGCCCAGAAACAAATCTATTCACCTTTGCAGCGCCAGTAGGCTACTTTGTGTGCGGAATGTGTGCAAACACACATTCCAAACAAGCATACACAAAAGTTTCAAGAGTGGGGGATGGAGTAGAAGATGGAGACAAATTCATTAATATGATTTATTTTCGCGGAATGGATGTGCAGGACTGAGCGGCGGTCATATTTTGTACCGCTATGCGGTACATCTAGTTAGTAATAGTTACTTTTGAAAAAGCTGATTGTTACAGGGTGGTGTTGAGTGTTGAGTGGGTGGTGTTAAGTGAGTGCGCTATTGTGATGAATGAGGCTGTATCAGTTCAATCCAACTCACAGTGAGTAAAACTACGACGGGCAGCAGAGACCACTCTCTGAACACAACATTAACGATTATATAGGTGAGAGACAGAAACAGCATGTGTGTATATGTGTGTGTGTGTGTGAAAGAGAGGGGGAGAGACAGAGAGAGACTGTGTGTGAGTGTGTGTGAAAGAGAGATCTTATATGTACTGTATATAAGTGTATTGTGTATGTGTGTGTGTGTGTGTGTGTGTGTGTGTGTGTGTGTGTGTGTGTGTGTGTAATGGCACTCTGTGCTATCCTCTATAATTATCCCAGCAGGAGTCCTTTCTTCCACATGTTCCCCTCTCACACTCTGTTATTACATTAATCTCTTAATCTCCTATCGATCACACACCTCCTCACACACACACACACACACACACACACACACAAACACACACACACACACAAACACAACACACACACACACACACACCTCACCACACACACATACACATACATGCACGCACACACAACACCACAAAGGCGGCAGGGGCAGATGGAACTGTAAATAAATATGGTCTGTATGTCTGCCAGTCTAAAGGATATCATACCTGTGAACACACACACACACATATACATACATATACATACATACATACACACACACACACACATACACACTCATTCACACACATACACACACACTCACTCACTGTGGTGTGGCCATCACCCAGACTGACAGATATACACTGTCAGGGAACGAGCGGCCACCCCATGTTTAGGGAGGTGTGCCAGTGGTTAAGGTGGTGTTGAGGGAAGAAGGTGGCAGGAGACTTCTTCGCACCAGGTCCAACGAAGGTGACCTTGCATATCACTGGACCAAACTTTATCCCCTTGCCTCACAGCAAGCAGGGTTAACCTTACAAACGTCAATTCACATCAAACATGAAACTGAGTGAGTGCAGTCTTTGGAGTTGTAGCACAAGGCAGTCTTTCAACAGTTTATAGCAGAGGGGGTTAAACAGGTGAAAAAGAGAGGTCTGCTTTTTCACACACACACACACACACACACACACACACACACACACACACACACACACACAAACACACACACTGTGTTGGGGCCTGGTTTACACTGAGGAACAATAGGATTCATACTCACACCAGGGCTACAGTATGCTACCTCATGTGTTTGCACGATTGGGCGTTTAACCCACAGCAATATTCGCATCCCATAGGTCAACAATAGACACGAGACCAAAAACCACTAGCAAACAAACAGCAATACACCTACTTTTCAATTACTGACATTTTTGGTCACTGTTTCAACTCTCAGGGCCAGATGTAGGTACATTTCCGAACCTAGTGTTATCAGCGCCATGGACAAGCCGCAGATAGCGAAATATGTGGTATTTATCAAACTTTCACTTCATCGGGTAATCTGCGCCTTTCTCCGCCCCCTATCACAATTTATGAACGTCCACAACTGAACGACAGCCTACATACAAGCGCAGTTGAATGAAGTTAACTGAAGACAACATTAAAAAGAATCAAACACTTAGCGATCATGAAATAATACAATACATGATAAGATGTCAATAAGCAGACATCTTATCATGGGAGATAAACTACTTGTGCACGTAGGCTATGGAAGATTGGTCAAATCTAGCAAGTAGGAAATAGATGAGGTGAAAGTGAAAGTTAGACATTGGAAAGAATATAGTACCAGACGCAACACTGATGCTCTAAATAGCACTTCTGTTGTCTTTGAAAGGTTTTCTTATTGACGCATTTAACCACAATTTGGATAAACACCTGCTTTTACAAGGCGGAAATATTTAGGCGCAGAATAGACGTGCGCTTTCACAGTCAGTTTTTGTACCGCGGAATACATAATTAGGCACTCTTAGGCACGCTTCCCCTCCCATCTATTTAAGGGGCCGTCTACACGACGCCGGTTTTTGTGAAACCGGTGAGGTTTTCTTATCGGTTACGCCTTGCCTGTACACGACGCCAGCAGTT